>NC_081800.1:17570751-17927251 GCF_963082965.1 Carassius carassius
ATAAGTGTTGCTATTCAAAGGATTTGTTAATACGGTCCCTGCTATTTGAATCAATTATTTTGCTTCCTTCTAGTCTGAGTACAGTAAAGGTGCCTGATTCACAAGCCATACTTCATATATTATGGCCTAAGTACAAAAACTGTGAACGAGTCATTATCTGGCTCGGCTCGGTGTTCATCTCTCTCTTCACAGCAGTTCAGTCAGTGTACTGTTTGAGTACATGAATTACTCCGGGATATTGGTTTGTTTTAACTCCGAGGGAGTGTCAGCCACATTAAACAAATTAACAGCTTAAGTCATTTGTGGATTAATGCGTATTGGAGATGCAAACCGTTTCAAACGATTCAGTTCGATTTGGTGAACTGGTTTAAAAAGATCCAGCTACATCGAATGATTCATTCGCGAACCGGATATCACCGAACAGACACGGAAGAGAAGACAATGCTGGATAAAGTCGTAGTTTTTGCTAATTTTGGACCAAAATGTATTTTCGATGCTCCAAAAAATTCTAACTGACCCTCTGATGTCACATGGACTACTTTGAAGATGTTTTTCTTACCTTTCTGGACATGGACAGTATACCGTACACACAGCTTCAATGGAGGGACTGAGAGCTCTTGGACTAAATCTATAATATCTTAAACTGTGTTCCGAAGATGAACAGAGGTCTCACGGGTTTGGAACGACATGAGGGTGAGTTATTAATGACATCATTTTGCAAATTGGGCGAACTAACCTTTTAAGTATTAGTATTACTTGACATCAAGTTAAAATACAAATAAGTTTGATGTGCATATTTATATACGCAGTGCAGGGTTTTAGTCACTACATTTTATACAGCTTTGAACATTTAAATAATAAAACATTGTGAGATCAGATAGATAATTTTTTATTTAAAAAAAATCATGTTTTAAACATTAGACAGCAAAAATAACTTTTAATAAATATATTAAATGCAGAGGATGTGAGTGGATATGCAAATGTAGTGATATATCTAGGTAAATGTATAATCTGCAGTACAATGAAACAAATCACACCATAAGAAATTATGTTTATTTGATTCATCTTATATAAATATTTTATTTTGCTCTATAACTTTTGTAAAATAAATTATGACTTTCTGTTGTTGCTCAAAAGAAATGTCATGAAAGGGTGGGATAGATGATTCACTGGATATGGAATAATTCATTTGCCTATAACCCACGACGAAACCTGCAACAAATTGTAAAAAAAAATATATATATGTATATATATTTACAAGACAAGTCAGTCATTTTGGTATAACAGTCAGACATGCTTTAGGAACAAATGTGCCGTTAGAAAGATAAGTGTTGTAATAGCTTCAGAAAGCCAGATGGCAGAACCGCTTCACTGAATTGCTCACCTCAGTTTGCATTTGTTGAAGAAGTTGCCTCCTCTTGCGCCTGATTCTGGATCCTCTTTCCTCCACGGTCGCCCAGTTTCTGACACAACACAAATACAGTCAGTCTGAGATGCTGAACAAATATCTTACAATGTTAACATTGATATTTGTTAAGTTTGTCATATGAGCCCACACGGTTCAAGTTACAAATGTGTATATTTAACTACAGGTTTTCTTAAAAGAGAGACATGACATTCAGCCAAGTATGGTGACCCATATTCAGAATTCATGCTCTGCATTTAACCCATTCGAAGTGCACACACACAGAGCAGTGAACACTCACACACACTGTAAACACACACCCAGAGCAGTGGGCAGCCATTTCATGCTGCAGCGCCCGGGGAGCAGTTGGGGGTTTGATGCCTTGCTCAGGGGCACCGTGGTATTGAGAGCACTGTACATGCACTCCGCCCACCTACAATTCCTGCCAGCCCGAGACTGACTCTCTTACCATTAGGCCACAGATTTTGATTCAGTCACCGCTTTAAGGTTCAATGAATTCATTCAATAAATTATTCATCAGATTCAAATCGATAACTCGTGTGAATAAATGATCCATTAGTTCAAATAACATACAAGAATCATTTGTTCGTAAACTAATTCACACTGCTCCTGATGTGCTATATTTTGATGCACTAAAAACCGGCTCATAAGAGTCATTCGCGTGTGAATCAGACTGCATTGGTTAAGTTGTATGTTTTTGATTCCCTAAAAAGGACTACTCTCATAAGAGTCTTTTGTTGTTGTTGTTGTTGTTGTTGAATCAAACTATTGTTCGCGCTTTATTTCGAGCAACCCGCTAAGACGTTTTTTAATTCCGGATCGTGTTCAGTTCATACTAAACCCACAAAAATGTTTTCGTGTAGATGTAATTTGACATCAAGACAACGGTCATCTATTAGTAACTAATAGCCTATCTTTCACAAACGACACTGAAATAAAGAGAAAAGCTGTTAACTTACCAGGGTCAGCGTTTCGTCGACCCATGAGTCCAACAAATATATCCTGCATTTCCCCTGAAAGACAATATATATTAGGTTTTCTTAGGTAATTTAAAACAGAGAATAAGAAAGCTTCTAATTTCTTACTTTTACGCTGAGGTGGTATATCATCTGTGTCTGGGGGAAATATGCATTCGCAAAACAATTTAAAAACATGTTTCAGTAGGAAACTTAAGTAAAATTGATACAAAATTACAACAACAACAAAAATCTCTTCACTCACCGACGTTCCTTCGCCCCATTAATCCGACGAAACTGTCATATTCTATGTCATTATACCTCTTCAGCATGTTATGAGGCGACAGCCGAAAACTTGGACTCTCCTGTGCATGAAATTAAGTTTTTATTATACAGCTCGTGCAAAACTATATATTAATATATTTTAGATGATCATAATCTGTCACTTACGCCTGAAACTGATCTATGAGACTCTGACTGCTGACAGCTCGACTCACTCCATCGGGTTTCCAGCACCAAAACCAAGAACATTAACACTAGACCACGATACATCTTTTCAGATCTGAGGAGAAAATATTTTTTTATAATTTTAATGAAAATGAAAGTTTCTCCTCTACAATCCTGATTGCAATTATACATGTTTTCTCTTACACTGGTATTCAGTATAATTTACCACTAAACCAGCAGAAAACCGTTGTTAAATCAATAATAATAATATTACAAAAAATTTAAAAATCTAAAACGATAATATAAACTTGTAATGTGAAATACATTTTACAAGGTATTGTACTTACCTAAGCTGAGGATAATGCTATGTAGAAACAGCTGAGTTACAGTTTGTGGTTTGAGGAGATAAATCTTTTTGTGATGGGCTCTGAGACAAGAGACACAGAGACAGGGATTCTCTCCTGTATGATTGTTAAATGATAGCAACATGTGAGTAAGTCCATTTAGATGTCGCAATGTAGGTGTGGTTTAAGGGTTTGTAGCCTGCATCAGTAATGACCATGCAATTGAGATCCTGACATCAGAGGCATGAGGCATTCCTTAAAAGGACAAACCATAGCCTTTTTTTGTCAAACCCCTTTCATAAATTACTCAGATTTTAATTCTTGCAACTTTAATCTCATATTTGTAACTTTGCCAAATTTCTTCCCCCCTTCAGGGTTACAGAACAACAGGCTTGAGTGAAAACAGGTCTCTTGCATCTGTGGGTCAAACTCAAACATTTGCGTGAGAGCATGTCTAAATGTCATGTTTGTTGACTCATTAAGATTATGCTGATATCTATCTGAATGCTACTTTTCTCTGCTAAGTAGGGACTTATTGTCGTATTTTCCTCCTGACTGCCTAATTGGTGCTGTCACTGGCGGGAATGTAATCTCTCAAGGAAGCAATTACACAGATGGAGCGCTGAATGATGAGAACAGTGTCTCACGGACTCTATGGACATCTTGAGGGGGCATCTGACAGGCCCGGTGACATGCAGGTTTGATTAGTGGGAACATCCATTAGTTGCTGCCCACACTCAGAATGCAGCATGCAAAGGGCAGCTGTGCTTTGAAGTTTCTGTTAGAGAACAGATTTGATCAGTTTATCAACAGAAACCTATGATAGCAACAGCCCGGACAGTACTAACCCACTTCCACATCAACATAAAGCCTGTGAGACTCCAACACAATCATCAATGTCATAACATTATTTTTCATTGTTGTTGACTTGATTGTTTTCATCATCATCCTCTGTGAAGCTATCTAAATGAAAACTTTGACATGCTGACCTGTTGAGTGCGAAGAATGTATTTACAAGGGCTGTGTCCCATTTAACTCTAAATTTACAATTGGCTTTTTATTTTTATATAACATATTTTATTCATATAACATATATTATATATTTTATAATATTATATATTATATATATATTTTCCTCAGGTTAAAGTGATTTACACAAGTAGGACATGTTAACGTAAAATGTAAATATGAACTTTTCTCTTCTGTGACTGAGCACTTAACTTCATCCTGCTGTTCTAGCTTGTATTATTACGGATGATGTTTAAAACATTTTATTGCTCTTCTTGTGTTGTCTCCTTAAGATGAATTGCTTTTTGTATTCCACGTTTGGATAAAGTGAAATTACATACAGCCAAGTATGGTGACCCTCAGAGTTCGTGCTCTGCATTTAACCCATCCAAAGTGCACACACACAGCAGTGAAGACACACCCGGAGCAGTGGGCAGCCATTTATGCTGCGGCACCCAGAGAGCAGTTGGGGGTTCGGTGCCTTACTCAAGGGCACATAACTCGTGGTATTGCCGGCCCGAGACTCAAACACACAACCTTAGGGTTAGAAATCAAACTCTCTAAACACTAGGCCACGACTTCCCCTCAACTTCCCCTTCCCCTAAAAAAACAAATGTAAATATCTTTGGAAACTGCTGCACAGTTTGTTCAATAGTCTAGTCCAATTACTGGCCTGACAATGTTGACACAAATGGTTATGCCTGAACTAATAATTTCATACTTTGCCTTTAAACAGTGTCCAAAGACCCTTGCTCTCTGCCACTTCATATTCTGTTTCAAAAGAGACATGGAAAAGCATGATATTATTCTAGTGTTGATAGGGGAGAATAAATATCTGGAAGCAAATTACTTTGCAAATAGAGGGCATGTTATAAATGATCATCAAGAGCAGCTGTTGATTAGGAGCATTTCAGAGAAAGCAGGCATAAATATCTAGGGAATAATATTCTAAATAGGTTTAATGATGTTTACAGTCCAAATTTTTAAATTCCACATTTGTTTAATCCTGAGGTGGCAATATCTGTTTGTGCTTGTGTGAGGCTTATTTAGCATTGGAGCCGACAAACAATGGAGCCAGTACTATACCCACATGCTAATTATTTTTCACTGCAAGGGATGTTTGTGAATATGCTGTACTTCTACTAGGCAAACCATGTGTGTTTCATAATGCTTTTGATGCAGATGTTTGGACTTCATCGCTGACTGTGTTGATCCACAGGAGTCACTGCCGATGTTCTATGTGGACCAAGCTATGACTTGCGGGGACATGTAGTCTACAACAAAGGGCAGGTTGGAGTTCCAAATGAACGGTTTTCCTAAAGGTTAGCGGATTAGTATTAAGATGTTTTAGTAATAAGTCCCAACCCACATATGTCTCTTCCTGCTCTGTGTGGATCATGCAGCGGGTCAGATTAAGGATATGGGGATGGATGGGAGACAGATCTGACAGCAGTAGGGGAAGAAAAAGTAATTAATTGCGTTCTTCCATAATTAATGACTTCTACTTTCCCTTAATCACAGAGCCACATCCTGGGAGTATCAATGAGAAACACCATAGGGCTGTTTATTTGGAGCATGCTAGGTTGGAGGGCCCCTGCTGCTGAGAGGATGACGACAGGAAGTGGATGCCATAGTGGTAAACTCATGACTGTATTAGATATCATTTAGCACACTCAAAACGTAAGAGGAAGCTATGTATTGCTGCCAAGGAAGATTTTACTGTAATTATCTTTGGATGTCATTTAAATTATGTATTTACTAAAGGATGCACATGAGAAATCATGAATCATTGCCACCAAGATCAATACTGATGTTCAGGCTTTTTTTCATTTCTATGAAAAAAAAACAGCATTTTTTTTTTTTTCCTTAATGTGAAATAGAACAGTTACTTTATTTGTGGCAGCTGGTGTTTGGAAATCATCTTATCTGTAATGTCTTATCTGAGTTGTTTTAATTCTTGGAAATTAAAATTCTTGGAAATGGCTCAAAGTGAGCAAAGCTTATACTAGAATCAGAGTTTATTCAGTTTACTGCTCATAGAAACATCTTTCACAGGGTTGCATTTTTTTTTTTTTTTGTGGGTTTTTGATTAATTCCAGGTATTTTCTTGTAAAACTGCGTACATGATGTTGTGTTGTCCTGCGCATAGAAATAAATGAGTAAATTAGTTTTGACACATGATGGAGTGACTGACAAGTCAAATTACTGGTCTCAGCTAGGCTCAGGATTAGCGGGGTGTTGGCAGACCAGGACAAACACATCTGGAAGGGTGACTAATGAGAAGTAATCACTATTGAGCAATATGAAATATGATGATTAAGTTTGCTTCAGAAAAGTATATTATACTGGTGCATAAATCTGTTCCATTTCAAATATACATATGATATTTATATGAACTTATTATATGAACTAAATCATTAATACAAATGACCTCACTGGAGGTATTGATATCTAGATCAGGGATTTTCAAACTGGAGTCCAGGGACCCAAAATGGTGCAAGGGGTCAGTTTTATTATTTTTTTTATTTTTTCTACAAATGCATTTGTAGGACTGTAGTGTTTTTACTTAAATGACTTTTCAAAGTTTTTCAAATTTAATTTCAAAGTTAACGTTTTCACGATAGAATGAAATATTTTCAACATTAATGATTTTAACATTCACTTTCATCAAATCTAAAGACTGTTCAGAAATCATGAGATGAATTCCAACTATTATTTTATGGACGGTATAAGTTTTTTATGAGATTAGAAAAAAAACATGTTTGTGTCAGTACAATGATATTAAATAAGCCAATTATTTATTTTGGGGAAAATAAATCAATTCATTTGAAATAATATTTAATAATGTTGTCTTTCTAATATCCCTCTCAAAACATATAACATCATTATATTTTCAATATCACTTTTTTATTATTACTGCCTTTATATTCTAGGAAGTGGGTCCCTCATATTTCATCATCATAGTCATCATAAATGTGGGTCCTTGCATGATAAAGTTTGAAAATCTCTTGATATAGATGACACTGAGCTGCAGTGGGTATAGAAAAGAATCACCCCTCTTTAAAATAATCACATTTTGTTTGCAGCCTGAAATGAAGATGGACACAGTTATTGTTTTATCCAGCTGTATTTACTCAGCTCGACTTATAACATTCAAGTGAAAGATATAACACCAACACGTCAGAAAAAAATCTAACAGCATCACTGATTTGGATAAAGGATCACCCCCTTATGTCAGTATTTTGTTGAACCACCTTTTTTTTTAAATTACAGCATTTAGTCTGTTGGTATATGTCTGTATTAACATTGCACATCTTGACTTTGTAATATTTGCCCACTCTTCTTTGCAGAACCGCTCAAGTTCAGTTCAATTTGATGGTTACTGTTTGTGTCATTACACAGATTTTTAATGGGCTTTAAATCTGGGCACTGAGGCCACACAAGGATTTTTTAATGTTTCCTCCTTCAACCGCTGTGTGGTCAGTTTTGCTGTGGTAACAGAATCTATGAGAGTAAAAAAAAACATGCACAGACAAATCCAAATTAAACCCTGCAGCTCTTGATGATACATTGATGTGTAAAGACACAGAATGATCGGTCTGTGCAAGAAACTTAACAGTGTTTGCAAGAAGAAGAATAAAAAGAAGATTGCCTCACGAGCTTGCTGCTGTGAAGCGTGTTCACAAGAGTTCTAACAGTTCGGACATTGCGTGAATCAGAGGTAAAAAAAAAAAAAAAAACTATATAAGTACTGTTCAGTTTCTTGCACAGTTTTTTTTCTTACATTTTATGTAAGTGTCTGAATCAACTGTAACCTCCATAAATTAAAAAAAATCACTGCATACAAAGCAACAATTCAACCTCCACGTCTATGTACCGATAACGTCTATAAAGTAGCAGATTACGAAGGCAGCAGGCTGTTGTTCCTCACCTCTGCTGTGTTGGCAGGGGCTGGGGGAAGGCCATGAAACCCCTATCTCTGTAACTTTGTATCAGAGTTTCCACATTACAGTTCAAAGCCTCGTGTCTATTGAAGCATTAGAATGGACTTAAGCTCAAGGACAGGACAACACTCATGCTGTCCTCTACCTCACATCCCCTTGCTGGTTTGTGGTGGCTTTTATGGATGGAGGAGGAAAAGCAGCAAAGTATTGCAATTCAGAAAGAGGGCGGCAGATGCAGGAGAGTGTCACAGAAAGCAGATACAACTGAAGATTTATTAAAAGCCGGGCCGGAGGTGGGTCAGTGAAGTAGCGAGGCTTAGGGGAGCTAAATGTGAAGACAGGCTTCACTGGGGCGTCCAAGGGTTGATAGCCAGTGAAGCATCAGAGGTGGCTTCGTTTTTTGTAAGGGATGTGTCTGACAGTAGGGTGAGTTCAATGTAGCTCAGAATCCCCCGCTGCTCATGTCACCCAGAGGCGACATAACAGAGCCATAAATAAAATGGACAAGAGGAAGGCCAGTCCTTTCTCCTGCATGTGTGACCTCACATATGAGTTACACTAATTTGATTGATTAGCTGTTATAACTTGTGAGACTTAGTCATATCCCTTTTTGAGCTGCTTCTACCCACAGGTCTTCGTGATGAACTGCGATTTCACATTTTTCCCCCTTCTTGATAGCTTTCAAGGTTTTATGGTCATCTAAATGTTAATTTAAGTCTGATTGCGTCCTCTTATCAAAAGAGTTGAATGTTCTGCACTTAGAGACATTTAGGGTTGTTAGGCAGCATGTTGTGTCGTTAAGGTGCATCTCCCATCTGTTGCATACATATCTCCTCATCAGTGCCTTGCCACTGTGTTTTCTCTGGACAAAAGGATTCAATCTTTGCACATAAGTGGAAATCCAATCTTTTGTTTTCATTTAGCCCTTCAAAATGCTGTTTGAAGATATTATATTGTCTGTTCAGTCTGTCATGGTAATGCTGTGTTGTGATATCTGCGTATGATGAGCAGCATTTCTGGACATTTGGCTCTTCAGTAATTAACATTTCTCTATTTTTTTTTTTAGCTGTACTTTTCTGGTTATTGTTTGATTGCTTTGCTGTCCCTGTGACCTGATATAATTTTTAATGATAAGTTTTGAGATATCACAGGATTATGTCATTCTTACACCAGAATATTGACTAAATCTGTTATTAGTGTAATTATTGGTGTAATGCAAAAGGAACAAATACACAAAAAACTTAATTGATTACAAAGCAAATACTTGGGCACTTTGAATATCTTTTGAGAAAATCTTAGTTTTTCCTCAACAGATATTTATGCATTGGCTTTTAATTCTTAACAATAATAACAAAAACTACTACTACTAAAAATAATAATAACATTATTATTATTATTATTAATGTTCATCTATTTTGTACTTTTCAATAGTGCTGACAAAACTGTGTGTTTTGTTCAATCTTTTGTTCATTATCTGGCTTGGCTCAATGTTCATCTTCAGTTCTCTCTTCACAGCAGTTCAGTCAGTGTACTGTTTGAATAAATGCATTACTCCGGGATATTGGTTTGTTTGAACTCAGAGGGAGTGTCAGCCACATTAAAAAAGTTAACAGCTTAAGTCATTTGTGGATTAATGCGTATTGGAGACGAGAACCGCTTCAAACGATTCAGTTCGATTTGGTGAACTGGTTCAAAAAGATCCGGTTACATCGAATGATTCGTTTGCGAACCGGATATCACAAACTGCTTTGTTTTGAACTCTCTCACAACAGACACGGAAGAGAAGACAATGCTGAATAAAGTCGTAGTTTTTGCTATTTTTGGACCAAAATGTATTTTCGATACTTCAAAAAATTCTAACTGACCCTCTGATGTCACATGGACTACTTTAATGATGTTTTTCTTACCTTTCTGGACATGGACAGTATACCGTACACACAGCTTCAATGGAAGGACTGAGAGCTCTCGGACTAAATCTATAATATCTTAAAATATCTTTTTCGATGAACTAACCCTTTAATAAGTACATCAAAGATATTTTCCCTTATACTGTTTACAGTTTCTCTTTTGTGTGTGAGCACGTGTCATTTACTCATCCAGATGTTACCCTAAACCTTTATGACTTCTTCTTATAGAGCACACACAGGAAGTTTAACCAAATACCCGAGCTTCCACGACTGGATTGTGACCAGGTACAAAAAAAAGTCTTAAAAACATTAGAAAAGTATATATATTTGAAGTCTTTTGGAGTCATACGATAGCTTTGTGTGAGGATAGCTTTGCTCTGACTGAAATGTATTCACTGAAAGTTAATTTGTGTGAAGTAAATTTTAGTTCTCATTTCTTACTCTGTTGTAAGTCCCTTAGTGTGCATAACTACGTTTATTGCTGGCAGTTTTGGGGAATTTGGTTGGTACAGCTAATGCTGCAGAAATCGAACACTTCACGTTTCAGAGGTTTCTGTATTATTCTGGAGTCAAATTTACACTTTCTATTGTCCGCAGTGAGGGCTTTGGAGCAATGGAGTGATATTAACAATCATTTAAAACGCACCTTTACATAATTTTTCCTTGCCAATATAGCTGCTGTTAGTGTTGCACAATAGCTGACATAAATCAACACCCATTTATTAATGCACAAATAAACATAATTTAAAATCTTCAGAAAGACATTTTGAATGCTTCATTTTTTATATATATTTTATTGTTTCGTTTCATTTATTTTATGATTATATGTGCATATGGTCTCATTTACAGATTCATTTTTGTAATTTTATTGCAATTGGGCATAAATTCTGAAGCAATCTGGCAAATGAGGATTATTCAAAACTGCTACTACAGTTGTCCCCTGTATATGCAACGTGTTTGGTATTTGAAATGAATTGCGTGTACTATTTTGCAGTGTCTTATGTTTCACAGTAGAATGGCTCAGTCCAAGGATTCCATCGAAATTGCATCTGCCCTCTCAACCATTATCTTATTAAACAGTTCTGTCAAATCTTGCTGAAATTAATGCTTAAGTAAATATACTGACCCATGAACTGCCCATGTAACTCTAAGATGTAGAAACGTCCCTGCCATAATGAAGGCAGTATCCTTTGATACCACCTCTCTCAGTTCAGACCTGTTAGGTATATTGGGTTACTGGTGAGCTTCATTCATCAGGTGATCGAAATGGTTCTTTTCTTCAGATTGACTACAATTTGCAGTGTTTCTTTCCTTTGCACTCGTGTCGATACACGTTTCTTAGCCCTTCAGACAGGAAATGGTGTTGTAGCTCAATCAATGTGGCGCAAAATGTGATGAGTACATCTGCTCTTATGATGCCCAATAACATAGTGGCTTATTCCAGTGATATTACACCATCCGTGACAGGCCAATCCTTCCCAACCAGCCAGATAAGAGTCTCTGCGCTCTCAACTCCTCTATGCCTCTTATTCCTTTGGCGATCATCTAAAATGTTTAAGGGAAATTGCAATACTACAGGGATCAGTATAGGCCAAGCAATAACAGAAAGTGAGATTGGAAAGGATTAAACTTGTCTGACTGCCATTATGGATTCACCGATTGCAGGAAGGGGGATCAATCTTTACCAGATTTATTCTTGTACCTTTTCTGCATACTTAATCTGTTACAGCTACGATGTTGCACATTGCTTGACACCTGTGGGCCACAATCTTTTCAGCGTCCAATCGGTGGCAGCTAATTATATCCATTATATATTAAGATGCCTCTCAACCCTGCAATTATTCAAGGCTGATCGCTTCCAAAGTGCTAAAACTGGCCCAAAGCTCCATATTCTAATGATCAAAGCTGGTCTATGTTCACATCGGCATTGGAAACTGGAGTTTAATGTGTCTTTGAGACTGAAGAATGAATGCACCAATAAACAACGTGGTCAGACTCGTGAATAACCAGTAGGCCCTGCGGCTCTCTGGAAGGTGATTTATTGCCATGGCAACATACGGCTTCTCTAGGGGTAAAGGCCATGGGTGTAAAAGTAATTTCCAAAGCAATAATACAGCTCTCACCTTATCATTACTTTTGACATTTTTCTCTTTTGTTTCCTTTTTGGAAGAGGACAAAAGAACTGAGTGCCTATTAAAGATATTAGTCATGCATCTCTGTGGACTCTAGATCCATTACATACACATAGGTATGATTATTGCTTTCAAAACGTTCAGAGATGTTGCTTAATGTTTTCTGACATAACACAGCGGAGAACTTCTCCTAGCATTCCATAAATCTCGCATTAAGCTTTTGCAATGAAGCATGGGTGATATTGCTTATACAGGTATCAAGTGAGTTATGGCCCTCCAGAGGAGCTGTCATAAAGTTTTCCATAAATACAGCATTAAGAGAACTTCCTTTCTCCAGTTGACCTTAATGCAAACATTCACGGTTTGCAAAACGCTCCATGCTTTATATTCTCTGTATATTATCTGTGCTGTGAAATGGTTAAGTTTTCCTAACAGAACGTGTTTCGGTCTTTTTCTAGAAAGGCCACAGTGGCTGTGATCTGTCTTGGCTTCACCGTTGTTGTCGTATTCACTAGTTGGACGCCTGTCAGTTAGGATAAAGATGTTCTGTGATGCTCAGCATGTGAATAGTTGCCTTCGTAGGGCTGCAGATATTGATGCTTTCGGCTAAATGCGAGTTTAATTGATGTCTTTCACTTGCAGGGTCACACTGGTCAAGACAGATGAAGAAAACATGTAGAATGTAATTTGTCAACAGCCTTGACATAAATAAGATGCTTCGCTTACAATGCTTATGTGTTACCATAGGCTGAATTAAATTCTTTACAGTAATTTTTAAAAATATTATACAGCTTGTTTTATTTGTAAGCACGGTGGAAATGTTTTAAGGTGTCTGTGCAAACAGAAAGAAACAAATGCTCCCTGTATCTGACCGTCCTTTACCTCATTAGATGAGTTAAATTTTCAGTTAGAAATGTACAGTAGCTGACAATGTCCCCCATGTCACTTGATATAATAACTGTGAATTATGAGAGATGATGACAGCTCTATATTGTCTTGTGCACATTTGCTGCTCTCGCATTATTCTTTACTCGCTATGATACTCTTTATTTCTAGATCTTTATTGATGCATTGCAAATGTTTGGAGTCTTTGTGTGTCTCTTTGATGTTCTTCTGTAGAATGTTCCAGAGGAAAAGCTGACAAGATGTGGATGGCATCACTTCCGACGCCTACACTCTGTACACACATACATACGCAGTATGTTTTTTTATTGAATAGAGGTGAAAAAAGTCAAATTGGGTATTAAATGAGTGATAATGCTGTTTCATTTTGTTTTTATTTTAAGTTAGGTTTATAATATTTGCATAATATTTGCAGCCCTCTCACCAAAATTTGGGACTGTCTAAAGACAGATTAAAATACTGCTTTGTGTGATTTTTTAATTAAAAAATAATTCAAAACAAATTGACCATAATGGTAACAGAGCTGCAGAGTTAATTTGGGTTCAGTTTTGCCTAGTGGTATACTTGTAATATTTAAGTAATTTAATTTAACATATCTAATAATATTAATAGTATTCATTTTATATATCATTTTATATATCTATCATATCTAATAGTATTGAAATTTGTAGCAATAATAACAGTGAAACAAATTATATAAAAATGATGGGAAATGACAATTTTAATGTTCATTTAATATTTAGTGAATAATTTATTTATTTATTTTTATTTATTTATCTGGCTCGGCTCGGTGTTCATCTTCAGTTCTGTCTTCACAACAGTTCAGTCAGTGTACTGTTTGAGTAAATGAATTCCCCCTCAATCTTGGTTTATTTTAACTCAGAGGGAGTGTTAGCCACATTAAAAAAGTTAACAGCTTAAGTCATTTGTGGATTAATGCGTATTGGAAATGTGAATCGTTTAAAACGATTCAGTTCGATTTGGTGAACTGGTCAAAAAGATCCGGTTACATCGAATGATTCGTTCGCGAACCGGATATCACAAACTGCAGTGTTTTGAACTCTCTCACAACAGACATGGAAGAAAAGACAATGATGAATAAAGTCGTAGTTTTTGCTATTTTTGGACCAAAATGTATTTTCGATACTTCAAAAAATTCTAACTAACCCTCTGATATCACATGGACTACTTTGATGATGTTTTTCTTACCTTTCTGGACATGGACAGTATTCCGTACACACAGCTTCAATGGAGGGACTGAGAGCTCTTGGACTAAATCTATAATATCTTAAACTGTGTTCCGAAGATGAACGGAGGTCTCACGGGTTTGGAACGACATGAAGGTGAGTTATTAATGACATCATTTTGATTATTGGGTGAACTATCCCTTTAAATTCACTGTAACGACTTTTGGGGAAGTCGTGGCCTAATGGTTAGAGAGTTGGACTCCCAATCGAAAGGTTGTGGGTTCGAGTCCCGGGTCGGCAGGAATTGTGGGTGGCGGGAGTGCATGTACAGTTCTCTCTCCACCTTCAATACCACGACTTAGGTGCCCTTGAGCAAGGCATCGAACCCCCAACTGCTCCCCGGGCGCCACAGCATAAATGGCTGCCCACTGCTCCGGGTGTGTGCTCACAGTGTGTGTTTGTGTTCACTGCTCTGTGTGTGTGTGCATTTCGGATGGGTTAAATGCAGAGCACAAATTCCGAGTATGGGTCACCATACTTGGCTGAATGTCACTTCACTTTTTTTTTTTTTTTAAAACAGCTCCAATGGGCTTATTGTTTTATTCAACTATTTAAGGTTTGCCTTTCAAATAAATGAGAAGATGGTTAATGCTATTATCACTTCTCCCCCAGGGCAGTGCTCAGACCTGCCCTCCTGACACACCAACACCTAAAATGGTGCTCAAAGGCTGCAGGGAGGGTCATCCCATGCAATACGACCACATTGTCGTCATTACTGAGGAGAGTGAGGACATCTCAATGACACTGAGCCTCATCCTTTGTATATATTTTCTGTTTCGGATCCAATATCCTAAAGGACTGAAAAAGACACTGACCTTCCTGGAGTGCGTTGTCTTAAAAATTAAGGATGCAGCCGGACTTCCTGTCACAATTAAAAGAGTGTACAATTCAATCTGTGCATAGAGTCTCTCTCTCTCTCTCTCTCTCTCTCTCTCTCTCTCTCTCTCTCTCTTTCTCTCTCTCTTTTTCTCTTTCTGGGGCCTATTCCAATTTCAAATTTTTTTCCTTGTATTTTTTTAAACTCCTTTAGCCAGTGTTGTTAATGTTAAAAAGCACTGATTATATTTGAAACTAAAAGAAATGTATTAAACTATTTTAAAAATGTAATGTATTTTGTTTATCAGTAAGCTTTTAGTACAGGATTTTGAATCTTTCAATCCACGATTTGGTATAAAAGCGTCATTTAGAAGCATATGACTCAAACATTTTAGTATATGGCATGATAATGGCCTACTACCTAAAAAAAAGGTTCTATAAAGGACTATTTGACAAATGTTCTGTGAAGCTTAAGTGCCATTAATTCCAAAAGAGGTTCCCCTATAACAAGCAAAAGAACCACTGTTGAGCACCATTTTTGTTGAAGAAATTGTAAACAATCAAGGTGCTTTATGGCACCTCTTATGGTTCTACATAGCACCATTTGACAAAGGTGTTGTACACTTAAAGTGGTTCCCCTATGATTACGAGCCAAAGAACCACCTTTAGTGCTATTTAGCACCTATTGCTATTTTTTTTAGAGTGCAGAGTATGTACAGTACCAAATCAGTAATTTCTTAGAAATTATATTTCATTCAATAACCAGTTTTACAGAAAGTCCTGTGAGGCTGAACCACATTAATATATTTGCACTTGGATCTAGCTTTGAGATTTTATTTGACCATTGTTGTCCATTGTTGTAAGCTACACGTTGCAACCTATGAATGCTAAAGCAAATCTATAATTATGTGACTACATCCCTCCAGCTGTGCATGTCTACATCTATCAGTTTTCCCATTTAATCCCCACTTGGATTGTAGTCAGTTGTTTAGAGCCAAACAGACAAATGAATCTATTACAGGCTGATTCATTTGAGGCTTTGAGAAGAAAAGGACTACAACTGTTTGTGTCCGACTATAGTTTCTCTTGTGACGTGATGTGTATAGGGAGATTGGTCTAATTATCAGTATGATGCGCTCACACCTGAACCTGCCAGCTTTTGTTCAGGGGAAGCATCATTGGGAAATTGAGACAGATTATAATGTCTTCTTTATTGGAAACATCTGGAAGCACACGAATGTGCATGTACAAACTCCCCTTTCTGAATCTGGGTTTTAAGTCCAATGTAAGTTCGTGTTCCAAAACTATAAAACACAATCAATCAATCAATCAAAACAAACAAACACACACACACACACACACACACAAATAGGTAAAGATAGATAGATAGATAGATAGATAGATAGATAGATAGATAGATAGATAGATAGATAGATAGATAGACAGACAGACAGACAGACAGACAGACAGACAGACACACACACACACACACACACAAAACATTAATTGTCAATTTTTCAAAATTGAGATTTATACATAATGTGAAAGCTGAAAAAAATAAGCATTCCATTGAGTTGGCCGAGAAACAACTATTTGAAAATCTGGAATCTGAGGGTGCAACAAAATAAAAATACTGAGAAAATTAATTCTTAGCGATGCATATTACTAATCAAAAATTACGTTTTGATATATTTACGTTAGAAAATTTACAAAATATCTTTATGGAACATCTTTACTTTATATCCTAATGATTTTTGACATAAAAGAATAATCTATCATTTTGACCTATACAATGCTTTTGTGGTCCAGGGTCACATATGTTTTTATATTATTATATTTTATAGAACCATACTGTTAAAACCATGTCACGTGGAAGTATCACAAAGTTCATATGTTTTGCAACTATTATTTCCAAAATAAGGCTATTTTTTAATATATTCAACTTCTTTTCAAATAGCATGATGGTCACAGACATGAATGTGGTTCTTAAAATCATTATTTCAAGTATTTGTTTTTACATTAATTTTGACTTTGACAACAGAGATGCTGCCTTATTCTGAAGCTTTACCAATTTTTGTATCCAGAGAATAATAATTTATATATTTAATTTACATATTTTATATAATTGATATATTTTGCAATAATTATTTTCCTATTGTCATAATTTTCACAAGTTTTCGTAAAGGGATGCAACATTGTTTTAATCTATTTAAAAATCTATATGCAAAATCTATTTAATCAAGAGCCTGCATTTTGGTTATTCAATTATATGTAACCCTCATGCAGTAGCTACTTGAGGCAGCGCGAGCCTGGGATATTAATTTGTTTAGAGGAGTAGAGTTATTATATCATCCAATATAATTTATTTTTTATTATATATCAAATTGCACCCTTTCCTATTATCAGGATTGTTTGCTTTCCTTTGAAGTCAGATAGCAAGATACACACCTGTTCTGAATTGTATTTTGAGGTAGCGTCCTAAATAATCATGACTGGGGAAAGAAAAGCTGTCAAATGTCCTTTCAAACAGACATCAGAACAATAACCGCCCCCAACCCCCAGCCCCTCAGGGACGCGAGTTATCAGTTATCTGTTGCTCTCTCTCTTAGATGGGTGTCACACAGAGAGGTTGAAAGCTCCAGAGAAGTGTAGCCTCCAGCATTCACTCTACATGTATGATGCCACTGCTGGGATGTGGATGGGCTTCATAAAGCCAGGCTCTCTCACACAGATGCGTTCAACTGGAGCATCATGGCAAAGAGAGGCACATCTCTATGGGAATGATGAAGAGGTGTGGGTGAAGGGGTGGGAAAATCAATATGTTAGTATTTAGGCAGTTAGAGAACATAGTGAACTGCACAAATAATACAAGAAGTATTTGCACACAAAATAAAAATAACTTTTTTTATTCAAATATATTTTAAAATATGATGTATTCCTGTGATGGCAAAAGTTTATTTTTTTGTTGTTGTTGTTGCAGCCATTACTCCAATCTTTAGTGTCACATGATCCTTTAGAAATAATTTAGCTTTTTTTTCAATAGAAATCTTTTGTCTACACTTACAAGTATTATTATTATTTTTTAATCTTTTCCCAATCTATTTTTTTTGATTGATTTGCGCGAGTAGATTACATACAAAGTCAATGCAAAGACGCGATCAGACTATGGATCAGACGCATCCTCACGCGGGTTTAGAGACGCGATGCCCCGCGTTTGGCGTGTATTGCCCATAATACTAATCTTGTTGATCGTTATAATAGCATACGTTTTCTGTAAAGATACGAATCAAATCCACTCACCTGTCGAGTAAAACACAAGTTTACAGGAGCTGTCCTTGTTGCCCGAACCAGCGGTAGGCGGTAAACAGTAATTATGTTCTATAAATAAGTAACACCATAAAACGTGCAAGAAGAAGTAAATAAGGAACTGCTTGAAGTAAGCTAGTGGTTTGCTGGACGCTAGACACTACTTCCGCATTTGTCCACGACACTGTTGTCATGTGGTTTCTACGTCAGTAAAGACGTAACAAAGGGTAACTATTGTCATTGACAGGCGACTGCACTGCCCCGTCCGTGTCACTGTTTAAAATGGGAATTTTCTCATGATTTACAAGTAGATGAAAACATTAGAGATATTGTTAGTAATCAGCTGGACAAAATATATAACACTAGCCTAGTGGTATTTTACTTCAAATATCTTACAAATTGTACCTTTAACTGTGGGTCAGACAGTGGATTTCAGCTTTTTACAGTGGCACACTATGAGGGCTCAGTTTCCTTGTAATTACTGAATGTGCAAAGATTTTCGAACAGAAACTATAATTAAATCCCCTACTTGTTTGTGAATAATCTCAAAGTATACCCAAAGAACCTTATTAAGTTCAGCGCTGTCACTGGTGTGTTTTGATTTGTCAGCATAAGAATATTTCATTGGTGTCAAGTATGTGAAAGTGCATTAATCACCATACTCACTTTTTTTTCTGTCTCCTCTGCATGTCTTTCACCTTTCACAATTTGCTGTTGTTGGATGTATGTGTTATTTTGCTGTGTAATTACCCCCACAGACCTGTTAGGTTAGTGCTAAAATCTTTTGTAAAAGCACAGGCACATATTTCAGCTAATGGAGTTCCCCATTTGCAGAGTGCGACGCGTGAACCTTTCAAACCCTGACACCGTGTCCTTATGAGAAATGTGTGTCTGCCACAGCTTTCCTGTCTCCTCTTCTCTGCACCCATCCTCTCTACCCCAGTGTATGTACTTCAGCTGTGCTCCGTCCTGCTCTCAAGTGTCATGGAGAAGAGTATAGAACTAATGACACTCAGATTTCAGTTCTGAACTGCTCATGTTACTTGATTTTGGATGATACTGTTCTGAAATTTTGGGAACAGACTGGTTCCACTTTAAAAGGGTGGATATTATGAAAAACTGAATTTGCCTTGATCTTTAGAGATAAAAGAGACTACATAAAACTGAACTGAAAGGTTCTTGCTCAGTTCAAAAAGACCACTTTTTGCAACTGTACAATGTATAAAAAAACCCAAAAACCCTTGGACTGCTGATATTAATTAATTAACATATGATCATATAAATGTACATGCCAACATCTGGAGAGAGCTATGTGTTATTATTCCTTTTCAATAGCAGTTGCATGGTTACTTTTTAAATAATGATTAATGACACTATATTAGAAGTCCTTGCAGATTTTATTTTATTGATAGGCATTAATAAAAACAATAATCATTGGTGTGTAGCTGATGACACTGTCATTGTAGGTCTATTTTATATTACCAGTGTTTCAACATAGAACATTACATTTAACACAAATAATAATAACCACAAAAAAGTGCCTAAATGTTTATCATCATATAAACATTATTATACCCAATATTAATGTGATTCCTTGAAAATACAAATGTAATCTAGATTGGGAAATTCCACATAAACTGAGTGCGAACTACTTGATTGAATAATTTTGAATTATGTATCTAATTAAAATGTTATTCCACAAGGTCAGAGTGAGATCAAAGTGATAATGTGCTGTCAGGCAGTATCGACTAACCATGGACTGAAATGTGTTCACAGAGCAACAGATGAGGACGGGTAAACAAGTTCAGACAGACACATCCTGTCCCCATATTTTGTGTGATATGATGTATATTGGCATATTAAAGAAATCAGCATTCAAATTTTAAAAGTGCATTAAGTTTACAACTAAAACATGAACACATCACAGCAGGTGTTAGTTCATATAAAGCCTGTTTATTAGCTGTTAACTCAGTAATTGTTTTAGTATTTTGCAGCAGGCAGACGGTGTATAAAATCCACGGCGGACCCAGTCGCCTGATGCACTGTGAGTATATCAGTCCTACAGCGCCATCTAGTGCGCGAAATTGATTTTCCACAATTGTGAGCTGGGATGTAATTCCTCACTTTCTGTGTAATGTACTGTTGAAACAACGAACAGAAACGAAAGATTTACTTTTAAAATCCTGTAAAAATGGTACGTTTCCTTACTATATACAGGGAAAACTGTAAAATTATAAATTGACAGTGACAAAACATAAACTTACATTACCAGAATTCCCTGTGTGACACTTTACAATCAATGTTGTTTAAATAATTGTTTCCCAATATTTTTTTAATCAGTTATTTTTAATCCCTTTATTCACACACACACACACACACACACACACACACACACACACACACACACACACACACACACACACACACACACACACACACACACACACACACACACACACACAATTACCATAAGACGTATTTATTTTATTTTGTATGGCTTCCTTTGGCCTTGATAACAGCTTGCATTGTTTTTAGGTACTTTTCAAAAGTCTCTGTTGTTATTGACTTCCACATAATTTCTAGTTGTTCCCAAAGACACAGTTTTGATGAAACTTTTGTGCAATCTATCTTTGAATCAATCAAATTCTAATTATATATTTTTTAGCATTAGAAACACTACTGTGACTAAAGAGCTTACACATACTGATGTGGATTAACCACAGAAACATAGAAAAATGAAAATTTTTGTTTATGCTGTTTAATTTATTTTTAGTGCATTATTTTTGTTATGTGTTTTACCATGATGGTGTTTTTAAATTTCTTTTTACCACATGTGTTATAATGTTGGTTAAAGGATACAAAACTGAATGAAGCAGAAAAGTGCTGTTGGATTGAGTGTTTTTTTAGTGTTGTTGTTTTTTTAAACTTAAAAATGACAGGGCATTCTGTAATATGTTTATATTTTTACTGTATTTTTACATATTTTATCTGGCAACCACAACTGGAAGTTTATTTTAATTTTTTAGTTAATGTTTTAAATAATTTGACTTTTTTATTAATTAGAAAATTTCATAAAATATAGCTATGAAAAAAATAAGCATGAGACATCAGTTTTAATATTCTTTATTGATTTATAGACATTGATTTTTTTTTTCTCCCCGCCCCTGTGGTAACTCCAAGTTTCTCTGGTACCAAGTATTTCCATAATTTTCTGTGTTTGATTTAAATTACATCTATAATATTTTACATATGCATCTATTGGTTGATGTCCTTATTGCAATAAACAAGAGTAGCCAGTTTTGCTACGTATTGCTACGTTCCATCACACATACTGTTTTCCCATCTGACAGTTAATTCAAAAATAAATTTATTGGCAAGACGAGGTTTGACCGAAGCTTCTCTGTCCACATCCGTTCCTGGAGAGGCCTGGGGTGGAGTAAGGCTAAGGCTAAAATAGACTTCACCAACTAACATTACACCTGCCCTGAAAGGTTGAATAAAACTACCAAAGACAATTCTGTACAGTGACGACATTATTCTGACTACAGGATGAATGTGGTCTTTACAGTGTTGACAGATGGGACTAAGCGATCCTGCCTCAAGCATCAAGAGTGTATTAGCTGTGATGGCTTTATCACCTCACAAGGTTTCAATAGGGCACTGGACACCTAGTTTCAAACTACAGCATGTGTCAGTGCGCTTAGTGTTACCCCAAAATGCTCATCTGAAATCAGCTGAGAACACTGTCCACTGATTGTTTTAATAATTAAGTTTGGGATAGAAACAGCTGATTGCAAATGTGCAGTTTAAAGGAATGGGTCATCTAAAAAATAAAAACTTCATTTTATACTCACCCTTATGTAGTTCCAAACCCATATATTATTATTTTATTTATTTATTTATTGTTTTCCCCCACAGAACACAAAAAAAAAAAAAAATATATATATATATATATATATATATATATATATATATATATATATATATATATATATATATATATTTAAAGAATCAATATGCTTGTTTACAGAATGAAAAAAAAAACATTAGAATCAGCAATCAAAATCATTTCTGAAAATTCTGATATAAAAAAAAAACTACATTTTGTTTAGGTGGTAATGCTTTGAAACCAATCCAAAATATCCTGTAAAATATCTTGATGAAAACAATTTAACTGTTAAAAGTTTTTGCAAAAGTTGAAAAAAAGGTTAAATAAGAAAAAAAGAAAAAGAGAGATAAATTTGTGTAAACCAAAATGACATATGGGCTAAATGAAATTTCTAATTCGCTCTCTGACAGTAGGTGGCGCTTCCCACCCAAAAAATACAACAAAAAATAAATAAAATGGAGTTTCACTAATGATGTGAATTTCAATGTCAATTGTGAATTTCAAACTGCAATGAGTTTGCAGTTATTATTTAAATCGTTATTTCTTCAAAAGACTTCACATAAGAGTCATAAACACTTTCTTGCTTTTTTGTTCCCTAGTCACTAGAAACTGTTTTTTATTTTATTTTATTTTATTTTTTAGAAATCTCTCTTTCTTTGTCCTGTTGAAAAAGGTTTGAAATGACACAAGGGTGAGTAAATGACAACAGAAGTTAAATTTTTTGGTGAAGTATCATTAATTCGCAAGTTTCCCAGAACCGGAATCTATACGTACACACACGACACTGCACTATACACACCAACATGAAACTACAGCACCCATACTAGTGCCTCTGTAACTAATGAGAAATAGAGGTAAAGTTCCATCAAAGCACAATGGTGGGTGCTAACCACAGTTAGCTTGAAGTGATGGCATTATCATGACATTTCTCACACAATGCAAACAATGCCACGAACAAACAAAAAAGTGACTACACATTGTTTGTGTTCAGATATACCCCATCTACCACTCAGAGATGAGAAAAGACCCTTTAATATGAAGGGCCCGTCCCCGTGGGTGCCCCTTTCTTGTTTAAAACGCCCAGCTTTTGTACTGAAAAGGCTAATTTATCTCTGTGGAAGAACATGGAGGCCTATTAGCAGCCGTACAGATCCATTTATAAATTCTCTTCTACAACAAATGACAATTGCTTATTGCATTGCAATATCCAAACAATGTTAAGACAGTGTCGCACCTTGCTTATTAGTGGACCGTCACATATCTCCATCAACACGACAGGCCCTAGTTTGATGTTTATGATTATGTGTATTTTACATCCTCCAGATATGATTTCTACAACACGTAGTTCCCACCCGAGTGCAGGTTTTCAATTTCCATAGAAATTTTTTTTTTTCTTTTGTTAAATTTTTTTGTTTTTGTCAGAATTTCCACAATATTTGTTCAACGTAACAGTGTGCTATGAAAATGAACCCCCCAAAAAATAAAAACTAACTACATCAAAACAATTAATTGATCATGATAAAAGAACAAAAAAATTATATGCATTGCATGGCTTTAGATTCAAGACCTCTGTGACCTCCTCTGCGTCTTCTCTCTGTTCATTTTTGTAGACTCTTGGGCATCCGCTGGAGTGGCTGACCTGTGGTGTCCGTCCTTGTGGGATGCAGGCTCAGGCTGTCTTGTGAGACTGAATGCGGAAGTCAGACAGAAGGGGGCCGTATTGCTTTGGGTTGCATAATGTCTACCGAACATAACAGTGAAAGAATGAACAGAGTAGCCTGTATGTACTGTAAGTCCAAGAGTGTGCTTAGGTTTCCTGCCTTTCTCTGAGATTCAAAGTACCCGTCCATGTCATTTCAGGATCTATCAGCAGTTACATAACCCTCTATGTACACTTCTGAATATTTTCTAAAGTCAACCAGCTTGGATGTTCTGAACTAAACTATCCCTTATGAAACAAAAATAGATTGCAGTATATTGGAAAATATCATGTAATATATTAAGCATATATTCTTATATATATTTATTTTTTCCAATATATTGCAATATATTGAAAGCGGCAATCATTTGTATATTTTCCAATATATTATGTAATATATGTATCATCAATATATTATTAAATGTATTCAAATATATAATATATTAGAAAATAAAAAGGGAAAATAATATATTACAATATATCACAATATATTTTAAGAAATATATTGGTAAATATATTTTCCTTTCATAAGGGATGCTACACAATAGAATAAATAGATGTCTACTGATTTTCTAAAATCTAAGACAGGGGTCTTGGGGTTTTTCTGTCAACCGCTCCTAGCGCTAACGGATGTAAAAAGTGATACACAAAAGGAATCTTGAGTATCTCTTCTGAATCCCTCCTTTTCCCTAGAGAAATTTTACTGAATGAAGTCAGGCTTTTCGCCGCCGCCATCTAATCTTCGAGCCAGCATTCAAAAAGTATTGGAAATCCTTAGACCTTCTCCACAATCCCCTGCTCTGAGTCTTGTCGTGGTGGAACTGCAATGCTATTGCAAAGATGCCAAAGCCAGACAAGACTAGTTGAATACAGTGAATACTTTGAGAAGCATACTGATGGTTTCTCAAGGTGCATAGGGTTAAGGGTGCATTTTTTTCAGAACAACATTTATCTGTAGTCTTTGTGTGTTGGGTTGTGTGTTTTGGGTGTCCAGAAAGAACTCATTCCAGCATGTCTGGCTACCACGTGACTGCTGCTACCTCACAGTATGAGTAGAAATAGAGGGAAGGTACAAGGACGTCAGATGCACTCAGCGTACAATATTGCTCTATTCCAACAATCTCCGCATTTGACCATTCATAAATCACTCGATCCGAACAAACAGAGACAGAGATGGAAAGAGGGTTGGAACGCCAGTCGCACCCTCCTTCATGGATGCGCCCCCTTCTGCTTGAGTTAATAATTGACGTTATTGTTGATGGGCCGATTTTTGTCATTGCTGTGGTGTTTCACTATTTTTTTGTCTTCACAGTGTGCTTTTGGAGGTGAGGCTCCAGACTGGCTGTGATTGGACAAAGGGGGGGGGGGGGTGAGGGCGAAGTCAGTATGGTGAGAACAGAATAGGACCATGCGATGTGCGTATGGGCCCTGGAGCTGGTCTCAAGATGGTGTGGCTGAGAGGCGGACCCTGCAGGATGTGATGATGTGGATGGTGGGTGGGGGCTGCTGCGCGGAGAGCAAGCTGATTGGAGGAGGCGGCTGCTGCCATTGCTGCAGCAATAGCCAGAGGACTTGGCAAGAGGCCAGCGCCCAACGCTTTGGTGAGATCCTGCATGAAGAGAAAAATGCCCCAACAATATCATACTGTAACTTGATATCCATTCATCAAAGATAACTTGTTGTGTATGCAACAACATTTAAATTGTAACTAATATCGTAATTGTTTACCACTTACTGCAAAGTCAGCTCCCCTGTGCTTCTTGTGTCGGCTCAAAAGGGGGTTTGGCTTTCCTGCCACACCATCTCGGTGCCTTCGACTTGATATATGCTGCAAACATATCAAACATACAGGTGCATCTCAATAAATTAGAATGTCGTGGAAAAGTTTGTTTATTTCAGTAATTCAACTCAAATTGAGATATTTGTGTATTAAATAAATTTAATGCACGCAGTCTGAAGTAGTTTAAGTCCTTGGTACTTCTAATTGTGATGATTTTGGCTCACATTTAACAAAACCCCACCAATTCTTAACAAATTAGAATACTTCATAAGACCAATATGGCCATCTGGAAAGAATGTTTATTTACTCTACTTGTACTCAATACTTGGTAGAGGCTCCTTTTGCTTTAATTACTGCCTCAGGTCGGCGTGGCATGTAGGTGATCAGTTTGTGGCACTACTGTGGTCTGGAAGCCCAGGTTTCTTTGACAGTGGCCTTCAGCTCATATGCATTTTTTGGTCTCTTGTTTTTCATTTTCCTTTTGACAATATCCCAGAGATTCTCTATGGGGTTCAGGTCTGGAGAGTTTGCTGGCCAGTCAAGCACACCAACACCATGGTCATTTAACCAACTTTTGGTGCTTTTGGCAGTGTGGGCAGGTGCCAAATCCTGCTGGAAAATGAAATCAGCATCTTCAAAAAGCTGGTCAGCAGAAGAAAGCATGAAGTGCTCCAAAATTTCTTGGTAAACTGGTACAGTAACTTTGGTTTTCAAAAAAACACAATGGACTGACACCAGCAGATGACATTGCACCCCAAATCATCACAGACTGTGGAAACTTAACACTGGACTTCAATCAACTTGTGCTATGAGCTTCTCCACCATTCCTCCAGACTCTAGGACCTTTGGTTTCAAAATGAAATACAAAACTTGCTGTCATCTGAAAAGAGGAACCAGTTCTTCTTTCTGCTAGGTAAGCCTAGGTAAGACGCCTCTGACGTTGTCTGTGGTTGAGGAGTGGCTTAACAAGAGGAATACAACAACTGTAGCCAAATTCCTTGGCAAGTCTGTATGCCTTGACCCCAGTCTCAGTCCATTCCTTGTGAAGTTCACTCAAATTCTTGAATCGATTTCGCTTGACAATTATCATGAGGCTGCGGTTCTCTCGGTTGATTGTGCATCTTTTTCTTCCTCACTTTTTCCTTCCACTCAACTTTCTGTTAACATGCTTGGATACAGCACTCTGTGAACAGCCAGCTTCTTTGGCAATGAATGTTTGTGGCTTACCCTCCTTGTGAAGGGTGTCATTGATTGTCTTCTGGACAACTGTCAGATCAGCAGTCTTCCCCATGATTGTGTAGCCTAGTGAACCAAACTGAGAGACCATTTTGAAGGCTCAGGAAACCTTTGCAGTTGTTTTGATTTGATTATCTGGTTGGCATGTCAAAATCATCACAATTAAAAGAACCATTGACTTAAACTACTTCAGTCTGTGTGCATTTAATTTATTTAATACACGAGTTTCACAATTTGAGTTGAATTACTGAAATAAATGAATTTTTCCATGACATTCTAATTTATTGAGATGCACCTGTACCAATTTTGAAACAAATTTAATTTAGTATTTGTCGCTCATTACAATATATATGTAAAAACAACATGACAAGCATTTAAAAGAAAAAAATGATGAACACCATGACCCTCGCTCACCTGTTTAAGTTGCAGTTCTGAGTTGACCCGCACATTGCAGATCTCACAGTGGAAGGTGCGTTCCTGAGTATTGGGGTCTGTGGCCCCGCCTCCCTGCTCCCCACTGGGCTTTGGACCCAAACGAGGGTACGCCTTAATGGGGCCCAATCCGCTGCGGGCTTCCAGAATGGTTTTGTGTTTAGTGCCTAAGGAGTGCAGAGAAATACGAGTGTACAAAATCATATATATATATATATATATATTGTGTAAATTGTTATACATTTTTCAGGTTTCTTTGATAAAGATCAGAAGAACAGCATTAAGAAAAAAAAAAACAACGGAAATCTTTTGTATTATTATAAATGTCTTTTTTGATTATTGAATTTTGTCTTTTTAGGTATTTCTGATGTCTTTTAACCCCAATTAAAAAAATCTATAACATAATAAATAAGTAATAATAATATTAGTAACAACGATAATACAAAATTTAAGAATATTGTATTTTGATAAAAAAAATAAATAAATAACATTTACTTTAAAGGTGCCATGTGCAAAAATTGAGGTAAAAATATACAAAAAATGACCTACAGGCATCAAAAGTATGAGAAGAAATAAGGGCGATGATGTCATTAAAAAAATGTCAAGTTATAGTGCTGCAGAGATATCAACCTTAATTAGCAGTAGCATTACTAGCCCCGGCCCGACAGGTGTCGTAATACCAGTTTTGGCCATGGGAGGCGGTATGCGGGCAACATAACCACCAGCCAACCTGCAATACACGAATAACTCGCACGGCCTTGTGGGCGTACCTGAACCTGATGTCAATCGTGTGGAAAGTACAGCCCACTACTTCATTTCAGTTCAGGGAAGAGAGCGGAAGGATGACTTAAGCCCTTGGCAAGAGACCACCACCCGCTACAGGGAAACAACCGCGCTCGGAATCACAAATCAAATCCGATAAGAAAAGGAGCCGAACCAGAGTAAACATCGGCACTGCTTTCAATCGCTGGAGACAACTGATGGACCTGAAAGAAACGAGGTTCGACACCGAACTTGCAACATTTCTTTTGGATTGGTAAGTTAGATGCTGTTAGTATTTCGCTAGAAGTTTGTTTTATATGTTTGTGTATTTTTTTTCCGGGAAGTTATAACATAGAAATGTATCGAAGGCTGTTCTATAAACGTGCTAATGTTAGCGATGGCTAACCGTAGCTGCGTTTGATAATTAGCTAGCTATAACTTACCCTTTTTTTTATATCATAAGTAACCTGCTCTGTCTGTTGGTCTCCGTGTCCTCTTTGCTTTGTGGTTTTTCTGTACGTGAGAAAATTGATGTGTGGCGTGAAAGCGTGTGAAAAGAGTCAATTGCGTGTGTCTCACAGTGAATGCTTGAGAGTTGGCAGCTCTGGTTACGTTGGTTGGCGCTAGCTTGGTCAACATCAGCTGTCTGATGTTGACCAATGATGTTGACAGAATGCTGTCTGTCAAATTAATTTAATTCAAATAATGTGTATATACAACTCAATGTAATATGAACAAAACGAATATGAACATATTCACTGGTAAAGGTGAAGGGGAGTAGCTTGAAGTTGTCATGTTTCAAAATCACTTGACATCATCCAACGTTCCTCTGGAGGCAAAACGTCCTCTTATAGCAGCGGTTCTCAATTCCAGTCCTCGCGCCCCATTGCTCTGCATATTTTGCACGTTTCTCTTTGTTAACACACCTGATTCAGATAATCAGCTCGTTAGAAATGAACTCCGTGCATGAACTGTTTTTCAAATGTTCATTGCTCCCTACTCTCTGAGCAGGGGAAATCTGTTTACCTCACATCGAAACATTCATTCACTGATTTGTGCTGTGCAGCGTCTTTAAACATGGACAGCTGTGACATCATATACCTCTGTAAATCAATACAATTTAAATTCACGTCTTGCACACTTCAATGCACTTTGATTGGAACATATAGCTATGTTCACTTCGAACTGGAATCATGGCTGAATATCCCGTGATGTCCACTTCGCAGGGCACTTATGTTCGAATAGAACAAATGTCTGAAGCGCTAAGAGAAACGTTCAAAATGTGCAGAGCAGTGGGGCGCGAGGTCTGCAATTGAGAACCGCTGTCTTATAGGCTTCAGCTATGCTCTAGGGTTGTTGTGAAGGTAGGGGCGGAGCATAGAGACTGCCGTTTCTCGTTTGTTACTCTAGAAAAGACCAATTCACTTTATTGAGGCATACTGCCCCCATCTGGTATGGAATGTGGAGTATGACTTGATTTTTTTGCCAGATATGACAGATGGCACCTTTAATATAAGCTACCCGCTGTATTGTAATACCCAGTCATGACCACTAGGCTCTTGAATCTTCCACTTTGAGTTATCGTCAAGTGCAGCTGCTCATGCCAGGGATGTTTCTTTTTTCTGTCCAGTGTCCACATGTAGGCAGTCACACAATTCTTTTTTTGGAATGCTTTGCACTTGTGAATCATATCCTTTTTGAATTTCATTCAGGTTACATTACTGTACTGTACTATTCATTAATCAAGTAGGCTTATACTGCCTGGCTTTTTAAAATATTGAAAAACTTACATTTAAATTGGGCTGTCCTCATTACAACAAAGCTCATCATTTATCCGTTTCCTGTGATTGGAGCTGTGCAACACATGGTTCTCCTTAAATGTTTTGCCGTCATGTTCCTGGCCTCACAATGTCAATGAAAACACAGCTAAGATATGGACAAAAAACACGTGACGTCTACATGCTTGGGTTCATAGAACTAAAGTTTTTGTTTTGCTCTTAACATCAGGAATGTCCACACATTCTCTTGCCAAACCAAAAGCAAAATTAAATTCTCTCATATGACCAAAAGTTCATCTTAAGTTTGTGTTTGAACAGACAAAGCAAAAAATAAGAATAAAAAATAAGAATAAGCACGAATGGCATTTGTACTCTTCAAAAATGCACTCTGGCAATATTTAGTCTCACTGTGTAGCAGTCACTTGTAAATCCCATCTGAGAAATACAAAGATAAACAGGAATTGACAGCGGTGTCTGGACATACAACTACAGAAATAAAGTAAGCTAAAACACTCCCTTCACCTCTCAACTTATATATCTGTGGTTGTTAGCACAACATATGATTAGATTTTGACTGTGGTTTAGATAATTAATTTAGGGAATGGACTGTACTGATTCCAGATAGCTTGCTTAAACCCAGACTAAGACTTAAAATTTGCCCCTCCGTTGGCAACAATGCCCTGATATCACTCATAACTTGTGAAGTTTACTTTAAAACATGGTTGTGTTTCAAGAGGAAGGACTTTAATGTGTCTTCCCTGTATCCAAATGAATGTGTGCCTTTTAATTTTCAGACCACATAAACAGTTATCAAATACTTCATGTAAAGGCATTACTTTCTTTTGGCCTGGGGAAAACAGACCATTTAATCAACAGGCTCAACATGAGAAATTCCTAATCTGACCAAATAAACACACTGAAACTATGACTGCAGTTTTCCCTGATAAATAGAAAAGAGGAGATCTATAATAAATAGAGTTGTGTATACCTTTGCGGAAAAATCTCCTCAACATCCACCTTCATCTCTTCAAACAGGATTGTGTGTTGACACAAAGTAAATAATAGAGCAGAACGAGATATGCTCAGGCATTCGATATACCACGAGAAATCAAACACTCTCTGAAATACTACAAGCTGCACTGCAGTACAAAAACCGATAAACTGTTCGTTTTGTGCACACCAAGAGGGCAATTGCCACTGTAAATTTGTGTCTAAATCATGAGAGAGTGAAAGCTTCTAAAGATGCCTGTTTGAGAAGTTTAAAGGGATTTTCAGCAATGGATGTAATTGCTTGAGTTCCTCTGTGAGCTGCTTTGAGCCACGCAAAGCATATTTCTGCTGTTCACAGAACAAGATAAATCTTGCAGACTGTTCTTAAATTGTCTTAAAATAAAAATGTAATTTGAGCAAGTACTGAGAAAGACAACATTTAAAATGTAACATCTGCATGTGGAAAATTAAAGTAAAAGCTAAAAAAGGATTGTAAAAATCCTGTGAATTATATTATTTTCTTGTTTGTCTGCAGCTTTATTAGGAACAGCAACATCAGTAACTCTGATCTACAGTAACCCGCATCTGTGCCAGCCCTCACCTCATGTTTGCGGCTGACTGCAAATGATCATAATTGAATCACAACTATGTCTGGAAAAAAGACATCAGCAGTCCGGCAACAAGAAAAGATAAAGGTAAAAAGCCCAAGATGAAGCCTGTGTATCATTTTCATGTACATTCATAATCTTTTTTTGTCTGTTGACGACGACGTTGACGTGTTTTGATGTCAGTAGTAATTTCACCAGCAGCAATGCATCTGCCTTAATATTCTCTTTTAGTTTCCATGTTCCCTTATTTAAAAAAATGAACTGTGGTTTTACTATGGAAAAAATAAGGGTTCTTGTAGCCATGGTAACCACAAATTAACCATGCTTTTGTTTTCTTAAAATAATAATTAACAAAGTAGTACTTTGAAGATACTCTTTGCTGTTGTTACACGATCAAATCCTTGTTTAACATTGACCAAATATTTCATTCAAATATCCACTTAATCTTTCATTTTTGGCCACACTTTTGTGATAGAATTTCTACAGCCTCTATAATTTCTTCAACAAAAACATATGGACATCACAACCCTTACAAAAATGAATGGTTTTATCATAGTAAAATTGTTTAATTTGATTAGACAACTATATTAACAAAATCATAGCCATGAGGTAACTGTGACTGCTCTTAAAGGGTTAGTTCACCCAGATAGCAAAATTATGTAATTAATAACTTACCCTCATGTTGTTTCAAACCCGTAAGACCTCCGTTTATTTTTGGAACACAGTTTAAGATATTTTAGATTTAGTCCGAGAGCTCTCAGTCCCTCCTTTGAAGCTGTGTGTACGGTATACTGTCCATGTCCAGAAAGGTAAGAAAAACATCATCAAAGTAGTCCATGTGACATCAGAGGGTCAGTTAGAATTTTTTGAAGCATCGAAAATACATTTTGGTCCAAAAATAGCAAAAACGACGACTTTATTCAGCATTGTCTTCTCTTCCGTGTCTGTTGTGTGAGAGAGTTCAAAACAAAGCAGTCTGGATATCCGGTTCGCGAATGAATCATTCAGTTCACCAAATCGAACTGAATCGTTTGAAGCGGTTCTCGTCTCCAATACGCATTAATCCACAAATGACTTAAGCTGTTAACTTTTTTAATGTGGCTGACACTCCCTCTGAGTTCAAACAAACCAATATCCCGGAGTAATTCATGTACTCAAACAGTACACTGACTGAACTGCTGTGAAGAGAGAACTGAAGATGAACGGAGGTCTTACGGGTTTGAAACAACATGAGGGTAAGTTATTAATTACATAATATTGCTATCTGGGTGAACTAACCCTTGAATTTATTAATGTTTTTTTTTTACTAATAACTGTTTATTGTGCAACATGGTTGTTAAATCACAACTTCTGCATAAGAAAGGTATCTACAGTAGGATGTGTATTCTATGAAAAAAATATCTAATACTAAAATCTTCTATAATTTAATACAATATATATATATATATATATATATATAATATATATATATTTAAATAAATATTTATGGTTGGTTAATTTCCTAAATGCACCTGCCATTGGCAAATGTTTGCATTTTCAGTTTTTCTGTAATGAAAAGTGATTTCTTCAGCATATTATTGCTGCATATGATGTTGTGTTGTGGAGACTTGAAATGGCTTTTGAGAGTTTTAAAATAATAGCAGTACAAAGTCACAGGTACAGACTAGTGAGTCCCTTAAACAAGAAAATACACAGGGAGCATTTGTTATTATGTATAATTCATACACCTGTTAGCACTCATAGGAGACTCTTTACTCCAGTGACGGATGTTTTGTGTAATCAGACAGCACAGTAAGTTATTGAGTTTAGAAGTGCTGTCGCTAAATGAGTTTTCACCTTTATTGTGGGCCTCCAACTGGGAGAGTGAATTGACGGCCACTTTGCACAGTGAGCAGTAAAGTAGCTTCTTGGCTTTGTCCTCTTCGGTCTCAGGGTTGCTGGGAGTTACTGATGGTGCCCCAGGGGTCCCGGTGCCAGTCTGCTCTGGGTTAGAAGAGCCACAGCCAGGAGATGAGGAGGTGGCCGGAGATGGTTGAGGGGTAGTGGGGGTGGGCAGAAGAGGACAGGCAGAAGGACCGGGGGATTCTGGGGTAGGGGGAGCAGAAATGGCCATGGGCTCTGGGGCCACCGAAGGTCCATTTAACTGTGGAGCTGACTGTGTCTCATCTGCAAAACAAAACAAACAACAAAATAATATTTAAATGGAGTATTTATAGAAGTTAATGGCCTCTGCTGATTCATTTTTAAAACAATAACAAAGCTGCTATGCAGGAATTCAATAGTTTTCATGCCTCAGAAACGTGTTTTCCTGTAAACCTCAAACCAGGCATACAGTAATTCAAATACCTTGTCTGAGCAACCCCAGCTTTTATAGACCACACAAAAAAAGTTTGCAAAAAAATTGACTTTCGTCAAATAAAATTATATACATATGTTTGTATTTTTATGAGCTTTCACATGTTGTTTATTTTAATATGACAAGTAAAATGGGAGATGCTTAGCAATATGTAACCAAACAGTTTGGAAATGTTCAGGACTTAAAATAGTAATCTTTGTTGACAGAAACATGTTTCTGTTGACAGAGACTAGGGAGAAAAGAAAACCCATGATAACTACCTCAGATAAGGCTATTTTATGTACAACAAAGTGCAAGAAACATTTTTTTGAAAAAAGTCTTATGCTCAAAAAGACTGCATTAATTTGATCAAAATGCAGTAAAAACAGTAATATTGCGAAATGTGTCTCCAGTGTCACATGATCACAGACATCTTTCTAATATGCTTATTTGGTGCTCAAGAAACATTTCTTATTATTATTAATGTTGAAAACAGTTAGGCTGCTTAAAGGGATAGTTCACTCAAAAATGAAAATTAGCCCATGATTTACTCACCCTCAGGGCATCCTAGAAGTATCTGACATTCCTCTTTCAGACTAACACAATCGCATTCATATTCAAAAACGTCCTGGCTTTTCCAATCTGTATATGGCAGTGAATGGTGACCTTGTTATTGATGGCAAAAAAGTGCATCCATCCATCATAAAAATGCATTGGTGTTAGAGCTTACGTTGTGCCTTCCGCCATGCCTGCATTATACTCTCGAGCACCTTGTCGTGAACGCGCCTGCTTGAGACCGGAAGCTGGAGATTACAGTTTATACATTTTTAAAAATGTATATTTTTCTTTAATAGGCAACCAAACGTTAGTTAACCAGACTAAATTTTATTATTCGCTTAGTCAAAACATTTTTTTATATATATATATATAAAATTAACCAGGTCACACAGATCTTTAACGGTTGTAATACATCAGGAAGAGTGAAATATAAAATGTTAGAATACCAATTCAAATGGAAGACAAATATTCTCAGATTATGTAATCCATATGAAACATACAGGCACATGACTACTGCAGAGATGACGAGTCAGTGTCGTCGACTTCATCTCTTAAATGAGAACAAAGAAAGCACTAGTTTATCAGTGAATTATTAAATTGTTAATGTATACTCTTTACTGTTTTTTCCCGACACATTCGTAATCATTACTTCTGCCAGTGAACTGTGGCAAGCTTTATGCGTGCACTTGAGCATTTATTAGACTATGTATGCAATTAAAGGGCCATATGATTAAAATGGTTTATTTATAAATGTGCGATTAGTCGGCTAATGCTTCAAATGAATGATTACTAGTCGACCAAAAAAATCTAGTCGAAGGTAGCCCTATTTTTCTTACACTAACGCATCGTTTCGCTTCAGAAGGTCCTTTTTAACACCCCAGCGCCCAGAGGTGGAAAGTAACGAATTACATTTACTCGCGTTACTGTAATTGAGTAGCTTTTTTGTGTACTAATACTTTTTAAAGTAATTTTTTTAATCTGTAATTTTACTTTTACTTAAGTATATTTAGTTTGAAGTATTGTACTTCGCTACATTTTAAAACACATTAATTACTGAGTAAAAAAAATAAAAAATAAAAAAATAAATCGCTCCCTGGAAACTACGGCATAATGGGCAGGAGGGCAAACTGGCGCTAAAATCACAAGAAAGATGCAGACGGACAAAACAGGCGTTAGTGGTGCAGACACCGCTGAAAACGAAACCCCGTCATATTCTGAAGTTGAACTCGAAGGAAATGAAGTGAACCCCTGGCCATATGTATGCTCTATTATGCAGTGTAAGCTGTACTTGTCTAGGAAGACCAAACTAGCAGCTTATAAAATCTCGACAAGACATCAACCCTTCGCAAGAATGTAGAGGTAAGCTAAATAATTGCATCGTTGCATTGGTGGTTAAAATGAAGCTTTGACATTTTAGCAAGAGGTTTTGCACAAATTAGCTAAAAAGACCGTGGTGAGGAGTGTGCTATTTTTGTTTTAATGATGTGCGCGCGCATTTATAGTTCGTTCTTTCACTGTGTGATTCAGTCTCCTAAAATGCATTTAGAATGATCACAAAATTGAAGATATAGGGGCAGAAAATTCACATATTTATATAATTTCATATATTAAATCAAAATCACACAAAGAATGCCATCGTTTCCTCCAAAAATCATCATGAATATATACATACATATATATATATATAACAGTTCAGTAAACAAGTTAATTAAGAGACTTGCGTTTTAGACACCATATTGCCTTTTTAGCTCTATTCCTACAACAGAAAATAATTCCAAACACAGCCACCAAAGCAGTTTTGCGTCTCTGAGCAACGTGACAGTGTTTCGTTCCTGAATGAATCAACCGTTTAAATGATTCGGTTCAATCGCAATGACTCACTTATTAACAGTGACTTGCTGACACATACTGGCCATTTTAATTTCACATTTAAAGTATCTTTTGATTTTTTTAAATAATTAATTTCTTATCATTTCAAATGAGTATTCAACATTTTATGTCTTGTATATCAAAACATTATTCATGCATTTGTAACTGCAGGTTAAATGCATTCTTGTCCTGCACTAAACAGTGTAATACATCTAAATGCCACTTCCAATGAATTTTCTGCATTTCCTCTGCATTAAAAGATGAGTTTGTTGATACTGATTTGCCTGGTAACAACCCAAATGTTTTATTATTCTAAATAACTGATTCCTTTAATTAAAAACAACTAGTTTGAGATTAATAGACCTATCCCAGGGGTGTCAAACTCAGTTCCTGGAGGGCCGTAGCCCTGCAGAGTTTAGTTCTAACCCTGCTCCAGCACACATATCATGTAGTTTTCAAATAAACCTAAATGATTAGATTAGCTGGATCAGGTGTGTTTAATTAGGGTTATATCTAAACTGTGCAGGACTGTGGCCCTCCAGGAACTGAGTTTGACACCCTTGGTCTGTCCCATTTTGACTCCCTCCAACTGTTAAAATGTAACTAAGTAATTTTTACTCTGAGTAAAGTTTAAATGAGCTACTTTTTACTTTTACTTGAGTAGATTTTTAGACTGGTACTTTTACTTGTACTTAAGTAAAATTTCATTAATGTAATGGTACTTTTACTTGAGTAGAATATTTTTGTACTCTTTCCACCTCTGCCAGCGCCATGTAAAGTAGTTTTATGATGGATAGATGCACTTTCTCAGCTTTAAAAACAGGGGCACCATTCACTGCCATTATACAGCTTCAAAGAGCCAGGACATTTTTTTATATTGCAATATAAATATATCATGGGCTAATTTTCATTTTTGGGTGAACTATCCCTTTACATTTTTCTATTCAACCTCATTTATCTGAAACATAAATCTTTTGTAACATCATAAAACATGTCTTTACTGTCAATGCATTCTTGCTGAATAAAATTATTAATTTCTCTCTTAAAAATATATCACAGTCCATGTGTCACTGAAAATCAAACCCATGAGCCTGGCATTGCTAGAAACCATTAGTCCATAAAGAGAACATGTTTTGTCAATCACCCTATTTGGTACATATAAAAAAAACACTCAAATTGGGAGTGGGGTGTTACACAGTTCCGGCTGTCATTTTCAGTTTAAATAACTGACATCCAAAAAATATCCAGCATACAGATTATGACAAGGAAAAGGTATCTCTTGGGGGGAAAAGTAAGCAGTGACTTCACTAATGTATTTCCTTACAAAGATTATGTATTTTTTTGTAATTTTACAAACATTTAACCACAACGGCTTACATAAACTCTTAGTCATTCCAATTCAACGTCCCTCCCCTTAAGAAACACAGTGTTCAGGGTTTTATTCACCATGACATTTGAAGTTTAACAGCCTCTGCTGTGGTGGCAAATCCTGAATGGCAGGTTGATACGACCTGATAAGAAGCAACAAGACCCCTCGATTTACAGAAAATAGTCCTCTCTCTCTACATTGGAAGTTTGCAGGACGATTTCCTCTAGATGAGAGTGTGCTCTATATTTCTTTGGGTTTGAGCTCCTGTCAGAGCCTTATAAAGATCATCTGGATCAAAGTACAAACTGCTTTTTTGAAAGATATAGGATGTTACATAAAACTATGTGACCCTTCAAAAAAACACCAAATATTGACCAACGCATCATCCAATAGTTATTATAGCATTAGAATGGATGGACCGGACTATGTGTCTTGTACTTGATGCAAGTTTGGTTCTGAATAGCCTGAACTTTTAACTCTGAGTTAATATTCCCAGGGCTCTTTTCCACAACACACCCATTCCTTTACAGGCCCCCACCCTCCAACAAACACACATACACACACACACACACACACACACACACACACACACTCACACACTGTGCGTGTGTGGTTAAAAAAAAGTGGGTTTGGTCATGTGCTTGTGGTTTGAGTTAGTAGATTGCAGTTTGGGGGTGGAGGAGAGTGTGTAATGGGGGATTTCAAAATTCTCCATCCTCTGGATGCCATCCACCACCATAACTGACATGCCCTCCATGTTCGCTGCAATGTGTTCCCGTCTGCCCTCCATTTATTCTTGCTCTGCATATTTGAAAGTGCAGTTACACAACATGCACTCTCAGAGGACTCATCTTTAATGCTTAAATTAGCACATGCCTTCCTTCAACTGCTGGAGTCAGCTGCTGAAAATACTAGCTAGTAATGATGTAAATATTTTCAAGAAAGTTCAGAGGTCCAAAAGAACCCCTAAATATTATGTTCTGTTATTGCTTTAAGCATGCAATTGTTGCAAACCAATAGTGAGCATAAAATCATGGGCATCACTTTGTATTTAAAAAGCAGTGGGGACACTGCTAGTTATGATCACCAAAGCTGCATTTATTTGATGAAAACATTCAGTAAAAATAGTCATATTGTGAAATATTATAACATTTTTAAATAACAGTTTGCTATTTTAAATTTTTTTTAAAATTGCATTTTCTTTTTGTGTGATGGCAAAGCTGAATTTTCAGCAGTCATTACTCCAGTCTTCGGTGTTACAAGACCAATCAGAAATCATTCTAATATGCTGATTTGGTGCTCAAGAAACATTACTTTTTATTATCAATGTTGAAAACAGTTATGCTGCTTAATAATTTTGCAATGTTTTTCTTTGAAGAATAGAACAGAATTTATTTGAAATATAAATCTTTTTTAACATTATAAATGTTTATTAAGTGAATTAATTATTGCTATGAAATATATATATACTACTTTTGCTATATATATATATATATATATGTGTGTGTGGGGGGGGGGGTGTACATAATCATTTAGGGAACAGTTAAACATTCAAATGAACTTAAAATACTTAGAATAATATTTTAAATATTACATCTGCCAGATTTTACTTTTTAGTATCACTTATCACTTTAAACGTGATCTTCTGTTTTCTAATTCACCATAATATAGGATTTGTAAGACTATATATGTACTGTATAGGTATGCAATAATACAGTTAGCCCATGGTTTAATACATACCTCGGTTTTTCAGCCACAGTTTTCTGTTTGGTTCGCTTGTCACATCAGTGTTTGCAATTTAAAATGAAATGTAATTTTTAAAACAAATTAACAACAAAAACACTCCTGTATGCTTCAGTACACTGGAGAAAGACATGGATTATTATAAATATACTTAACATTTATTTTTATATAACTATTTTACCCCAAATAATCTGGATTGGCTATAATTGAGCACTATAAACACATGTAACATCTGTTTCATTCATACTGGAAGCCAGAGGGTGCACTCACGCAGAAACTCCACATATGCATCACAGAAGTAAAAGAACCTAGACACTCCAGAAAATTGCTAATTGGAGAAAAAGCATTGGAAAAAGGCATCCAGCTATCACTGTAATGTGTATGTGGCCGTACCCACAATGGAGGTCCACTATGTCCAGACCTTGGTATTTTTCCAATAACAAAAGCTGCTTTGGTGCTGCAAGGATAAAAAGCAGAGATAACAGATCTTATCATCTAAGATGACTTAGTGGTCTTACAGCACTCATCAATGTCAAAGTGTTTGTGATGGTGGCCAATAAAATTAAAGTAGGCAGGGTTTATGTTCACAGGTGCTGAATGTAAAAATTCCAGCTTTTAAGTAGCTAAACCAAATATTTCATATTTGTTTTACGATATAAATGTTAAATGACCAACAGAAATATTCAGGGATGTAAGCTAATAAACTTTTGTATAATTTCGCTATTTAGAATCATGTACATGATTAGGCTAATGTACTATTTTGTAATTGTCAATGTGACGATGCAAGAGACATTAACAAATCTGTTTTCATCATATTAGGCATAGGATTAATGATGTCTGTGCACAAATTGTGAATGAATTTAATAAACTCAGTAATAATTATCCTGGTAGGCTGTAACTGAATAAAAAAACATTTTGCGACAAACTGCAACAACATAGTTTATCTGTGTTCTTCAAGCCATTTTGGATATTTAAATATTAATTAAGTACATTTATAGTATAATCCATTGCTAATCGATATAGCCTTTTTTTACAACAAATAAAACGCACATAAATTATTTAAAGGCAAAACCAAAAAATAGCAATTCACAAGCATCTATTGAACCATGAATGTTGTATTGAACAGTTCAATATTATTAGGGCTGTCACTTTTGTGAAAAAATCATTTTCGATTTTTAAGACATAAGTGTTCATTGAATCGATTGTAAAATCGATTTACCATGTCTAAAAAAAAAGACATTTCCTTTTTCAACGCCAAATAATGGACGAACATAAAGAGAGCACTGAAAACGCACAAGTCAGCAATATTTCTTATTTATTGGCATGAAGTTTCGTGCAGAATAACAAACAGCAACAGGAGTGCAACATTCTCGAAAAAAAAATATGCAGAGGATACTGCTGCCATTACATAAACGAAAAACATCACTGCAGGCTTCAACCCGGCTGCATTTATGATTTAGGCAATTAAAAAATCTCCAATATTTTAAATAAGAATTCAATCCATTTCAAACAACTGTTCAAAAAATGAAACTTTAAATTACTTGAAGTTGAGAACAGGCCTTGTGTGTAGGGCTGCACCATCAGTAAATGCGCATCTCGTCAGTAAAGCTCTAATCAGCGGTAAATTCCATCAGGTGCATGATTTCACATAGAAGCAGCTGTTACTACACAGAGTCGTTGTTAACTGACTAGCTGCGCAAATAAACGCTGAAAATGAACGTGGATTTGCACAGCTAGTTAACAACGGCTCTGTGTAGTAACAGCTGCTCTATGTGAAATCACGCACCTGATGGAATTTACCGCTAGAGCTTTACTGACGAGAAGCGCATTAACGATCGGCCGATCGTGATCGGTGCACCCCTACTTGTCTTGTGTGTTTTTTATTGAATGAAACCGACACTTAGGGCGCTTTCACATCTCTAGTTCGATTCATTTGGTCCGAACCAAGGGCAAACAATTATACATTGTAGCATTTTTCAGCTTTTTTGGTTCCTTTTCACACCACACTGATTTCTTTGGTCCGTAGTACCAGTTGAAACGAACCAATATGCAGTCACATGACAACATCTACATCACTCATTGGCAATGACGTATTTCCTAAACTGCTTTTCGATTGGTCAGAATTTACGTGCGGGAAAATTCCAACATGAGGAAAAGCCAGCAAACACCATGGAGACAACACGACTGCGCAGGCTGGTTTTGTACCTGGCCATAATCTATTACATTGTTTGTATACACCACAATATGTAAAAAATACATTTCTAAAATGAAGCGCGGATGCGGCTTGAAAACAACGTTCTAATGCACTGCAAACGGCGAGCGGGAATCACTCGTAACTTCAAGCGGAGGCGTGCATTAATTCTTCTTAACTCTGACATGCTCATGGTCATCTTACCAAATTTCTATGAGGCTCCGCACCTCCTCACTACTCCAAGTTTGTCCACGAGCTGCCATGCTAAAGTGCAAACTGTCAACAAACACTTCCTCATCCCATAATGCACAACGCAGCTGACTACGGCAGCTGGTTTAGTCCAAAAATGATCAGTACTTTTTGCAGTTGGGTCTGTTCGAGGTCGGATCACATTCTCACCACAAACGAACCGCTCCAGAGTTCGTTTGAAAGCGTACCGAGACCACCTCTTCAAGCAGGTCTCGGTAAGCTTGTTTGGTCCGCTTTTGGTGCGCACCCGAGTGCGATTGCTGCTTTCTCACCTGCCCAATCGAACCGTTCCAAAGGGGGAAACGAACTTTGGTACGATTCAACCGAACTAAATGAGGCAGGTGTGAAAGCACCCTTAGTCTAGGCGGCACTAGGCAGGCATAATGAAATGCGCAAAAAGGCTAGGGCCATTACAAATTTATTGGACAGGAAAACAAGTCGATCAACATTTTCGGGGTCCAGAGCAGAGCGTTTTTTATTCACTATATGTCCAGCTGTTGAGAAGACGCGCTCCTATCCCAGGGACACTCCGGTACTTCATTGCCAGCTGCGCAAGGTGAGGGTATTACTGCCAATCTTCCACCACAAAAGCCGGTCGCTATCAGCTGGTAATGGTGGCTCCTTCTCATAACTCATCATCTCCTGTAAGAGGTCGCTTTCGACATCACTGGGTCTTATAGGCGCGTAAAATTGCTGTTATTTTCTGTCTAGCTTTTGCAATGCCTACATGAACTTTCGGATTTCTTTATTTTCTTTATCTGCTTTTTTGTGAGTTTTGTTACATCTATATTTTTTAATTGTTTAATTCTTTTAAAATTAATAGTGTACATATTTGGTTAAAATCGATTCCCTATTTTCATTTTCGAATTTTTTTTTGGTTGGTCCAATCGATTGTGCAATCGATTTTCGAACGAAAAGTGACAGCCCTAAATATTATATTGAGGATTGTGGCATCCCTAAGGTATCACCAGCAGGAGTAGTTGTTGTTGTTTTCTGATTTAACTGTGATACAGTGGTAGTAAAAAGCAAATGGGAGGTGAAGAGCACATCAAAGCAACCACAGCAAACACAAAATCTAACAAGTTATAACAAATTCTAGTGGGCTGTCACTTAATTATAACACACAACAGCTTGTAAACTCATGCTGGACAATTGGAAACAGCTTCGTATGTATTAGTTTCATCAAGTGGTTGGTGCTAAATCGGCCATGACAGAAAGCTTAAATGATGCCTGTGTGTTTAGCAGAATTATGATAACTTACAGACTCCACACACAAAACATGAACCCACAAGAACAATCTCCCAGTTTCCAGACAGTAAACTAAACCCGCTATTAAAGCTGCTCCGGTTTCACAGTCGCTGACAGCTGTAGTGGAGAAGATGGTGTGTGAATTGGTGAAGGAGGGGTCTGGTTGTGACCCGTACAGGTGGATCAGATGCTCTAGAGGTCAGGTAGAAGAGGCCAGCTTTTACTCCACTTCTACCCTGCCCATCATCAATGATTAATGATCCCTGAAACAAGACGCCTCATTGAGCTTTGGGACTTATTAATTACAGAGTCGGGAGCATTCATTTGCCTCGCTCACAGTGCTGTTTACCAGATGCATCTTCCATCCATTACAGCAGCCCTGTTTACCAAACCATTCTAGTCATTTTTATAGAATCTGCATGTTAGAGTTGTGATTCTGCCAGTGTAGCTCAATAGAACAGTGCTGTCGGAGATGGAGAAAGATCTAGCTGGAAATTTAATGGCACTTCAAGCTTATGCTATGAAATAAGGAGACCTAGACGAGTGTCCTGCAGCCTTCTGTCTCTATACAATCTCCAGATGTGTAGAAGACTGCTGGAGATGTATGGCTTCATTAAACAGAGTGACTGTGCAGAAGTGGATCTTAGGGACAAACAAAGTGCTAAAGCAGTTCAATGACAAACCTCCCGCGCATTCTGCCAAGTCTCCATAATTTTACAGGCCCTGTTAGCCGCATTAAACCATAACAGATCCTCACTGGGATAAAAGTCTTCCTACAACAGGAAATGTAAAAAAAAAAGTTAAATATAAAGAATAAGCAAACATCATAATTAGACAAACCACAGCTGAAATTCCTTGTAAAAAAGCTAAGAATGCATCACAAACTATATTAGGTGGGTATTGATTTTCAGCTTAAAGGGATAGTTCACCAAACAATTCATGTCTGTATTTATTTAATCAGGAATACAGTAGTGTGAAATATTACTGTAATTTAAAATATTTGTTTTCTATTTTAATGATTATAAAGTTTTTACTGCAACTTTTGATCAATTCATCCAGGATGATTAAATGTTTTCATTTCTAAAAATAAAAAATATCTGCCCCCAAACTTGAACAGCTGTGTATAAAGTATATATATTGGGGGGTGAATTATCACTATAAATTATCACTGGTTCAGAAGATAGTCAAGGAAACATGCAGAAGGCAACTGAAACTCTATAACCACTGTAAAGGTGACTCCATAGGCCTGAGTATTGTACATGCTGGGATTGCAATATCCGGATGGAACAGCAGCTGTCAGTACTCTAGGGGTTGGCAGCTCAATGAAGGCTCTGTTGTGAAACTAGTATTATGGGAAGGCATTAAAACAAAGCAATTGACGGGATATACAAACAAGCAAGCCACTGGCTTGCTAAGGGTTGGGGTCACTGGAGTGAGCTTTGGATGGAAAACACATTCTTTCATATGTATCTGGTTTCACATTTAGATCATGGCCAGTTTGTCTTGGCTCTCTCCCGCTGGAATTCTTTCTAGGCCTGAGGAGTATAGACAGTTTTCTCTGGACAGGCAAATCCCTCAGTGAGAGACATGGCTATACTGTACTCATTCATCCTCAGTGACAGAGACAGTAAGCAGGACATGGGGGAGGTGGAAAAAGGCAATCATTCTGTATATGATACTGTATGTTATTTATGTGAAACTTAAAAAATGAACATGTATTTTTTGGATTTATTGTCTCATTTAAATGTCTTTACTCAAATTAACGGCAATTTTCCTTATTCCTAAATATCTGCCATTATTTTAACAATTACCTGTATGGTAAAGGTTTCTATTTTAAAAGATTCTGCTCTTTTGAGCCTGTCTAGTTATCAGAATTCTGGAAAATGTATCATGGTTTCCACAAAAATATTAAGAAGCACAGTTTTCAACATAAAATAATAACAAATGTTTCTGCATATTAGAATGATTTCTGAACTATCATGTGACATTGAAGACTGGAATAATGGCTGCTGAAAATAAAGCTTTGCCATGACAGGAATAAAATACATTAACAATATATTACAACGGAAAATCGTTCTTTTAAAATGTAGTAATATTTCTGGTACTGTAGTTTATGATCAAATACATGCAGCCTTGGTAAGCGTAAGAGACTACTTCCAAACTAAAATCTCACTGACTCCAAACTTTTGAAAGGTATTGTATTTGGATTAAATAACTATACAAATGGTTTCAATATTATGTACTTCACAATGAGAATTGTTCAATGAGAAATGCAAAGTGTTATTTGTCTTGAATTATTGACAGCCTCACATGAATATTAATCTCACACTCATGAGACAAACAAGGCTCATAAAATACCTTAAAGGGGTCATAAGACATTGCTTAAAAAGAACATTATTTTGTATATTTGGTGTAATGAAATGCGTTTAAGCGTTTTAAGGTTCTAAAACACATTATTTTCCACACACTGTACACTATTGTTGCTCCTCTTTGCCTGCCTTTATGATTTTGAATTTAGATTTTTACAAAGCTCATCGTTCTGAAAAGCGAGTTGTATGTTGATTGGCCAGCTATCCAGTGTGTTGTGATTGGCCGAATACCTAAAGCGTGTGACGGAAATGTTACGTCCCTTACCATATTGTCTCATACCGTGTGATGAGACAAAAACAGTACAACCCATTACAAAAGAGGCATTTGAAGCATCCAGTGGGGACATTACTGATTATAATGACTTATACACTGCTCAAAACTCGCATTTGGCAAATACTTTAAATATGAAAATGTGCTTACAGGCTGTGAGTCAGCATTATTTGTCAGAACCCCAGCATTGTGGGCTACTCTCCCAGGAAACAGTCCTCCACCACTGTAAAATGTGTTATACACATCTGAATTTTTGGTTTGAACTATTCTGGAACAGTGTTGTAAATGCAACTGAACTACTGATTCCACATTCTAGTTGTGTCCTCTTTTTGACAGCCAAACAAAGTAGTTTGCTTTCAATGAAACAAACAGTGTCTTCATGACATGGCGGTGGTGGCATCAGTACTACAGCGAGATTTAAAAGTTACGCTTTCTTTCTTTGCATGAACATTTGGCCGGTGTTATGCAAATCTTCTCACACAGTAACGTAGACGTGGAAGGGTGTTTAAACCTGCAGTTTTAGGAGCGCGTGGACGAGTCTTAACTTTTATAAAGAATATCTCTTTGGGTTTGAGACTTTAGTGTTTGTAACTTTAGGGATCTTATCTATCCACAAACAGCTTGTAACAATCTAAAGAGAAAGGAAAACTTGAAATCGCATAATCTGACCCCTTTAAAATGCCACTCTCAGACCATAAGACTGTGACTAGGGTAACAATCAACTAAGCAAACACTTTGAGAAAAAAACACATCCTGATGTCACTAAACAGTAAATTATTTAACCTTACAACAAACTCAACAACAGTGTAAATTGGACTGGTATCCATCTAGATATCCACAAATACATACAAGAGAGACTTATGGAGGGGAAAGCATTTTAATGGTGCCGACTTACAGGGAACTTTAAATAAGAGCTAAAAACTTGCTCTTAAGAGAAGATAGACAACGAATCCATGGTTCTTCAGGTGTCTTTTTTAATTATTTTTTTATGGATTTCTTTTGCCGTTCAAGAATGTAGTTTAAAAACTGCAATCCAAAGCGTGTTTTAAGCCAGTTGTGTTAGATGTTTTTTTTTTTCTTATTTCTGACAGTTTGATCCAGATTGACATTGGCAATAACTGGCGCATGAAAAGAGCAGGGAGCACAGGCATAAAAAGACCGGGGAAAGAAAACCAGCAAATAACAGGCACAAGAGGGAGTCACCCACCCTTTGGCAGTATATAATCTTCATCATTATGATCTGCCAATGTTTAATCACTTCTCATTAAAGCAAGATCAGCTGTGATGTTTCCCTTCTGCCCTCTTATCTAATCCTCAGACCTCTGAACTTTTTTATATCCACGCTATGTCTCACCAGCTCTCACTCACTGCTCATCCTCTGCTCCTAATCCCAAAGTTTATTCTGATACAAAGACAAATGGGCTTCTAATACCAAATAGTCTTGCACACAGCTCCATAAACACATCAGCTAGGCTTTCCTAATAAAGCAGTGACGGTCAAAGTCATGCCACTTTAGTAAAATTAGACTGTGAATGAAGTGGTCCATGTTTGAGACCTTCATCCAAACTTCCCCAAAATGTTTCAACAAGATAAACAAGTAATGCATCATATTTCATACGCTGGCTATTATAAATCTTGTGCTGGGACTGAGGGATGTTGTTTTTGCCTCTTTCTGTTATTGTATGATTGGGGCTGTAATTGCCCTGTGAAAGACCCCAGACCTTCAGCATTGGAAATGTTCAATTGGCTGCTCCTTAAAGAGTGAGGTCGGACCACACACTTGGAGAAGACTGAATATTTGTGGCATCTTTATGTCCCAGTTTTGACTCATAGGGTGAATTAAGTGTCCTAGCTTTTCAGTCATATCTTTTGAGGATTTTGTAGCAGAGTAATGTCTCTTGTGTGCAAACATATTTTCTTCTCAAATGTTCTTTGTGAGTGAGCATAGAAGACCAGATGTACATGTTTTACCATAACACTATTTAGAAGCTCTTACCTGTTTTGCTGGGGTCAGTATCAGAGATGGCCGGTAAGGGTCCCGTAGGTGAGGGTGACGAGACGGGTCCGGGAGGAGGTTTGTCACTGTCTTGTGGGCGGCTCTTGGAGGTCTCAATGCCTTTGACTCTCCTAGCATGACGGTTCCCCTTGTAGTGGGCTTCTGCCTGACTCTGAAATGAACACAAAGACTACATTCTGTAAGCTCATTTTTCAAAATCCACAAGGGGTTACACACAAACAAAAGCTACAAAGTTTTTAAAGCTCAAGACACAGGTCGTATTTGACATCTGGCACTGGATGTCCTGTCCAGGAGTCATAAAATGGTCTTATTCCCACATGCTTGTCTCAGGACACTGATGTGGCATGGCTTCTATTTGCTGTGACTAACACTGTGTTAATGTGCCTGCTTTTATTTGTGCAAAAGCAAAGAAAATAAATTAAATAAAATGTTATTTCATTTGTATATTAAATAGTTGACAATATAAATTTAGTTATTATTAAATTTATATTATTATATGTATATAATATAATAGATGTAATTGTTATTGTTGTTGTTATTTATAATACTTTTATGTCTAATTTAAGCTATTTCAACATTATTTTAAAACAATTTCATTATAATCATTTTACATAATGTAGTTTTACTATTATTATTATTATTATTATTATTATGTACAATTTTAAGTTACTATAATAGTAAGTTATTTTTATATTATTTTTATAAACTTAAATAATAATAATGTATAATAATAATTATAATTATTATTATTATAAATTACATAACATTTTTATAACATGAGACATGACAATGAATATGTGGTCTTTTTCCTTGATTTTACTATTAACACTGTCAAGAAGAAGAGACACAACTGAAAATGTGTGGTCAATGCATAAACAGCACAAAACCAATGGAAACAGTTGACCACTGCTCTTATCTGCACAAACAATTCCACTTCTCTGATGTGCCACAATCTAGTCCAGTCATCAAAAATACTGACTTGACCTCTAGCAGGAACACACAAAGAGATATTTCCAGACACATTCACTCAGGAGCTGTCGCCTGTAGTCTGCATCCTTGTTACTCCCTGTAGAGGGCTCCCAAAACAGTGATGGCTTTAGAATGCATCCCATCAAGACAAACTATGATGATTATTAAGTTGCTGGATTATCTGTTGTGTGAAACCAAGATTGAGTTGACAACAGTTGCAGCAGGCACTGGGAGCAGGACCAAGAGACTCATACCAGAGTGTCATCCAGGGCTCAGACACTCACAACATTAGAAGAGGCATGGAACCCCAGCAGAGATTCATGGGAACAGAAAAGAGATTAAGACTGCTATGATAGGCCCTAAGAGACAGTTAGGGAACACTTGCAGTGAGGGAATGGCATTAGGTTGGCCCTTCCTGTCTGTTGTGGCAGGTTGTGGTTTGTAATTGGTGATGACAGAGCCTTATATGACTGGTGGTCTGTAATCGAAGCCTTCAGGGGAGCTGCCTGTCTAAAGCACATAGGAAATTGATGAGGATGTGGGAAGGAAGCACTAAAAGAGCACTGATCCCTTGGATTAAGGAGGAAAGAGGAGAAGATAGCGAAGTGGCTCTGGCAGAAACCAACAGCAAGCTCAGTGGAAATGGGGCTAAGCACAGGTGGAGACAGAGATCACACAGATAAAATGAATGTAAAACAACATTTATGAGTTAAGAATGTAAAACAGATCGAACTTGCAGAAGAGTGAAGATGAATGCAGAAAACATTAACATTAACATCCAAGAACAAATGAGAAACACGAGTAACATGGTTTACAGAGATGTCAATACTGGAGATTCCAAATATTTTTTTAACAGTCTGTGAAAAGGACTGAGAATCAAAAAGAATTTAACTAGCAACAGCCTGTCTGATAAAATTCCATTGGTTGCACTTTATTTTACAGTACGTGTACTTACATGTACTTATATTGTACTTACAGTGTATTTATCTCAGAAAGTTCTGGTAATACAAGGTAACTACATGGGGTAGGGTAAGGTTTAGGGGTAGGTTCAGGGTTAGCACCTAGTTACTACATAGTTATTGTAATTACTATAATAAGTACATAGTATGTTCACGGGGAACAGGACTGTAAAATAAAGTGCTACCATTCCATTATCATCCATACAGTACATAGTACTTGTTTTTAACAACCAGCTTGTATCTAAGTTGTTTTAGCCAGTTCAAAACTTTAAGATAAGCAGACCACTTTTAGCAATCCAAACTCAATTTTCATGTTCAAACTATTTGAAACCATATACTGAATTCATTGAAATTCTCAGTGAATGCTTTCTTAATGGAGTGACTTACAAGACAGAGGATACATTATGTGTAAAGAATACCTCAGCCAATAGATATGAATACAAATCAAGTACCAAGCCAAATCAATGAGATTGAAGTGCTCTTATGAAAGCAGTGCTATCTATAAAATAAGGATATGAAGAAAGTTCTCGCCCAGATGGCACAGAGTTTTACAAGACAGATGAGATGATTTTGAGAGCACAAGAAAAATACTTTAATCACAATGATGGAAAATAGGGAGAACAGAAAGAACTTTTCAAAGGACAAATTAGGACACAGATTGTCCCAGTCTCATCAAACCACATGTGAATGGTAAGTAACATCAAATACGCCAAAATAAAAATACAATTACAACAACAAAATAGGAAAGGGCTGCATAATGAGGATTGACAGCTGTGGCTATTCCCACAGCTCAACACGCACATGGAAGGTTAATTTGCCCTAGTGATGGAAACCCAGTTAGTTAATGACAGAAATTGTACGACTGCGGCGGGCTACTGCAGCTCTGGCAGGGAGAGGGACGTGGAGTCAACCCTGTCCTGCAGCAACAATGACACAATATGGTGACATCACTTCTGCAGCATGGCAAGGTTATACCTCCATCATGCGCTAGAGTGAAAGGGACAGAGCGACACTGGCAGCGCAGCATACAATGCTGAGTCCCTAGTTTGATGAATGCATCAGATAACACACGCTGGCAGCCAATAGTCTGCTTTTTCCACTATAAATGTCCTCCGATATCATCACTGGGGGTTAGGAATCTATGAATCCATAATGAAGCGTGAAATGATGATGGGAATGAGGCGAGGAAATAGATATTTTCAAGGAACAAAAGCATTGCTTTATTCAGCATAGAGTAGAGGAAGAAAATGTAGACCCATTGCTCTGTGTAACCATTTAATGAAATATGGCATTGTATAATTTAATCTCTTAACGTAGCTGAATCACTTCCAGTGCTTCCACATTATTCTGCTTCAAAATGACAAAAATCATAATTGTCGATTATTCCCTTGAAATTGTAATTACGATAATTAATTACGATTAAATGATGTTTATACCATTGTTTGATGCAACTAACTGCATGCCGTATTTTTAACCTAACCCTAAGCTGAAAACAACTGATAAACTCTAACTGATAAACCTTTAGTGCTTTTCTATAGTATTAGCCTCAAATGTCAACTATACATCGGATTGGTTTGTTCTTTAAATTATACAACAGTAAAAATATGTATGGTATATAATGTTATACTAAAACTAAGATTAAAATAATGGGAAAAACCCTTAAGATAACATTTAGAAAGAAAAAACGCATATTAAGCACACCAAATAACATAAGTGGACATAAGTGGATGCTTTGAATGATTACGTAATTGTGGCAACCATCATTGTAATCGTGATTAGACATTTGATTTATTGTGCAGGGATGCTCTGATTAATTAGCCGGAGATCATATTTTATGACTCTAGGGTTGTCGAGCAATTACATTTTTGAATCTAATACACTCTAATCAGAAGTGGCATGAATGCAGTTACAATTTCATAAATAATGCCATGAGAATAATGGGTTTTAAATGGATATTAAAGGAATATTTCACCCAAAATTTTAATTCTGTCATCATTTACCCACCCTTAAGTTGTTTTAAATCTGGATGACTTACTTTCTTCAACATAACAGATCATTTGAGTCATGTCTGTGTTTTTGTTTATTTTTTTTCTTCAAACTATTTAAATCAAAGGTAACCAAAACAGTTGGGTTACAAGTAATACAGGTTAGAGGCGACATGAGATTCTAATGAGTAAATTAACATTTTCAATTAAACAAAAGACATGTTTGGATGGCACTCTGGGATGTGGAATATATAGCTGAACTACAAACCGTCTCGGAAATTTACTGTGAACCAAAATTAGATGATGAAAATAACTGTAAACGTCAATCTAATCTTCTCCTCCATGAAATATCACCTCCCCTTCAACTAACTACAACTCTTAAGTCCATGTGTTTCACAGAATTGCTGAATTGTCTCAAATTCTCTCTCCGTAAATTTTTAAAAGCGAGCTGGGCTAACAGCTAATTTCGCAGGTCTCTGAAGGCAGGCTAGGCCTCTCCATCTTCTCCCTGTATTTCATTGTCTGTGGCTGTGGAGGAGGCCATACATCTGCTCAACTGGAGGGCTGAGATTACAGGCTCACACCAAGAAAGCCACTTTCTGCCCATGATTATAGTTCTCCTCTGTAAAAAGAGAGCAGGCTAGCAGGGCACTCCCAGGTCCTGCTCTGTTACTAATCTCACAAATGTCACAATGTCTACCACAGCTGCATCTGAATTCAGACCAGAATATTTCAGGCTAAAGTTTCTCCCCCAACAAGCGTAGCAGCAATTTGGTGCATAAACAACTAACATAATTGCTTTCATTGATGCGCGAGGAATATTGGAACGTCGAAATGCATGATTCGGATCTTGCAATAAATGACTGTGGCAAGTCTGAAATGGAAAAGTTGAGCTTTCGTAGGAAGTTCTTGCTTGTGGAGAAATCTTAATTAAGACTATGTCAAGAGAGATTTTCTTAAAACTAATTTTAATCGTCAAAGGAAAGGAAAAAACACTTCATGCTGTCAGCTTGCACTCTGACGTGCTTTGCAGACACAGTACTTGAAGAGGATTTGCCATTGGCTATTTCCAGACTAGAAAGCAGAGTGTACAAAATATCTCAGCAGTATAAACATAGCTCTCACCTTACATAGAAAACTCACTCTAAGAGCACTATATACAATTTAATGTCTTCAATAAAAAAAGCCATTGGAGCAAGACACCAAACATGAAGTCAAACAGTCCAATATCAGATACCTTACCTCAGAGTTGAAACGGATCTGACAGACATTACAGGAAATGATTGGCCGTTTGGTCTTCACCAGTGGGACTCCAAAGGTGTGGTTGATCACTGCCTTCTGAACAGGATCCATCTGAATACAGAACGGGAGAAAGAGAAAGAGGGAAAGGGAAAAGAGAAAGGACATGTGAAACTAAACTCTGGTCTGACTCCCATTAGACAGAAAATGTTGTTAATCATGATGATGGAAAGATCTAGGTGACAGTATAGTGGCAGTAGAACATGGTTCAGGGCAGCCATATTGTTTTAAAGAGTCAGGACACCTGTGAGATCAAGTCAGTACGAGCAGCAAATTTCAGCAAATAATATATAATACATATATATGGATTAAATCTAACTAAATATGATTATAAATATAATGGTAATTAAAATATAATTAAATAAAACTTGATTATTAGAAATATATATTGGTAACACTATAAAGGTCCCTTAAGCTAACGTTATTTAATCCACAACTAACATTAAGTAACAATGAGCAAATGCATTTGTTACAGTACTTTAATATTAGTGTTAATGTTAGCTCAGGTCTATTGAACAGATACAACTTTATTCATTGTTAATAATTACTATTTCTTATAATATAATTACTTAAACATTATTTAAACAATTATTCAAGCCACATATTATATTTATGTTCATAACACAAATGCGCACAAACACACACACACACACACACACACACACACACACACACACACACACACACACACACACACACACACACACACACGTTATCCTTCAAACTGTTTCTATTAAATAAGTGTCCACCATGTAAGAGGTCAGATTTTTAAATAAATTTAACTGGCTATCCTGAGTACCACATCCTATAGCGCCAATGTCTAAGCCTCCGTTTTTGATCAGCTTAATGTACAAAGCATGATGGTCACAGTCCAAAAATCTTTTGGCTCTGTGGTCTGCATTCACTGCTCTATTGTCATATGATTCCTATCATTATTATTTGCATGAAATAGTTTGAATATTTTGACATTTTATACAATATGATTCAGCTCATTTTCATGCATTTACAACAAATTCATCAACACTGTCTTTCTGACAAACTTGAAAGTGCCATGAGAAAATGTTAGAAAGAAGTTAGAAATGCTAGAAAGAACCTTTGTTAAACTTTTCAAAAACACTTATAATGGTTATGCTTTTTACTCCAGCTTCTAAAAACAATAGTGTAAGATGGGCCAGTGTGGAATATATTTTCTTGGCTGGAAAAGACAGGGATAGGCTGAAATGAATATTCTTAGTCAAACAAAAACATTTTTAGAATCTGCAAATGGATTGTTTCCAGACAGCCCACCATCCCGATTCCCACCCCTACCATTTGTGGGTTGCACCGGACTTCCTCAGAATCATTCCTCTTATCTCTTTTAGCTTGGGCCCGAAAACTTGTTTCTGTTCTGTGCCACAGTAACCATCGAGTGCCCTGATGCCGTTGTGCATGTGCAAAGTCCACACTACATCAGTCAGACAGGCACTGGATTAGCCTCAATGATGTTGTTCTATGGCTTTGCCTTTATGAATCTCCAGAGAATTAAGTGAAGCTGGCAGTTAGCTGGGTAATCAGAACACTTCCAGCTAGAACACCATCAATAGATACAACTGTCAGTAGTAACAGCCTCAGCAATGAAACGGACAAGGGAGGGGCTCCGACAGGCTGCACGGAAAAAATATCAAAGCTCTGTGAAGGCCTCTCATAAGAAAAAGATTACTTTTAAAAGCTCATGTCTTTTTTTAAAAGTCTGCAGGCTGTTATTTTAACTCAGAACGCCCTTCTAATCAAGATTTTATCAATCAGGAAGTTAACATGCATCTATCGACCAAAATCCTGGGTGTTGGTCCATCAGGCTTCACATCTTGAAGTAAAAATAGCACAGCACTGAAGTGGTCTTCTGCTGGTGGTGATTTATTTCTCCAAATTTCTCAGACTAGAGATATCTTGGCTCATGACTATCCCAATAAATTTCCTTCAACACAAATTATGTTATGATACAGTTTATGATGGTGCTACAATAACCTAAAGAAACCACCAAACCACAGCTGAAAGACGCCTTAAAGGCATAGCTCAACCCGAAAATGTATTTTCATTATCTATTCACCCTCATCTCATTCCATGGCTTATTTTCTTCTGCAGAACACAAAAGAAGATATTCTAAAGAACTGTTTTTGTCCATACATGTTTAACATTTTCCACTTTTTTAAACTTTCATTGTAAGTCAGTAGGTTCTTAAAAGGATAGGCTTTATTTCTTATGTGGAACATAAAACCATATTTTATATAACACACAAAAATATATATATATTTGTTTTCCATACAATGTTAGTCAGTGGAATCCGGTTTTGTTTAAAGGCCGTTATGTGAAATAGTGCTTGTTTTATCAATGCCTCTCTAACATGCTGTTTTTATGTTTTTGGCAGACACTGGATCTATGCTAATTATCAAAGTGAGCAATTAACAGTGCATGTTACATTTATCCATTTGGAAAGCACAGTGTCTGTGAAATGACAACCCGTTGCTCCCTCTGGAAAACCACATCCCACAGACTGATAACTGTAATAAAAAATAGCCAGATTCTTCTCACTATAAAAACATATCTTTTAATGACCCCTTAAAGGAATAGTTTACACAGAAATGAAAATTATGCCATCATTTACTCACCCTCATGTGCTTCGAACCCTTTATGATTTTATTTTGTCTGTGGAACATACTGTATAGTGTTTGAAAGACCATTGTATAAAAGTGGGATCCAATGTTGTTTTGGACCCCATTAACTTTCACTGCATGGGCAAAAACACATGAAACATTCTTCAAAATAAAGTCATACCAGTTTGAGACGGGTAAATGATTGTGGGTGAACTATACTTTTTAAGAAAATATGCCCATGTGTCATGATGTAATTTTTTTTATTGTCTAATTCAATTCCCAAGAGTCTCCCTTTACTTTCAAAACAAGATCCCATGATATTTTTTTACAAACCATGGAGTGTTTCAGTATGCTGAACACTGCAAGACCAAAATGCACTGCATTCAAATACAGATGAAGGTGCAATGCCAGGTAAAACATCCTACAAAGCTAATGAAAGCTGTTCGATGTCCAGGGCTTTACACAGAGAAAAGTACCCAGCTTTGTTACGTCTCTGCCTGAGCTAGCTGGAGGACACTCACCTTCGTATCTTCAGAAGCGCTTGGATCTCTTGGCTACATTGGATTCTTTGTGAGGAAGCTCGTGTTTGTGTGTGAGAGTGTCACTCATCCAGAAAGGATCCTAGCTATCCCACCACACCACCTGATTCTCCCACATTCACAAGCTTCTGGGCCCCCTTCTTTTGATGTCAATGAGCGATTTGTGCGTTTGCAGGTCCAGGATATGATTACTTGATGTCTTATCTTCCTAGTTTTGCTTCTTCTTTTCCAACAGTCCGTCGTCGCTCTTGCCGTTATGGTTTGGTTTCTTGTTCTCCGTTGTTTAATCTCATCCACCTTCCTTCCATTCCTCCCTCCATCCTTCCTAACACTTCACAGCAAGCCAAGACTACGTTCCTGGTTGGATGCTCTCTCTTCATTTTCCTCTGCCTCTTTTTTGCTGTTCTTTCCTTTCCTTCCCATTTTACTACAATAATATTTTTGTCTTCCTTTCCTATGCTCTCTTTCAATGATCTCCTTCCTCTTTCTGTTTTATATGCTCACTCGCTGACTGCTCACTTTGCCCAGATGCACTAAGAATGTCATGCACTCCCTCCGCTGTTTTTTTTTCTTTTCACTTTCTCACTCCCCAAATCACTTGCCTCCACTCCCTCATTCTATCAAAAGCACAAGCTGCAGAATTCAGCCCTCCTCCAGCTCCCCCATCATGACGGTCCTCTTGCACTTGCCAATACATCTAAAACACATGTGGATCCAATGCAGCGTTGACCCAGACTCAATTAATAAAGCTTCTAAAAATATTTGAACACATAATGCCTTGTGATTAAGGTCGGAAATTACAGTTTTTTGAGGGGTCATCAGAGGTAAAATGCATGCAGTCAAAAGATTTCAACTCTAAAAGTCCACGTGGAGTTACATTACTCAGCGAGGAATATTGGCAAGCTGTGAGCATAAACGTTGCCTTTTGCGAGTGAAAGAAAGCGAGGCTTTTCTCGAAAATGGCTGCAGGTGAGCTGCAACAAGTTGGTGCATGAGTTGCCTGATTTAACATCTCCAAAATTCCTGATTCTGCAGAAAAAGCGAGTGTCTTGGGGCGGTTTTCTGCACTTCCACACCACAACCAGCTGCTTGGCATAAAATATTCAGGTGCATCAGTGCCTGCAGGCACATTGTCTCAGACAGGCAGGTAGAGGCCAAATCACATTAAAGACAAATTACAGCTGGAGCCCCGCTCTATCTTCAGCTGATCAAAGCATCTGATATTGGTAAAATTTACTCAGGAAAGTAACTATTTGGCCAAACCCACATATTTTTGATTACAGCTATGATCAAGTCATTGCATTCCCACAACGATGCGATTCCAGACAGAAAAACTTGAGCACAGCTGACACACTGCATGTTTAGAACCAGTGCTGGGGAAGCTACTTTGAAGCTGTATACTTGCCAGGCAAAGCTAATCATAATTTTAATGACTTTAAAAAGTAGTTTTTAGCAACCCTCAAACAAGAAATAGTAAAAAGTAACTACATTACAGGTACATAAGGCGTAATATGTTTTTATAAATTAATCAAATTTAACTCTAAATAAAAAGATTTAATTATCCAAGAATATAATTTTTGAGTCAATCAGACCTGTATATTTGGTGTAACAAAAAATATATTTGGTTTGAATGAACAAACATAACAGCGACTTGAATCAGTGAATCATTTTATGAATCTGTTGATTTAATCAATCTATTTGACCTAACAGATTCATTAGAATGAATTGCATTTTCCAGTGCTACATATGACTCAGAGAACTTCTTGGGATGAACTGATTCAATGAACTGAAACACAACAAAGAGAGGACTGTTTAGAGCAAACAATTCACTAGAATGAGTTGGACTTTCAAACAATAGTATATATGAAAGAGTACATTTGATTATCATCATAAGTTCTAATTTAATTTATGAAAATTCTGCTAAATTAATAAATAGTGATTAACAATTTTTATATTATTTATTTATTTTATGCATTTGGCAGACGTTATAATATTTTATAATATTATAAAACGAATAAATATAAATTTAAAGTGAAGCTAGGGTTCTGTTCTGTGTATGCTCAACTTTAATTTATCATATTCAAATGTCAAAACGTACTTTATTAAATCACACAACTGATGACTGTTTAATACCTCAGTAGAAGCCTATATATTATGACCTGTGTGAGGGAATTCTTATAAATGTCTGCATGCCATTAGGCGATGGCGTAAACACTGCAGTGTCCTAGAGAGAGAGGTCAGCCTGTCCTTCCAGCCTCTACAACATCGCCCCTTACTGGGCATCAGGAGAACTTCCCCATCGGACATCCGGTCACTCTCACATCGAGTCTTTAACCATTGTGATTAATAGCCTGCTGCAATGCTAAAACTGCCTCAATCTAAAGATTACTGCTCAGTGTCTGAATATATATAATAAATGGCATTAAGTACACGAGACAGTAGTTAAGCTCTTAGATGCTGACTCTTTCATGAGCTCATGCATGTTTCAAAATATTTAAACATCCCTTGGCTTTTACTAAAAAGATAATAATGTGGCAGAATTGGAAGGCAATATGTGATGTGGATTTATTGAGCTGGCATGGAGAGAGTGTTTTTTCCTTCTCAGTGTTACGAGACTGTGCCAAAGGGCAGGACATCTTTCACACTGGCAACAAGTGCAGGCAAATACAGGGAATTTTAGGAGAGAGAATACATACAGTACAACAAACACTTCAGACATGGCTGGACCACACGACTAACCTTTCCCATTCAATTTGCTGACCAGCATCCTCATTTACATAACAGAATGCAATCTGGGAAATGCACGGAACAGTATCGGAGTAAAAGTGCTGAGAGAGTGAAACGACCTGCATGCTAATCAAAATGATTAGCTTTAAGTCACGATGACATGAAAGAACTCATACAGCATTACATTGTCCAACGGACAGCAGTCAGGCAAATTTCAATATACAAACCAACCAGCTGTTATATTTAAGGTTATCCTTACATAATCAGATCCCTATTTGAAAGTAATGATGAGAATGTATTAATGTATTACAATGTAATAATACATCAGATCTAAATGGTGGAGAGGAATATTTTCAGGAAATATAGTGCACATAAAAATGTAATTGTTATCATTTACTCACCATAAAGTTGTTCAAAACGGGTATGACTTTATTTTTTGCTGTAGACATAATTTTGTGGAATGTTGTTAGCCAAAATGTTTTGGTGACCACTGGTTTGGTTTGGAATGTCATATGGGTGGGTGATTAAAAATGACAAAATATTCATTTTTGGCTGAACTATCCCTTTAAATATGGCTTTAGAAAACTTTATGATATTTGTATGTGCTTTAAATAGCTTGACAGTTACAATCCCTCACTGCCCACCCCACCTTGTGTTCCACAGAAGAAAAATCAATAATAGCAATAAGGATCTGGAATTACATGAAAATGTTTCATTTTTTGCTTGCTTTCAGTATTATTCCTGCAAAGCAGTATCACTTTTTATTTATTCAAGTATATCCGAATATTTAAAAGCCATTTCCTTTCTTTATTATTTGTTTAAAGGTTTGAGGTCAGAAATATTTTGTAATGATTTTAAAAGAAGTCTCTTCTGCCCAGTAAGGCTACAATTATCTGACCAAAAATACAATAATATTGTGAAAATTATTACATTTTAAAATAACTTTCTATTTCAAAATAATTTACTTATTCCTGTAATGGCAAAGCTGTTTTTTTTTTAGCATCATTACTTCAGTTTTTAGTGTCACATATTCCTTGAGAAATCATTCTAATATGATGATTTTGTGCTCAGAAACATTTCTTACTACTATCAGTGTTGAAAACAGTTGTGCTGATTACTTTTTCGGACTATAAGTCGCACCTAAGTATAAGTCGCATCAGTCGAAAAATACGTCAAGACGAGGAAAAAAACATATATAAGTCGCACTGGACTATAAGTCGCATTTATTTAGAACCAAGAACCAAGAACCAAGAGAAAACATTACCGTCTACAGCCGCGAGAGGAGCTGTGAGCACTGAGCTGTATAGAGCGCCCTCTCGCCGCTGTAGACGGTAATGTTTTCACTTGGTTCATTTCTCTTGGTTCATTTCTCTTGGTTCATGTCAAATCAGTTTTGATAAATAAGTTGCACCTGACTATAAGTCGCAGGACCAGCCAAACTATGAAAAGAAGTGCGACTTATAGTCCGGAAAATACTATCATTTTGTAAACTATGATGTTTTTTTTATCATTCTTTGATGAATAGAAAGTTCCATAGCATGTTTTTGAGATAGAAATGAAAATACTGTCACCTTTGATCAGTTTAATGTGTACTTGCTGAATAAAAGTATCAGTATCTTTAAAAAAAAAGGGTAGTGTATTTGTCCAAATGTATTTGTTACAGAATTCACCAGTAAGAACAGAACAATGTGGGCCTTGAACAAGTTAATTTGATCTGGTAATTCAAGATCATTTATGTGTAACTTTTCATTTTCTGTTACTGTATTGTATTATACAGTAACAGATAATGTTGTGAAATACTGTAGGCAGCACTGTTAACAGAGGTTTTCAGTGGCCTAATCTCACCGCATTGAAGTTGTGGAAGAGCCCAACACTGTGTGGAGAAGGAGTCTCCATTGGAAACTGTAGAAAGGGCTTCATATCCAGATGAGGCTGGATGACTGTGGGTGTCCGCAGAAATGTAGGGACAGCCCCTGTTCGGTTGATGCTTCCTGCAGAGACAAGAAAAATAGAAGTTTAAGAAACCGAATGCACTAATTCTTCCTTTAAAATTTCCAAATGAGCTTAGAATCCTGTCACCGGGTTAAATTTTTTACATCAAGCCTGAATAAAGTGCCTTTGCTCACATTTTTTGTCAGCGCAAAACTCATCAGAGAGATGTCAACCTTTGGTTATGAAACAGCCCTCTCTCTCTCTCTCTCTCTCTCTCTCTTTCTGTCTCCCAATCCACGTCACTGAGTCTCTGTTCCCTGCCAGCATGTCTTCTCTTATCCTTTACAGCACGCGCAACCTCTTGCATGAGACCGTGCGAGGACCCTCTCATTAGTATTAAGCTTTAGCGAGCAGTTACTTTAAGCTGCTTAATTTCTGCTGCTGGATTTTCCTTGCCTCAAATTCCCTGCAGTCTTAAATCTGTTCCCTTCTATCTCTCTCCCTCTTCCTCATGCTGCATGTCTCCTTCTTAATCTTGGATGATTTTTCGCCCTTCTCTGCTTCTATTTCTAGATTGCTCATCAAGCCTCCACTCTCTCCTGATTTCTCCAGCTCTTCTGAGTGCAGTTGAGATGGTTTCCTGACGTAGGAGATGTCATTACACTGTGCTGCTGTGGGCACACATGTCAGGATGCGCGGGGAGAAAGAATGAAGGAGAAATTTTTGATTTGAGAGATATGCTGTCTCAGCTTGGTCACAGCTGTTCCTCCTGCTGGAGCCTTAGGCCTGGCCGAGCCCTGGCATCATTAACTCAAATTAGGCATGCAAGACTCCTCACTGGCTGCACAGCACACAGGGAGATAAAGAGCGAGAACAGCAATAATAAGGAGGCAGACTGGTTGTAAGATTGCTGGTGAGAAAGTGAGAGAAAGAGAGAGGAAGAGGGAGAAAGTGCCAGTGGGCACTGCTGGTCCCTGATGCAATGCTCAACAAATGTCACATGACTCACACTCTAAATACTCCCTTTTGCTGCAAACAGTTTTCTTCAAAAGTGCCGCAGTGTGCCTTAAAGAGACAGTTCATCCGAAAATGAAAAATGTGCATTTTAATCATCCTCAGATGTTGTTATTTGTTCCAAGAGAGAGACACGAAATAATTTTTATATAGTATATAGTTATCAGGGGATTTCAAGCTCCTACAAAACAGCCATAAAAACCATAGACACCAAGACACCATAAAAACACCATCAAATCATAAAAGCATACAAACACCATTAAAGAATAATAAGATATCAAGAAAGAGATGCTTAAGACTCATTCACTGTATTTCAAGTCTTCTGATGCCATATACACTTAAATTCAAATCATTATTTATTGCCCTCCATCATCACCACAGCAAACATAACACATTCGTTTTAAATTTATGTGACACTCTAGACTGAAGTAATGGCTGATGAAAATTCAGCTTTGTCATCACTGGAATAAATTACATTTTAACATATTAAAACATGAAATAGTTATTTTAAATTCTAATAATATTTCATCATATTTGCTTTAACTGCAGTTTTGATCAAATAAATGCAGCCCAGGTGAGCATAAGAGGCTTCTTACAAAAATATTAGAAAGCATTACTATCTTGTAGTTCACGTCTCAAATTCATTTTGGCATGCCATGTTTGGATACTATGAATGCGATGCGAGCTTAATTAAAGAATATTAATGGATTACATCTTTTACATTTCAATGGTTTTAAAGCCATTGTCACTATGTGAATGTAAAGTGATTAAAACAACAAAAAAATACACTTTACATAATGACTGTTATGAGTCTGGTTCTCCTCTCTGTCTCTCCTTTCCTTTTCCTCCCTCTGCTGGTCATTACCTCGCTCTTTCCCTTTCCCTCTTCAGCTGTTTCTCATTTGTAGCCTTTTCGCTGATCCTTTCCACCTGTTCCCTCTCTAACTCACTTGCTATTTAATGTCCTCTGTTTTTCTTGCCAGTTGTCAGATTATTTCATCGGAGTATGATGCTGGTGGCTTTCTACAAACCCTGCTGTATCCGTCTTGTCTTGTCACAGTCCTGTCTACAGTCAGGTTCAGGTCAGCTACACCTTATCACTGCCTATTAACCTCTCTTCTACTGTGTCCAGCCCTCCCGCTGTCGAGGATCTACCTGAGCAGCGCTCAGAGCATTGCGGCCGCCCAATACGTGGGAACGAGAGGTCAAGGCTCCGCTAGCCGGTCTCCCTGTTAACCTGCTGCATTCCTGCCGTTCACTAATTCAGAGAGAGCCCTTGACCCATTCATCGAGGACCCTCTACGGAGACCGTCCCGTGATCTATCCTTTGTTCTTAGCCATTTGCCGTTTCTGTTCTGAGTGACCTTTTCCCTGCATAACCTGCAGCAACCTGTGTTCCCGTTTTACAGAGACTTGTGTCGTCGCTCTCTCTCAATAAACTCTTTCATTGCACTTGGATCCTAGCTCTTCCTTATTACAGAATAATCCGACCATTATGGATCCAGCTAAGGAAAGAACCATTCACACGGCTGTCGAACTGCAAGGAGCGATGTTAGGAAGACATGATGAGGAACTTACCGCTACTCGTCGTGTGGTCGAGACGCTGGCCGCTCAGCTATCTGATTTATCCACCCAGGTTCAGCTGCTCCGGAGAGCTACTCCGCCCTCTCCTGGGACGCCTGAGACACCGGAGCCGCGTGTGAATAACCCCCCGTGCTATAGTGGAGAGCCCACTCAGTGTCGTCCGTTTCTCACGCAGTGTGAGGTGGTTTTCTCTCTCCAACCAGCTACCTATGCCCATGAGCGAGCCCGGGTTGCCTATGTCATCTCCCTTCTGACTGGGCGTGCACGCAATTGGGGAGCAGCGGCGTGGGAGGCGAGGGCGGAATATACCATGCGCTTCGATACTTTCAAGGGAGAGATGTTGCGGGTATTCGACCATTCGGCCCATGGTGAAGAGGCCTCCCGTCAGCTTTCCTCACTCCGTCAGGGAGGACGATCCGTGGTGGATTATTCCATAGAGTTCCGTACTCTCGCGACCACCTGCGGGTGGAACGAAACCGCCCTCACGGCTCGCTTTCTGGAGGGACTGAGCGCTCAGGTCAAGGATGAGGTCATTGCCCGCGAGCTACCTACGAGTCTCGACCAACTCATTGATCTCGCTATCCGGGTGGAGAAGAGGTTTGATCAACGCCGCCGCGTCAGAGGTGCCGACTCCACCTCCCGTTCTACGGCTGCAGCGGCTTCTCCTCCCCGCTCTACTCCGGTTCCAGAGCCGATGCAGCTGGGCGGTCTGCGTATATCAGCGAAGGAGAGAGAACGGCGCCTTATCCATCGACTTTGCCTGTACTGCGGATCGGCCAGTCACTTTGTTTTGAACTGCCCCGTAAAAGCCAACGCTTGCCAGTAGAAGAGGGGGTACTGGCGAGCGCAACTTCCTTGATCTCCTCGTCCACGTCCTGCACATCCATTCCTATAACCTTGAGCTGGGCTGGTACCACCGTTTCATGCAAGGCTTTAATAGATTCTGGAGCGGAGGAGAATTTCCTCGACGAAGCTTGGGCACGTAGACAAGGTATTCCGTTGAGGAGCCGTAAGCAGACCACACCCCTTTTTGCTTTAGATGGTAGTCCTCTGCCCAGTATCGACCTTCAGTCTATCCCGTTAGCTCTAACCGTTTCTGGTAACCATCATGAGACCCTTTCCTTCCTAATTTTTCATTCCCCTTACGCCCCGGTAGTTCTAGGTCACCCCTGGTTAGCCAGACACAATCCTCACCTCGATTGGTCTAGTAATAGTATTCTGTCATGGAACCTGTCTTGCCATGTCAATTGTCTGTTATCCGCTAATCCTTCTGTCTCTCCCATCTCTGTCTTTCAGGAGGAGCCGGCCGATTTGACTGGGGTCCCGGAGGTGTATCACGATCTGAGGGCGGTCTTTAGTCGGTCCCGGGCCACTTCTCTTCCTCCACACCGTCCCTATGATTGTAGTATTGATCTGTTGCCCGGTACTTCGCCCCCTCGTGGTAGTTTGTATTCTCTAACGGGTCCAGAACGCAAAGCTCTAGAGAGTTATCTGTCAGACTCGTTAGCCGCGGGAACAATTGTCGCATCGTCTTCGCCTGCAGGTGCGGGGTTTTTCTTTGTAAAGAAAAAAGACGGCTCTCTTCGGCCCTGTATCGATTACCGGGGGCTAAACAAGATTACTGTTAAGAATCGTTATCCCCTGCCGCTTATGGCATCCGCGTTCGAGCTTTTACAGGGGGCTAGGGTCTTCACTAAGTTAGATTTGCGTAGTGCCTATCATCTGATCCGCATAAGGGAGGGGGACGAATGGAAGACCGCTTTCAATACCCCTCTTGGGCACTTTGAATATCGGGTGCTTCCATTCGGCCTCGTCAACGCACCTGCAGTCTTTCAAGCGTTTATCAACGACGTTCTGAGAGATATGCTTAACGTTTTCGTCTTCGTTTATTTAGACGATATTCTGATTTTCTCGCCGTCTCTCCAGGTTCATGTCCAGCATGTTCGCCGTGTTCTCCAGCGCCTCCTGGAGAACCGTTTGGTCGTTAAGGCCGAGAAATGCACGTTTCATGCCCACACCGTCACCTTTCTTGGTTCCGTAATCTCTGCGGGGGGGATAAGCATGGACCCCGGTAAGGTACAAGCCGTTACCGAGTGGCCCATTCCTGAGTCGCGAGTCGCGTTGCAGCGTTTTCTTGGATTCGCCAATTTCTATCGGCGCTTTATACGTAATTTCAGCCAGATAGCCGCGCCCCTTACCGCTCTCACATCGAATAAGACCAGCTTTAGGTGGACTGAGTCTGCTCAGCGGGCTTTTGATCGTTTAAAGCATCTATTTACCTCCGCGCCCATTCTCATGACCCCTGATGTATCCAAACAGTTCATAGTCGAGGTTGATGCGTCTGAGACGGGTGTTGGGGGCGTTCTTTCTCAACGTTCAGACTCTGATAATAAGATTCATCCGTGCGCGTTTTTTTCTCGTCGCCTCTCGCCTGCGGAACGGAATTATGATGTGGGGGATCGTGAACTCCTGGCCATTCGTTTAGCGTTAGACCAGTGGAGACAATGGTTGGAGGGCTCTACCGTTCCGTTCATAGTCTGGACTGATCATAGAAATCTAGAGTACATTCGTTCTGCCAAGAGACTCAATGCGCGCCAGGCACGCTGGTCGTTATTTTTTGCTCGTTTCGATTTTACTATCTCCTATCGACCTGGCTCTAAGAACGTCAAACCAGACTCCTTGTCTCGTCTATTTGACCCCTCTGGCGACATCCCCACGCCCCGGGAGATAATCCCTCCGGGGCGAGTGATTGGTGCAGCTGTATGGGGTATAGAGAGGCTCGTTAAGTGCGCACTGTCCCATTCTATTGCTCCGCGTAACGTTCCTAAAGACCTCCTTTTTGTCCCGGTTTCCGCTCGCTCGGCTGTAATTCAGTGGGCCCACTCTTCCAAATTAACTGCCCACCCCGGCGTTAGGGGCACGTTAGCTATGGTCTGTCAACGATTTTGGTGGCCCACTTTAGAACCCGATGTACGTCGCGTCGTGGCCTCTTGCGCTATTTGCGCTCAGACTAAGTCTGGTCACTCCCCGCCTGCCGGCCTCCTTAGACCACTTCCTATTCCTTCGCGTCCTTGGTCCCACATTGGCCTTGACTTTATTACCGGCCTTCCTCCCTCGGCTGGTAATACTGTTATTCTCACGGTGGTAGACCGGTTTTCCAAGTCCGCTCACTTTATACCGCTCCCTAAGCTCCCCTCTGCCAAGGAGACCGCTCAAGTACTGGTATCTCACGTTTTCAAGAATCACGGGCTTCCCTCTGACGTAGTTTCCGATAGGGGACCCCAGTTCGCGTCTCAATTCTGGAAGGAATTCTGTCGTCTGATTGGTGCGTCCGTCAGCCTCTCGTCAGGTTTTCACCCCCAAACCAACGGGCAGGTGGAGCGCACTAACCAGATAGTCGGCCGGTTGCTGCGCAGCCTGCCGTTTCGGAATCCCTCCTCGTGGGTCGAACAATTACCTTGGGCAGAATATGCTCACAATTCGCTCCCGTCCTCTGCTACTGGTCTATCGCCGTTTCACTGTTGTCTGGGATACCAACCCCCCCTGTTCTCCTCGCAAGAGACCAAGTCCAACGTTCCCTCCGTTCAGGCTTTTATTAAACGCTCTAAGGGTACATGGAGACGGGTGAGAGCATCCCTGTGTCAGTCTAGGGCTCGTACTCTAAGCAATGCTAACAAACGTCGCGTCAAGAGTCCTAGGTACGTGTGTGGTCAACGGGTGTGGCTTTCCACTACCAATTTGCCTCTCCAGGCACCGTCTCGTAAATTAGCTCCCCGTTTTATCGGACCTTTTCAGATTTCCAAGGTCATTAATCCTGTCACGGTAAAGTTGAGGCTTCCTCCTAAGCTCCGGCGCATTCACCCGGTTTTTCACGTTTCCTGCATTAAATCAGTCGTTCGCGTTCCTTCTCGTGTTTCCGTTCCTCCTATTCAGGCCGTTGGCACGTCTGTCTACACTGTACGCAAGATTCTTGATATGCGTCGTCGCGGTCGTGGCCATCAATTCTTAGTAGATTGGGAGGGTTACGGTCCTGGGGAGAGAAGCTGGGTACCCTCCCGGGACGTCCTGGATCGCTCTCTCATTGATGATTTCCTCCTGAACCGCCAGACCCCTCCCTCGGGAGCGCCAGGGGGCGCTCGTTGAGGGGGGGGCACTGTTATGAGTCTGGTTCTCCTCTCTGTCTCTCCTTTCCTTTTCCTCCCTCTGCTGGTCATTACCTCGCTCTTTCCCTTTCCCTCTTCAGCTGTTTCTCATTTGTAGCCTTTTCGCTGATCCTTTCCACCTGTTCCCTCTCTAACTCACTTGCTATTTAATGTCCTCTGTTTTTCTTGCCAGTTGTCGGATTATTTCATCGGAGTATGATGCTGGTTGCTTTCTACAAACCCTGCTGTATCCGTCTTGTCTTGTCACAGTCCTGTCTACAGTCAGGTTCAGGTCAGCTACACCTTATCACTGCCTATTAACCTCTCTTCTACTGTGTCCAGCCCTCCCGCTGTCGAGGATCTACCTGAGCAGCGCTCAGAGCATTGCGGCCGCCCAATACGTGGGAACGAGAGGTCAAGGCTCCGCTAGCCGGTCTCCCTGTTAACCTGCTGCATTCCTGCCGTTCACTAATTCAGAGAGAGCCCCTGACCCATTCATCGAGGACCCTCTACGGAGACCGTCCCGTGATCTATCCTTTGTTCTTAGCCATTTGCCGTTTCTGTTCTGAGTGACCTTTTCCCTGCATAACCTGCAGCAACCTGTGTTCCCGTTTTACAGAGACTTGTGTCGTCGCTCTCTCTCAATAAACTCTTTCATTGCACTTGGATCCTAGCTCTTCCTTATTACAATGACATAACTTTCATTTTTAAGTGAACTATCCATTTAACTGGCTAAGAGGAAAGTTTGTCTGAATGGCACTATGCCCCTCAGCCACATAAACAAGTCTAAGCTCCACCGTCACTGCAATACACTTGCTGACATAATTCAGGACATGTGTGACTGATCCAACGAGAGAGGACGAGAGGACCCAAACCTGTTTAGTCTGTCCACATGCCAGCTGAGGAATGGCACAGATTTGTTGACAATAAGAGAAAGATGTGGAGAGCAGAGAAACACAGGGGTAGCAGAACACAGAAGCACCCGAAGCGTGTGGGGGACAGTTGTCCTTGCAGCAGAGTCAAAGTGTGTGTGACAAAACACCACAGCCAGCATGCATAAATCAGGTCCAATCTGCTTCCTGCCCCTAGTGTATAATTACCTCATTCAATTAAAGAACACTTTCCGGGCCCGGCTCACGCTGTAAATCGTTGTGACAGGGTAAGTGCATGCGACTGTGTTTGTGTGTGTGTGTCATGCATTTATAAAAATGGGAATAACATCTAATACTTACTGCTTGGATAACGTATGGCACTTTAGCGCATCTTCCATGAAAATTAAACCAATAAAGACCAGCCCAATGACATCTGAGATCACTGGCTTCAAGCAAGCGTGTTGATTGGACACTGCAAGCTACCAGATCCTCCGCTGACAAACAAAGTACCTTGATGATAATGCCAGAGGTCTTAACAGCCTCATCAAGCCTATGTGGTGCAGGGGGAGATGTTGTTCTGCCACTGTATCTGAGTCTGATTCTCCTAACAAGCTGCAGGAACCTGATCAGGCTGGAGAAGGGGGAGGAGGACCGGGCTTTGGTAGTCGTTTTAAAGCCAGTGACATGCTAGGAATCCTGCAACACACGCCGGGCCTGTAATCACCACGTTTAAAGATCCTGCGGTGCGGGGGCAGCCAGGGACCGAGGGACAGCTGTGCACGGGGATAAAGGAGCTGGTGTGAAAAGAATATTTGGGAAGAGGATTTGGGAGAGAGTGATCCAGGGCTGTGTGTGGATACGGGAGAAGTGCGGGAGAAAGAGTGGGGGAGGAGGGGTTTATAAATAGAGAGAAGGGCACAGGAAGATCAAAGGCGAGGGAAAGCGATTTAACAAATTCAAATGATTCGGAACCTGTCTGGGCCTGATAAATGGAATCTCAGGCGTGCTTGCCACTCTCTAATACTGAAGCTTGGCAATCCTATTTCTTAGGCCGTGTGTTTGGCATTTTCTGAAGGCTGGCGTAATTGTGAGGAGCGCGGTGGGAGATAAGGATGAAATGGTTTGAGATAAGGAATGATCATGATGAGGTCAAGGCTGACACAGCTATGGAAGGAAAGGAGGGAAGATTTTTGCGATGGCTGAAAAATAAAAGAATGTTATTATCAAAAGATGCATAAGGCACATCTCTTTAGCTGGCCGGTCACCTTCAAACAGGGCGGTCAGTAGTTTAATTGGTTGCAATGGAAGAGAAATTGGTGACTTGGTTTCTTCACGTGCAAAGAGGCGCCCAAGGGAACAGCACAGCGTTTCTGGCCTCAGGCTGCTCCCCTGGGGAACATTATTGCAAATCTGAATGCATACAGTATGTATGGGGTACAAACTGGTCTCATTAATTTGCTTAGATTTTTGCTGAATTCAGTTCACCGTAATAAATACTACTTTAAATTATTACATAATTTCCCTGTTACAAAAAAAGTTACATTTTTTTATAATCATGATACTCAAGAAGTAACATTATTTTGCAGCCTTTCAATAGCATGATGTGAAAAAAAGAACTTATATATATAAACTTGAAAAGAATGTGTAACATGGATTATTATTTTCATTTTTATATATTATTATTATAAATATACATTCAAATTTAATTGTTAAAAGACATTTCCAATATTTTGTAAATTATTATTATTATTATTATTTTGGCTATACTGGGCAAAAGGGTTGCAAATGTAAGCTAATAATAATAATATTAATTTGGGAAAATATAATAATAATAATAATATAAATGAAATATAATGGGTTTTTATGGTTATTATTTTATACATTTTAAATAAAACTGTTTTAAGACATTTCCTAGATTTGCTAAGAGGGCTCAAAAAAATCCAAACCACAAATAAAACGGAAAAGTAAAAAAAAAGAAAAAGTACTAATGATTTATATGATTGAAATATCCTGTTTTGTATCCTTTTTGTGGAAAGTGCCATATACATCATTCATACAAGTAAAAACTAATAGAATACAAGTGAAGAATAAGGGGTGCAATGGTTACAACAGCAAGACATGAGAGAAAGGTTAAAAGAAAGAAGAGGATGGCTGGCTTTGGAAGAATACAGATGTCCCCTGGCAAGCAGCAGTGGCCCTAAACAAATTGGAGAGAGAGAGCGAGAGAGAGAGAGAGAGAGACTGAGAGAGTGCCAGGGTCCCTCAGAGCCCCTCACTGAGCACCTGTCGAGCAGATGATCCAGAGGAGAGTGAGATTGGAGCAAATGCAGATTAATGATGTTTCGTCCTGTCTGAATCCACTGCTCTCTGTCTGTGTGTCTCTCTCTCCAGCTCTGTGTACTTAAATCATGGCCATCCTGATGAGCTTCAGACTAGCGCCATTAACTGGGGAGTAATTAACCAAAAGTAAGCCTCAGGTCTTGCACCCACAATCACATGATCGTTAAAAGGATCGTTAAAAAATAGTATATAAACTTCCCTAAATTTACAAAAATTATGAATAATGTCTCTTTCAAGGGCACAAAAATGACATTTGGGATTCGTCCATAATTCAGTCGCAATTCTATTTGGTGCCACTAGTGGTGCAGAAATTGCTCCACGTAAGATTAAGTGCAATTCAGTTGCAAAATGTAAATTATTATTTTTGTATAAACAGAATTTCTTATTACAGAAAAAGCCCAGATCTTTCCTCTAAAAGCCACCTGCATTGCATATTCCAGAACACAATGTGCTGTGTAATTACTGCTTGTATTACAGCAGACAGGTGCCATCAACCATCAAACGAAAGCTATAAGCAGGAACAGTTGGTGGATATTAGAGGAAGTACTCCGCATGGGACAAAAACTGTTTGTACGTTTTCATTATTTTGCTTTTGAATGTGCAACTCCTCAGATGTTTTAATTATTAAAGTATGCGGTGACAGTGCAGCACACTGTGTTTGCAATTCATGAATATGTGTCACAACAGCTTTTTAGACACAGTTTTGTGTTACATTTACATTTGTTTATACCACATTTGCGGAAAATAAAGTAGGCTAGGTATATGCACTGATTTTTTTCAATATTGCCAGTGACAGTTTTGTCATGCAATGCTGATGCCTGTGCATTTTTTTGTGCCAGGAAGAGATTTAATTAGCTGAAATCTAAGAAGGCCAGACAAGAAATTCTGGTGATAAGGTCAAGGTTTGTCTTCAAATGTCTACAGTTGTAAATTAGAAAGAAAACAATTAAATCAGCTTTCCAAACAAAGTTCATCATTTACATTTATGCATCTAGCAGATGCTTTTATCCAAAGCAACTTACAGTGCATTTAGCCTATACTAGTATGTGTGTTCTCTGGGAATTGAACCCACAACCTTTTGTGCTGCTAACACAATGCTCTACCACTGAGCCCCAGGAACACTTTTCTCACTTTTCATCAGAACTCATCACTTCTGCTGATGGAGGAAAAAAAAATCACACGCTGTCTTAATTTATTTTCATTCATCTGTATGCTGACAGACCGTCTGGTTGGGGACCTGAGCCTATGTCCGTCCTGTCCTCAGCTGTGACCAAGGCAGCAGAAATTACTCATTCATTTAACAAATTTAGGTCCAATTACTGTGATGGCAGTATAGCACTGCTCGCTATTCCAGTCCCGTCTCAGAACGGCAGGGAGAGAGAGCCTGTCCTCATCTGACCGCCAAAGCAATCTACCATCAAAACCAACCTCAGGATAAAAACACACACAAACACAATCTTATCATTGAAACACAACCACAAATGGCTTATTGGTTTTACTGCATAAAAAGTGCCAACAGCAATACAGTAAATGACACAACGTGCATCTGCTAAGTGTTGCTTCCTAAGCATAACCAGTTGACAAACCAAAAAAAGTCTACTGATTGCTTGGTTTCTTTATCAGTATTGGCTATTTTAACAAATTGGCGCATTTAGTCAGAATTTAAAGCTGGAACTATAATTTTTTTCTGTCTCTCTTAAACATTTTATACGCTTCAATCGAGTGAGTGGCTGGTCACCAGCTGCCTCTCAGCCACTGGCTGGATTTCGTCACTGAGCACATGAAAGTGGCTCAAGGTCTATGGAGAGAACTACTCATTAAGATTCTCATTTAATTAGAATAAACACACTTCTCAATGCTTCTACACTTCGCCTGGCTTCCTTCAGCCTAAACTCGAGTGCGTCAACAAATATGAGAGAAAAAGCATAAAGCTCAATTAACCAAACATTACTATTGTAGTTTCACAGTCCAATGTCAAAATGATAAGAAATGAATAAGAGCCCATGATCTTGTTATGTCTGGAATGAAATATTAGCATAGTGCTTATAGTACGTGACGTCACTTCCTGTTTGTTGTTGGCGGCTGTACTGCGTTTGAGCTCCGTCACTATATTCTTTTCATTGACTATTTTTAACTCAAAAAACAATTTTATACATCATCGTTTCCGTTTATATAACGTGTGACTATATCCTCTATTGTATTCTACAACAAAAACAATCAGAGCGCCTCGCTATCACTAGTTTTATTTTGATCTCCCGGGTCCGCTATTAGCTTTTAGCCCGTTAGCATCAGCGGCGTGGTTGCAGCTAACTGCGCTAACATTGCTAATACTCTATTCACACACATTACCACTGCTGTACTCACTGTTACTTGCTTTAATGGCGGATGAATGTCTCCACTCTGTGCAGCTCGAGCTCGAGGCCGTGGGAAAGCAGATTCGCGACCTGGAGGTAAGGCAGGCCCAGCTGAGAGAGCGGAGAACCGCGCTGGAATCATCCCGGGCTGACGCTCACAAGTCCGGGGTAAGTATACAGCGATCTGTTAACAGTCCCACCACGTCTACTCCGTGTGTTTCTCTGCACAGGCCCGGTGCACCCAGGACGCGATCTTCCCAGATGTCCTTCACTGCGACGCCGGGACACCACGGACCCTGGGTGCATCCACAGCGAAAGACGCGAGCCGGGTCCCGGGCGACGACTTCTCCCCCTCCTGCCTTCGACATCTCCATCCGGAACCGCTTCGCTCCCCTCCGCGAGACAGGACGCGACGCTGTGATCATCGGAGACTCCATCGTCCGACACGTAAGTGCTACGTTAGCCGAAGGTAAAGTGCACACTCATTGTTTGCCTGGTGCTCGTGTTCTCGATGTTTCTGCGCAGATACCCGCGATCCTGAAGGTCGACGAGAGCCCCAGAGCGGTCGTGCTTCACGCCGGGGTTAACGACACCACGCTGCGGCAGACGGAGACGCTGAAGAGGGACTTCAGCAGCCTGATCGAGACGGTTCGCAGCACGACGCCCGCGGCGACGATCGTCGTGTCAGGACCACTGCCCACGTATCGACGAGGACACGAAAGGTTCAGTAGACTTTTTGCTTTAAATGAATGGTTGTTGTCATGGTGTAAAGAACAGAAACTGCTATTTGTTAATAACTGGAATCTTTTCTGGGAGCGTCCTAGGCTGTTTCGCGCTGATGGATTACACCCCAGCAGAATCGGAGCGGAGCTGCTCTCTGACAACATCTCCAGGACACTTCGCTCCATGTGACTAGTAAGACAATTCTCTAATAACTATTATGATGAGTTTTGTTCCACCCGCTTAAATGATAAAAGTACTTGTGCTGTAAAAACTATTAAGACTGTGTCTGTTCCCCGAATAGTGAGGTCAAAATATAATGTAGGATCTAGAAAAAATCTTATCGTAATTAAACCAGAAAAATGTAAAGTAAATGAACAAAAACAACTTTTAAAGTTTGGGCTCATAAATATTAGATCACTCACACCCAAAGCAGTTATTGTAAATGAAATGATCACAGAAAATAGTTTTGATGTACTCTGCTTGACTGAAACCTGGCTAAAACCAAATGATTATTTTGGTCTAAATGAGTCTACTCCACCAAACTACTGTTATAAGCATGAGCCCCGTCAGACTGGTCGTGGAGGAGGTGTTGCAACAATATATAGTGATATTCTCAATGTTACCCAGAAAACAGGATACAGGTTTAACTCTTTTGAAATACTTTTGCTAAATGTTACACTGTCAGACATGCAAAAGAAATCTAATGTATCTCTTGCTCTGGCTACTGTGTATAGACCACCAGGGCCGTATACAGAATTCCTAAAAGAATTTGCAGATTTCCTCTCAGATCTTCTAGTTACAGTTGATAAGGCGCTAATCATGGGAGATTTTAATATTCACGTTGAAAATGCAAATGATACATTAGGACTTGCGTTTACTGACCTAATAAACTCCTTTGGAGTCAAGCAAAATGTCACCGGGCCCACTCATCGTTTTAATCATACACTAGATCTAATTATATCGCATGGAATCGATCTTACTGCTATAGATATTGTACCCCAATGTGATGATATTACAGACCATTTCCTTGTATCGTGCATGCTGCGTATAACTGATATTAACTATATGTCTCAGCGTTACCGTCTGGGCAGAACTATTGTTCCAGCCACCAAAGACAGATTCGCAAATAACCTGCCTGATCTATCTCAACTGCTATTTGTACCCAAAAATACACATGAATTAGACGAAATTACTGACAACATGGGCACTATTTTCTCTAATACATTAGAAGCTGTTGCCCCCATCAAATTGAAAAAGGTTAGAGAAAAACGTACTGTGCCATGGTATAACAGTAATACTCACTCTCTCAAGAAAGTAACTCGTAGTCTTGAACGCAAATGGAGAAAAACTAACTTGGAAGTTTTTAAAATTGCATGGAAAAACAGTATGTCCAGCTATAGACAGGCTCTAAAAACTGCTAGGGCAGAGCATATCCACAAACTCATTGAAAATAACCAAAACAATCCAAGGTTTTTATTTAGCACAGTGGCTAAATTAACAAATTACCAGACGCCACCTGATTCAAATATTCCACCAACGTTAAATAGTAATGACTTTATGAATTTCTTCACTGATAAAATAGATAACATTAGAAATACAATAGCGAATGTAGATTCTACAGCGTCTAACACTTCAGTTTCATCCATCGCCCTCAAAGATAAACTGCAGTGCTTTACAAATATAGGACAGGAAGAGCTAAATAAACTTATCACTGTATCTAAACCAACAACATGTTTATTAGATCCTGTACCCACTAAATTACTAAAAGAGCTGTTACCTGTAGGCGAAGAACCGCTTCTCAATATCATTAACTCGTCGTTATCTTTAGGTCACGTCCCAAAACCATTCAAGCTGGCGGTTATCAAGCCTCTTATTAAGAAACCAAAACTAGATCCTAGTGTACTGGCAAATTATAGGCCTATTTCAAATCTTCCATTTATGTCTAAAATTTTAGAAAAAGTTGTGTCTGCTCAATTGAGCACCTTCCTGCATAAAAATGATCTGTATGAAGAATTTCAGTCAGGTTTTAGGCCCCACCATAGCACAGAAACTGCACTTGTTAAAATTACAAATGACCTGCTTCTTGCGTCAGATCAAGGCTGCATCTCATTTCTAGTCTTACTTGATCTTAGTGCTGCGTTCGACACCATAGATCATGACATACTCATAGATCGATTACAAAACTATACAGGTATTCAAGGGCAGGCTCTAAGATGGTTTAGATCCTACCTGTCCGATCGCTACCATTTTGTTTACTTAAATGGGGTGTCATCTCATTTATCATCAGTAAAATATGGAGTGCCACAAGGATCCGTCCTAGGTCCCCTTCTATTTTCAATATACATGTTGCCCCTTGGTAATATTATTAGAAAATACGGAATAAGCTTCCACTGTTATGCTGATGATACTCAGCTATATATTTCAACGAGACCAGATGAAACTTCCCAATTATCTAAGCTAACAGAGTGTGTTAAAAATGTAAAAGATTGGATGACAAATAATTTTCTCCAATTAAATTCAGATAAGACAGAGATATTAATTATTGGACCAAAAAACACCACACAGAATCTTGTAGATTACAATCTGCAACTAGACGGATGTACTGTTACTTCCTCTACAGTCAGAAATCTGGGTGTTATATTAGACAGCAATTTGTCTTTTGAAAATCATATTTCCAATGTTACAAAAACTGCATTCTTCCATCTTAGAAACATTGCCAAGCTACGAAACATGTTATCTGTTTCTGATGCAGAAAAGCTAGTTCATGCATTCATGACCTCTAGACTGGACTATTGTAATGCACTTCTAGGTGGTTGTCCTGCTTCGTCAATAAACAAGCTACAGGTAGTCCAAAATGCAGCAGCTAGAGTCCTTACCAGGTCAAGAAAATATGATCATATTACCCCAATTTTACAGTCTCTGCACTGGCTACCTATTAAGTTCCGTATCTGTTACAAATTATCATTACTTACCTATAAGGCCCTAAATGGTTTAGCTCCTGCGTACCTAACTAGCCTTCTACCACGCTACAACCCATCACGCACCCTAAGGTCACAAAACGCTGGACTTTTGGTAGTTCCTAGGATAGCAAAGTCCACTAAAGGAGGTAGAGCTTTTTCACATTTGGCTCCCAAACTCTGGAATAGCCTTCCTGATAATGTTCGGGGTTCAGACACACTCTCTCTGTTTAAATCTAGATTAAAAACGCATCTCTTTCGCCAAGCATTCGAATAATGTATCTCTTAAATTGTGAGTGTAGTTGCATCTGCATTTTTATTCTTTAGCTTGGGTTAAACTAATTTTACTTTGTTGGATCAGCAGCTATGCTAATGATGTCTCTATCTTGTTTCTATGTTTTGCCACGGGATTTACATCCCGTGGCAAAACGGGATGTAAATCCCTTTACATTTTCTGTAAAGTTGCTTTGTAACGATTTGTATTGTAAAAAGCGCTATACAAATAAACTTGAATTGAATTATAGTATACTGTCTACTATTTGCTTAAAAATGTATGTGAAACAGTATGCAGTATCCAGTGCTAAATATTTTATGCACTGTATGCAGTCCATGTATAAAGCATAAGCAATGGAATGAGACAAGACTTTACAAGAACACTGGCTGCATTTAGAATGGAATGCTAGCATACTGTTTATTGCATACTGTAAAGTATATACTGTATTTTAAATAATGTTCTTTTGATAACATGGAATATAAGCTACTGTGCAGAATATAAGGTCAATGCCAAATAAATGTTAAAAACTGAAACCGTGTACAGTATGCAACAGCATGTTTTATATGTATAGTCCAATGTATAAAGTAAAAGCAAAGAAATGAGATGAAAAAAAAAGTGTATGACAAGACTGTACAAGATCATTGGCTATGTCTAGAATAGAATATTATCATATGGTTTACTACAGTGTGAAACATAAAAAATTAAACATAACTTAGAAAACCCTCTAAATATTTTATCATTTTTACACTGCTGTCACGTGACTTCACTATTTTGCATGTAAAGAAAATTATCACCTTGGAAATAACAAATGTGGTTTTCACATGTTTGGGGAATTAAAGAAATAAGGATAAGATAAAAACCAACCTCAGGACAAAAACACACACAAACACGATCTTACCACTGAAACACTTGGCCAAAAATACTCAAACAAATAAATAAACATTTCTTCTTCTTATCAATGTTTAAAAGAGTTTTAAGAAAAACATTTTAAGAAAAAGTTGTGTACACATTTTTGTCAGGATTCTTTTATGAACAGAAAGTTTAATAGAATATCTGAAATATAATTTTTTGTACTTTTATAAAGGTCTCTAAAGTCGCTAACTATTGATTAATGCAATGCATCCTTGCCGAATAAAATTTTAAGCTTAAAGTAAAAAATACTGACCTCGCACTTTTAAATGGTAGCGTATATTGACAAATAAATCACATACTGTACACATTGTACATGCTGTATACCACAGAAATAGTATGAGCAGTTTGCTAGTATGCTAGAGTATTCCAAACATAGCTTATGAGTATAGAAGGCAATATACTGTAACTGTCTCAGCCCTTTAAAAATGACACATGTTAAAAGCAGAAGTGATTCTCTGCGGTCACTGGAACCGTCTGGCTGCGTCACATGCTATATTTTGCCACAAGGAGGTGCTACTGTGACCTTGCTTGCTGACCCTTCCACAGATATCAAACAGGATATAAGTCCCTTTTATCCTTTTTTCACAGCTCTTAATCAATTAGTCTCCCCATCTCTATCTTTAGGTCCTGCAGTATCAACCCCTCCCAAAGGGCTTCTGATGTTAAGTAGATGTTTTGCAGGGAGATAAAAACTTCTCCCTAACTGCATGTGCTCAGCAATTTCATGCCTTGCTATATGTGCCACGATTGTGGTCCGTGTGTGCGTGCCGAGAGTGAGGTGAACAAAGAGATGATTGACTGTGATAAGCATCCAAGATGCTACAGCGGGAGGCCGGTATGAGCCCCAGCATGTCTGACATTAATCCCTCACATCATTCCTACACAAACATACATAAACACACATTCACGGCTGCGCACTTCCACTCCACGGTGCTCTGTTTTGGCTGAATACTAAGAGAGATGGAAATAAGGTTACAAGAAAAAAGTATGAAGCTGCTAAATGATTTATGTTTGTATGTGTGTGAGAAAGAGAGACGGTAAAAAAGATGAAAACAGATAAAGAAGTGCCCTGCCAGACCTGTGATTTAAAACGTCTCCACAAATTATACGCTTGCACCATCATAATGGCCCAAATTATATTTACGGGCGCCATAATTTCAGTATATTATGTTGATTTACTCCAACCTGAATTATAGATTGAGTTGTCGTGTGTGCACATATTTAAAAGGTCACCATATCAGTTCTAATCTAACCACGGACTCTAAATTAGATTAAATCAAAGCAGGTGTTAAATGAGCTTGTGTGGAATAGGGATCTGTCTGATTTAAGCTCTTCTGTAAATGGACACAGACAAACTAGACACTCAAAGCAAGCCGTCAAGCCCCCCTCACCTCAACAAGGCTATTTTATATGTAAAGAAAATACTTGTACTAGATTCTTTGTAGCGTGAAAAGTTAAATTTCAAAATAACTAACCAGTTTTCAGAAGGGTATTTTTAGATAAAATACAAACTTCTTAGGGTAGCTAGCTAAATGCTATATAGTTTTAAATATATATCAGGTAATATTTCATTCATAGCATTAAATGTATAACTATGAAAACAAGAAACATACAAACTTATATAATGGTATACTAATGTTCAAAAGTTTGGCATCAGTATTTTTTTTTAATTGAATCTTTTTATTTAACAATAATGCATTAAAACACATATTTCAAATGAATGCTATTCTTTGTAATACTGTATTCCATCAAAGAATCAAAGAAAAAAAAATGTCGCCATTTTCACACACATTAAGTATATATAAAATGATAATAATTAGAAATGTTTCTTGAGCAGCAAATCTGCATATTAAATGATTTCTTAAGGATCATGTGACACTGAACACTGGAATAATGCCTGCTAAAAATTCAGCTTTGAGATCACAGAAATAAATTATATTTTTTAAAATATATTATATTAAAATTATAATAATAATATTACTGATTTACTGTATTTCTGATCAAATAAAGGCAACATTAATGAGAATAAGACACTTTTCAAAAAACATAATAATACATATTACCAGCTCTAAACAAAACTATCATCCCACTGAACTGCTATTTAGCTTGTCACTAAAAATGACACAATTCTGAAAAATCTGAGCTAATATTAAAATGTTATTAACATTATTTTAGTTAGTTATTTCTCAACACTGCTTTATCCACTACTAGCAAGTAATTTTCCTGAGTACTCACACAAACAAACAGATACAACCACACACATGGCCTATTTTCAGACAGCAAGGTTTCCAGTGGCTAAATACGGGGGAAGTAATGACAGGCAACGTGTGTAATGACACCCTGTTGAGATAATAGATTGCCCAAGACGAAAAGCCCTAGAACAGACTTTGCTTTGATCTTATAAGCAGGTGAATCAAGGATTTGAGGCTTTAATTACCCATTTGTCTCTCACAGAAAAGTGCTGAGTCTGTCTGTCTGTTACAGGCCAGATGCAGTCATGCTGAAAGTACCTTTGCTCCACTCTGAAACAGATTAAAGTTGGAGAGAAGTTCACAGGTGCTTTTTGTCTTCATCTCCCCGTCTGCGGCCTCAGTGTTACCTCCTCCTCACAGCCCAGGGCTCCGTGCATGTGTTCCAGACACAGAAGCAGATTCGCACCCTAATCCTCTGATAAATCTGGTCTTGGTTCCACTGTGGGGCCCAGTAGTGGTTCTTCCTTATAGTGGGAATCAACAAGAGGCAGAATGGCTTCTGGGAGAAGGGCTCTGTACACTCAGACACATTTCTTCTTCAAGTCCAGACAGGAACTAAAAGCTGGCTAGAATACAATCCACTAACCATCAGGCAAAACTCAAAAGAAAAAGTAAAAAAAAAAAAAATGTCCTACGTGAAACCGATTAAAAACACTGCAGAACGACCTCGCATATTGCTGCATAAACAAAGAGTATTTATTTAATTATGCGAAAATGCCTTGAACAGCTAACGTTAATTCAAAAAAAAAAAAAAAAAGTAAAAACTTTTTTTTTAAATGGCATGTTTGATCTGGCACAGAAAACAAAAATAATGACTTTATTCAACAATTTCTTCTCTTACGTGTCAGTCAACACGCGTTCACAAGAGTACCATGATGCATGCAGGTGATGCTGCTCACGCAGGAGCTGACATACTGACTTAGAACCTGGATGCGCCGCAGCTTGTTTGCAAGCAGAGGAATGCATGTATACTGTACATCATGGTACTGTCATGAATGCATCAAAGATTGACATGGAAGAAAATATATAGTTGAACAAAGTTATGTTTGCTCTCTTTGCACACAAACAGTATTCTCGTAACTTAAAAAAATGGTTCAACCACTGATGTCACATGGACTATTTAACGATGTCCTTACTACCTTTCTGGACCTTAAACGTGGTGGTTACATTGCTGTCTATGCAGGATAAGAATTAAGAAAGCTCTTGGATTTCATCAGAAATATCTTAATATGTGTTCTGAAGATGAACAAAGGTCTTACGGGTTTGGAATGACATGAAGGTGAGTAATTAATGACAACATTTTTGGTTGAACTATCCCTTTAACAGACAGAACCCAATTTTTTTTTTCATTCACTAACTTTACAAACAACAAAATGAGATTATTCACTTAGGCTAAATGTTTAACAAGATTTAAAATATTTAAAAATATATGCAATTTAAAAAGTTTATAAAATATTTTTAAATCTAAATTCATCATAAGCTCTAATTATATTGCATTTATATAATTTATTAAATATTAAAAAAATAATAAATATAAGATAACAACTGACAGTGATCAATTTGAACATTTAGCATTACCATAGCAGACAAATTTCAGAAGCCAAAACCTATTCATTCGTTGTTGTAGTTTTTTTCTTAATTATATTATTATTACATTACAAACTTTAATGTTTAATTTAACATAATTTAAAAAATATAAAAACATTCAATATTTAATGTTGTAAATTAACAATAATTGACAGTGCTTTTGAATTTTTTTTAAAAATTTTAAAATTACCCTAACACCTTGAATACATCTGACTCATGATGAATCATTCACAAAATGCAATCAGAGTGGTTATTGCGGTGTATTATGTAGTACTGTGATATAACTCATTTGGTCTGTTAAGAGATGTTTTCATCAAGGGAATGATTGTCTAGCTTTACAGAGATAGCAAATAGATGTATTGAGGTCAGTGTCAACAGTATAAACAAAACCTGCTTATTACTACAAGAGACCGAACGACCAACAGACGAGAGCACAAAGAGACCAGCCAAACAAGTGCATATCCTCTCATGCGAAAAGATCACAGACATGATTCTGCATAAAACAAATATATACACATGTGCAAGCGTGTGACACCGGTAATGTACTCTTTCCTCTTACTCCATAATGTTAAAGCGCTGTGAAATTGGCCGATATCCTAAGGACACCGCTGATTCACTTTACATTGGCCTTCATTAATCTCTCACCCCATTCCTCTACCTCTCCACGTCCTTTTATCTCCTCCTTTGCTATTCTTCCTCGAATTTCTATCATTTTCTTCCCATTGTTATAAATCGCCCATGTTTGGCTGAAGGCCAGCTTGATGGGTAAGATGATCTGTTTTTATCCATCTGTAATCTATGTGAATGTTCCTAGCTGTAGGGCACACCGGAGTCTTTGATGGATGGTAGGATGGTGTGAAGTGCTTATGGTGAATTTGAATAGGGGATATATGCTAGAAAGAGAGAAAGAGGAGAGGAGCAGCTAATGATTTAATGTGCCTTTTATCCATATCCTCATTGGCAATTACATAAAGAGTCCAGCATAACGAAATGCTACCCTGTTCAACAATTTGATCCTTAATCAGTCTCAAGTGTCTTTGCCCTGACCCTCTGAAAAATGTGAAAAATCTTTAAACTGGCCCTGTGCCCTAAAAGTGCAATAACCGTCTTGTGTCCTCCACCACAAAAGAAACACTGCATCTTTGACCAATGCTGTGGAACGTGGTCACTCCCTTGCTTTATTCACTTACTGAACCTCCCCTGCAGCAGTTCCCCATCCATCCTCTCGCAATCTATCTATAAACTTCCTTAACCAGCCCCCCACCCAATAAAGGTCTGGGGTGTACACCCAGGAAAAACAATGGCTGCCCTGTCTATCTTACCCACATTCTCAAAGCCTCCTGCCCTCAGGTATGAAATCCTATCACTCAGCACAAATGGCTGGATTAGGTCAAATTCATTTGTGGAGGGAGAGGAGAAAGAGGGCTGGGAGATATCTGCACAGATAACAAGAAGGAACATGGGTAAGATGATCGTCCGCTGCAGATTTTATTAGAAGTTCCTGGAGGCCTCCACATAAGCCACTGTTTCTTTAAATAGGAAAAAAAAAATGCAGGACAGGTCTCGGTAAGTCACAGGACATGAATAATGAATAAAGGGTTTGCACAGCGAAGGGAAGGTTCATATCTGTGGAGTGCTTGTGTGTTTTTAGTGCCATGATAAATGAGTGTATCTTTCGCTGTATCCATGTACCATTAGTGCCATCGTTCCAATCACTTTAAGTGCTCTGAGCTCTTCGAACATTAGTTTCTTACAATACTTACAATACTGTTCAGAAGTGTTGGGTTGGTAAGATTTTTTTTATGTTTCTGGTAAGTAGTTTCTTATGCTTACTAAGGCATTTATTTTATCTGAAATACATTTAAAAAGGATAATAGTGTGAAAAACTTAATTACAACTGAAAATATGTTTTTTTGTTGTTGTTTTTTTAATCTTTAACATTCTGAAAAGCTGAGTTTTCTTTTACAAGATGTAATACAATTTCAGGTGTCCCCGTTTCTCCATGAGGTGTCCCCAGATCATTTATTATACCATTTTGAAAATGCCTGTTTTGAATGGAAACCAAATCATGTTGTTTTTGAGCATCAATCTTTAAATGCTATTTAGCTGCTGTTTCCCGCCCCCTTTTCCAGTATAGGGCTGTGCCTTTACAGCTCGTGCCTCGGATACTCCACCAAATCAAAACATCTGTTTGATATTGATTATCCTATTGTGCCATAAAATTATTTGCATGCAATTTAAAACCATATCAGTGTAACTTCTGATATAGGGTTTTCAGAGCGCACACATCCAAAGCATATGCACAGAAAACAGCACATGGCACGAATACGAAACTAAGTTCTTTTCATGTCTTATTGCACTTAAACTGTCAAATACTAAATAAAAAAACTGACATCATGTTATCAGACTATTGTGTGGTGTCATTGCAATTATTTAAAAGCTCCCGAACAAGGCAGAGTGTCCCTGAACTCAAATTATAAATATCAAACAGATTTGAAGCGGCACTGCAATCAGTGAACGATCAGAACGATCAGTGTATGTAAATGAATAAAATGATCAAATTTAAATATAAGTATATTAAACTAGTTATGCCAAGCTCTATTTTACTAGTTATGCCAATTGTATCGGGTAGAAAGTAATTAAATTAAATTAAATTAAATTAAATTAAATTAAATTAAATTAAATCATTATCCAGTAAATCACAAACAACTGGAAAAATCTTATAAATTAATTGGTTTAAAAATACTGGGAACCCTGAAGAATATAAAAACTCCTTAAACTTCTGTAATCCTGTAATGTAATGTAATTACTTTAATTTAATTTAGAATTATTTTATAGCTATTATTTTAGTTTTATTAATTTTCATTTTGTATTTATTTATTTATTTTTCAACAGCAACTAGGAGTAGGTTAAAATAATAGATAAAAATTCTGAAAACAAAACTAGGTCTGTAAAGAGGGGTGAGGTGATAGAGTCAAAAACTTTGAGAAACTGCATTAGAAACATCTCTACAGTCACTTTCGATAAATTTTAAGTGTTGTATAAGTATTAATTTAACTTTTTTTTTTAACTCAACAACTAAACTTTTGAATTCTAAAAAGTAAATGATAACTGGGGCAGCAAATACCAAAACGACCACAAAGCACCATAAAAATCTTATGATTTTAAATTCTTCTGAAGCAAAACAACATCTTTGTGTGCAAATTGCAAAACTTTTGAAAGTATTTTTTCTAAATCATTCATTCACAAATAAGACTGATAAAGTTGTCATTCAACTCTCAACCTGTAGTGTTTAAAAGCCCACTATCCTTAAGTGTAAGATTATTCAGAATATAGCACTATTTCTACAATACTTTTATGCTTCTTTTGGGTAATTTTTAAAGCTTAAAAGCTCCAAAAGAGTGACCAGGTCCTGTATATTATTCAGAATTTCTCCTTGTGTGATCCACAGAAGAAATAAAGTCATACAGTTTTTAACAACATGAAGGCAAGTAAACGTTTTCATCTTTTAGTGAACTAATCCTTTAAAACCGAAAGAAGCAGACACTGAGATATACAGAGATGAGAGTGAAAGAGAGAAAGAGAAAAAAAAAACAAGCAGGGAACTGGGTTAGTCTGAAAACATTCTCTTTGAACGTAAAGGTCCCATTCTCTTTGAAAGTAAAGGTCCCAAAGGTGGCGTGTGAAAGAAAAAGCAGAGGAAGACAGAGAGGGGAATCCTGACCTGCTTCTATAAATCTCAAACTTCAACGCCACTCTCCCTGAATACTGTCACCTAATATAACTAGCTGCAGAATAGTTAAATTCTCAGAAGGAAGTGTGTTCATTTAAAATTCTGACTGAATCGCACAATGAACAGTGAGAACCAGCTATTAAGTCATCCCTAGGCTACTTGTCTTCATCTAGAAAATACATCTACAGCTCCAGGAAGGTCTAATCCACATTTAACCTTGAGTGTGTACTATATATATATATATATATATATATATATATATATATATAGAAGCACACATTTTCTGTAACATGCTTACACCCAACAAATGTGGACAGGCAGTCCATATATATATATATATATATATATATATATATATATATATATATATATATATATATATATATATATAAAGACTACAGCTGACTTTGCAAGAGCAAGAGAAGGAGAAAGGTGGAATCCTTACATGTCCTCAGCTCTAAGCTCTTCCACTGTGTTGTTTCCCTCTCTCTGATTTTTTACAGTGTTGTTTCCTCCTTTCTTCTCTACATTTTTTCCCCTCTTCTCTTTAAAGTTTTAATTCCTCTTTTCACTCTTTTTTACAGTTCAGAATGAATCAGTGATTATTTTTTACTGTCCTTATTTTCCTTTTTTTCTCTTTCCCTTTACTCTCGTCTTTTACTGATCTTCTCTGCTCTTTTGATTAATACTTCTATTGATACTCTCCCTTTTCACCATTTTGTTTCCTTACCTCTCCTACCCTAATTTATACAGTTTTTTCCCCATCTCTCCACTCCTCTTTTCAGAGTTGGCTTCCTCTCCTTCACTGTCATTAACACTCCTCTTCTTTTTTGTTTCATCTTCTCTTCTTTTCCACTGTTTTGTTTCCTCCTCTCCTCTCCTCTCCTCTCCTCTCCTCTCCTCTCCTCTCCTCTCCTCTCCTCTCCTCTCCTCTCCTCTACTATATTGTTTCCTTTTCTTAACCCTGCACTACCAGTTCTGCAGAAAAAGAAGGGAAGCAGAAGGAAAGGTGAGTGTGACGGAGAGCTCTACAGAGGTGTAAAAGTGGAAGTTTGCTGATGCCGCTTCTTTTATTGTTATTGTGCAGCATTTTTTTAATGAGTCAACTGCCCTCTCTCTGCCACATTAAGGCCTGATTGATTGTGGCATCCCATTATCATGTAAAAGAGCCCGGCTTCATCTTTGAGCTGCTGACTGACAGCTGATATCATCTGAGTAATTGCACTGGAGACACACACTCACTCACAGTTTGGAGGAGCTCACAGAGGGAGCAGGAGATGAGAGATTTGGAATTTTCTGGATCTGGTGTGAGTAAGTATGGAGGGGACGGTGAATCTTCTCTTCAGTCGGCTCCACCATGAAGAGTCTTCTGGGATGAGAGCTGTGTTTTGTGCACTGTTGGACTGTGTTTTAGACTATTACACAACACTGTGCAAGAACCCTACACACACACATGTACACACACATACACTCAGGTGGGCGGTAGAAAAGAAAGGCTAAGCGGGCAGCAGAAAGGTTACATGTGGTGTGAGCCAGGAGAGGAGGAAAGAAACTGCAGACACTGAACCCAACAGAGCGCAACGTACAAGAGTTCAGGGAGCTACTTTAAAATTTGAGGAGCTTGTAGCTTTAAGCTACAAGCTACAAGCTTTAAAGATCAACAACAGTTAAGCAACTCTATTGAAAAAGAAACAACAAAACTACTAAAAGTAGCAAATTATACTACAGCTCTTTTCAGGAACGACAATATATTTTTAAATAGAACTATATAAATTACATATGTTAATTATATGATAATTTTGATACATTAAAAAACATTGTTTAATCAAATATACAGTAAAAACAGTAATATTGTGAATTATTATTATTACAATTTCAAACAACTGTTAAAATGTCATTTATTCCAGTGATGGCAAAGCTGAATTCATAGCATCATTACATCAGTGTTTAATGTCACGTGATCCTTCAGAAATCATTCTAATATGCTGATCTGCCCAAGAAGCATTTCTTCTTATTATCAACATTGAAAACTGTTGTGCTGCTTAATATCTCTGCGGAAAATATTAGATTCTTTGATGAATAGTACGTTCAAAGGAAACATTTATTTTAAACAGATTTTTTTCTGACAAAGCAGAAGTCAAATTTAATGTGTCGTTGCTGACCTTTCTACATTATTTTGTAAAATCACTGTATATTACTTTCTATATTATTGAAAAAGACCTAAAATGATGCACATCTGTCTGCTCAGGGATTGAATGAATCTTTGAATTATTTTAACTGATTCACCGAAATGAATCACCTGAGCAAACAGTTCACTAAAATAATTATATTTTCCAATGTGTGCATCCAAGATGTCCATCCCAGCGCATCCAAGATGCAGGTGACTTTGTTTGCAGTCTGTCAGTCGTATAATGTAAGTGTATGGGAATCACGGCTTTGAGAGTCAAAAAAACATACACAAACAAAACCAAATTAAACCCTACGGCTCGTGACAATACATTGCTTTGTAAACACACAAAGCGATTGGTCTGTGCAAGAAACAACATGATTTATATGATTTTTTTACTCTCAAAGCCGTTATTCCCATTCACTTCCATTATAAGACTGACAGACTGAAACGGTTTGAGTTAAAAATCTTCATTTGTGTTCTACTGAAGAAACAAAGTCCTACATCTTAGATGCCCTGGGGGTAAGCAGATAAACCCAAAAATTTTGGGTGAACTATCCCTTGAAGGTGACACATTTAAATAAGACTGCAACTGCGATGTACGGAGACTCATTGCAAACTTAGATGCTGCTGTGGTCACAATTGCTATAACCTTAACATATGTCCATATTTCTTCTCTACCCCTTATTCACAGACTACCATTCCGTAATGTGAAATTAAAAGAAATTAAATAATTAATGCACCCAACCTGTATGATTTTCTTCTTTGGTGTTCATCAAATTAAATAAATACAAATAAAAACAGATAAATAAATAATTAATAAACAAATAAAGACATGAAATAAATACTTAAATACAAAAATAGTAACGAGCAAGTTACCGCGTTATTATCACATTAACTTATTAATTGATTAATGCCGATAATTATTTTATTGCACTTTATATTATATTCACGCCATCATGCAGCACATATCAGAAGATCTGCATTCTGGCACGGTTAGCACTCACACTCACTGGTCTATATATAACTGAACTGTGCTCTTTCCCACCTCTTCCAACCGAGCCAGGGACTGCTAAATGAAGTGATCACTCTAGTCAAATGAACCAGGCTTTAGGGGTTAAGATTGCCTAGAGTGAGCACATCCTAATTATTCTCCTGTTCGGGCACACACAAGTCTCTACCCGCACATCATGTGTTGTCCCGCACCACACTCTGCTGTGATGGGTCCCACGAACATGCAGGTCTCTAATAGGTAGATGTCTGTTATAATGTTATTATCGAGACTCTGGATTTACAATAAATATTTTAACTGCTACTATGTAAAAGGAATACTGCTGTAAAAAAGCACCTTATTTGTTTAAAATGTGTGCAAACCAATGTTATTGCACTTTTTTTCATATGGCACTACTTTTAAATGAAAAAGTGCACAATACACTACTTTTGAATGCATAATTAGTTTTGTGCATAACAATGCGATTAATTGTGATTAATCGCAGAAAATCATGCAATTAATCGCGATTAAAAATAAATAAATTGTTGCCCAACACTAGTAAAAAACAAACAAAAATTAAAAATACATACAAAAATAAAAACAAATAAATCAAATAAATATATACAGAAAACAAATTACTACATAAAAGCAAACCAATAAAAATAAAGACGAATATAAATAAATAAATACAAACAAATAAATAATGCTATCAGTCATCAAGTTTGAAGTAAAATAAGGGTGTGTAAGTGATAACAAAATGTTAATTTTTGGGTGAACTATCCCTTTAAGAGCTCTTCTAGTTGTGTCAAAGATAACCATGTTTACTGTTTCTCCGCCTCTCCACCTCTCCTCTGCCGACACTCAGATAGCCATGAAATCAACTCATGGGGATTAAGATGATGCGGCCACATGTTTTTCATAGCAGAGAGGATATTAGCCAGCACTCCAAATTTACTGCAATGAGAAGATGGCAGTCCTTTAAAACCTCATCACTTTACACTGGGCTTGAGCTGGTGTGCGTTCCACCTGCACCATGAAGGACACTGAGGGCAAAGTCATTCATTGAAATCTCACGCTTGTGTGCCGCTCAGTGATGTCGATTCAATCACGCTGGCCATTAAATTGATCTGTATGTGTGATCAGTCTTGCGTGGGTCAGACAGAACAGTCCATCAAGTCCCTGGTAATTCTCACCATAATGGCTTCCCACCACAACTGAAAAGATCAGTCCTTTCTTTTAAATCCCTGTGTGTTTATATCAAACATTTACAGTTGCTTAGAAATCACCTTCATGCCATTCAATTGATATGACTAACGAGGTTTATCTGCTACAAATAACCTTGAAGTAATTCCCTTCTCAGCCTGGGTGGAACAAACTGAAGAAGTCAGAGTTTCTGATTCAGTGAATATTGATGTGTACCTCTGGCCATCACTGACATATGCGGGCAACATGGCCGCTGATCCACAATAATGCCAGGCTTCATTCAAAAAAATAGGCACGGGAATGGAGATAAAGTCAGTGTTTTCAAGTTATCCTGGTCTTTACTCATTCTGCATAAGAATCAATGATAAGGCACTGATTTACAGTTTTGTTCCCCCAGTATTTACAGTACAGTTTTTTTTTTTTATGAAAAATGCATCTCACATCACATTTTATGACTTTTTAAAAAAAACTATATCATAGGAAAAGAAAAATAATTAAAAATAGCAGAAAATAATATGATTAATTTACCCATTTATTTTTATGTTTTGAAAAGGAAATGTATGTGTTTAAGTAAAACAGTAATACTGTATAATGTTATCACAATTTGAATATAATTTAAAAAGTATTTTATTCTTGTGTCATTGCAGTCTTCAGTGTCACATGATCCTTTAACAATCATTCTAATATGCGAATTTGGTGCACAAGAAACATTTTGTTTTATCATCAATGCTGAAAACAGTGATATATATTTTTTTTCAGGATTCTTCGATTAATAAAAACTTTAACTTTTGACCAATTTAATTTATCCTTGCTGAATATAGTGTTTTTACAAAAAAAAAGAAAAAAAAAGATTAATAATAATAATTAAATAGTAGTGTGTGTATATATAATAACTAGTGTACTGGAAAATGTTAATACTTTTTACCTAAGGGTTACACCATTTGACATTTTTAGTCATTAAATAATTATTAATATTTTTATTTTATTTTATTTTATTTTTTTCAGAAAATGCCACAAATGTTTTCAAAAATGTATGAAACCAACTAGTTTCCCACGTGTTTTAAACTAGATTTAGAAAATTATTATTCTGTTCATTTTTTCAAACATCCTTATTTGTCACTGACCCATAAATATTTCTCTCTTCTTTTTTTCCATTCTCATCTCTTTCATCTCAATCCTCCGTGTTGATTTTGGTTTCTCAATGGTCTCCCTCCACTGCTATTTAAGGCTACATCCTCTCTTTGGTAGCACAGGACATACACAAGCACATATCAGTTATTGCACCTTGGAGGTCTCCCTGGCTTTCTGGCTGGACTGTGGTGCATGTTGTCAGAATGTGAGATGCGCATTTTCCGTTGGAGTGCGAGTAAAGAGCTGGGTATAGAGGGGAGAAATGGTGGCAGAGCTCCCAACCGTTAATTCGGCTGGGAATGAGGGAGAGAGAGACAGAAGGGAGAACGGCTGCATGTAATGGAATGCAGCTCTGCAGTGCTGTCTGCTCACTGTGGGGCACCAGGACAGACCGGTATGATGCTTCTACAAAATGGATTTCGAATCATGAGAGCCCTCAGCCTTTTCTTTTGTCCCCGCTTCTTATGTGCATTTTCACCCCCCCTCTCTCCAGTTTTTCCCCTCCCTTCATACTTGCCTCCATGTCTGTGACTGCGGCAATGAAGGGCAGTCAACTGGAAAATCCACTGACTGTTTCTGGCAAAAATAGAGGGGATGACAGAGAAAAGATAGATGGCAAAAGAAATTAAAAAGTGAGAGAAATTGGATGGAGAGAAAGAGAATGGAAACCACATCAATAGCAGGGAGAGGGATTTGAAAAGAAGTTTTGTGCAACTGTAAGATGGGAAAGTTCAGTTTAGTTTCATACTAGTTTAGAATGTGACCATTTAATATCCAAATAAAACCAAACCCCATGTAATATTAAATAAATTCCTATGCAGTATGGCGGCCGAAGATAAGCGAGACTGGGACCAGATGCTGTCCTATGAGCTCTTCGGTATCCGAGAGATCCCTCAGGACTCCACAGGCTTTACGCCATTCGAGCTGCTCTTCAGCCGACAACCCCGTGGTCTGCTTGACATTGCCCGAGAGGCCTGGGAACAACAGCCAGCGGTACACCGCACCACCATAGAACACATGCGCGAGATGCGGGAGCGGATCGACCAAGTCATGCCCATCATCCGGGGACACCTTGTCAAGGCACAACAGGCGCAGCAGCGGCACTACAACCGGGTGGCCCAACCACGGGACCAGGCCCCAGCTCTCGGCCTACACCAGCTCGCCCAGAAGTCGGAGCTGCCACACCTGGTCAGTCAGTTTCCGGATGTGTTCTCCCCCCAGCCTGGGCGGACCCACGTCTTGGAGCACGACGTCCGCACACCACCAGGGACCATCGTCCGGCAGCGGCCCTACCGTGTCCCGGAGGCTCGGCGACATGCCATCGAGGAAGAGGTACAGGAAAGCTGAGGTTAGGGGTAATTGAACCATCAGGCAGCCCATGGTCCAGCCCCATCGTCATGGTTCCAAAGCCAAACGGCACCCTCAGCTTCTGTAACGACTTCCGCCGCCTGAACGAAGTCTCAGAATTTGACTGCTACCCAATGGCCCGTGTCGACGAGTTGTTGGACCGCTTGGGAAGGGCCAGGTTCATCTCGACTCTCAACCTCCCCAAGGGCTACTGGCAGGTCCCCTTAACGGAACAGGCCAAACTGAAGATGGCCTTCTCTACCCCAAGTGGCCACTGGCAGTACCGGGTCCTTCCCTTCGGCCGACACGGGGCCCCGGCCACGTTACAACGATTGATGGACATCCTCCTCCGGCCGCACCAAGCGTATGCGGCAGCCTACCTAGACGACATCGTCATCCATTCAGAGACTTGGGAGGACCATCTTGAGTGGCTGCGAAGGGTGCTGATGGAACTACGCCGGGCTGGCCTGACCGCCAACCCCCGGAAATGTCATCTGGCCCTCGCCGAAGCGAAGTACCTGGGGTACCAGGTGGGTCGCGGCCTTATTAGACCGCAAGAGAAGAAGGTGGCAGCTATCCTCTCCACGCCGCGGCCCACCTCCAAGACGCAGGTACGGGCCTTTTTGGGGTTGGCGGGGTACTACCGCTGCTTTATCCCTAACTTCCCCTCCTTAGCTTCTCCTCTGACAGACCTGACCAGGAAGGGGCGGCCGGAGATGGTCCCGTGGACCCTCGAGACGGAAGCAGCCCCCACGACGGAGCTGGTCCTCCGAGCCCCCGACTTCAACTGCCTCTTCCTGCTGCAAACGGACGCATCCGACACTGGGTTGGGAGCCGTCCCATCGCAGGGCCACGACAGTAAGGAACACCCGGTGATATTCATAAGCCGAAAGCTGACCCCTGCGGAACAACGGTGGGCAGTTCTGGGGATCAGGTATTACCTCCTCAGCCGCCACTTCACCCTCATAACCGACCACGCTCCCCTACAGTGGTTGGCCCAGGCCAAGGAGATGTATGCCAGGGTGAAGCGGTGGTTCCTCCAGGACTTCAGCTTCACCATGCATGTGAACCGTTCAACAACGCTGATGGACTCTCCCGGATATGGGCAGCCTTCGCAGGTCTGTCAGGGTTTTATTTTTATAATAATATTTAATAATAATAATAATAACAATAATGTTTTCATAATAATTTAAGTTAATACTTTACAGGTTAAAGCAAATAATTATGACATTGCTACATGGGAACATGGGTTTCATAGTTCTGTTTAATAGTTCCATAAGAAATAAAACCTATTATTAAATAAATGTCAATGCATTTACTTGAAATATTTTAAGTATTCATTATTTACAATAATATTCCTAAAAATATGTATACATACTTAATAAATAAATAAAATTTATTATTATTATTATCATCATTATTATTATTAAATAATATATTTAATATTTCTGTTTCTATATTTATTAAATACCATTTGGATTATTTTTAGGTTAAAACAAATGACCTGAAGGAGAAAATAACATTTTGGGAAAATCCACTTGTTTCACAAATCTCCTGCACAGTGGCACCTGAGCGTGCTGCCATATTTGATGAGATCTGATAAAATGGCACCTTGGGTTCACTGCACCTGCCAAATGCTGAATCAGAATTACACAGCACTTCCTCTTCATCTGCTCCATCTAAGATCAATTAATATTTGATAAGCCAGTACTCTTTTAGCCAAGATCATACTGGCCAAACCTCCCACCATCAGAAATTATATGCATAGGATAATAGGGTCTGAATCTGGTGAGTTGGAATCTGAATGAAATGGGATGAAAATGGAGCAGGTTTAGGGTTTACATAACATCCTCTAAAGGGGTTAAGAGGAAAAATAAATTTGTGCTGAAACTCCACACACAAAAGTGGCACGACTTCGCCCTTGAGTGATCGTCAGCAAGGCAAATGCCTAAACATGTCATTTTGTACCCCGCTTTCCCTTTCCTTCTCTCCCTGTCGCATCAGCCTTTGAGGCTCCACACTGTGAAGGTCGTCCTCCCTGCAGCTATGGATTACACAGGCGCGCAAACACAAGCAGAATTGGATACCGTCCTTATGGCGAGGTCTGCCTAATGCTGTCCACCTCCACCAAGGTGTTAATGTTAACAAAACATTGGGATTCACCCAAGACTATTAGAGTCAATGACATATGTGACCCTGGACCACATAATCTAAAGTCTTGAGTTGCTGGGCTATATTTTTAGCAATAGCCAAAACTACATAGTATGGGTCAAAATTATAGATTTTTCTTTTATGCCAAAAATCATTAGGATAAAGATAACGTTCCATGATGATATTTAGCATATTTCCTACCGCAAATATATCAAAACTTAATTTCCAGGGTCACATATATGTCCAGGTCCAGGGTCCCATATATGTGTGTCCGAAATAAAAATAAAGAGAGAGAGAGAGAGATAGATAGATAGATAGATAGATAGATAGATAGATAGAAAGAAAGAAAGAAAGAAAGAAAGAAAGAAAGAAAGAAAGAAAGAAAGAAAGAAAGAAAGAAAGAAAAGAGTGTTGAGTCACTGATCCATGAATATGCTGCGTTTGCCAAATTCTACAACACTGTTTTTTATTTTAGTCAGCCGCTCTGATTTTGGGAGAGTAAATTGACTTTATTGTGTTTTTTTGCACAGCATGGATGTCCTTATGTAAGTGTTCTGAAGTTACGTTTCTAAGTACATAGAGAGTGACAGAAAATTAAGCCCAAAATAGATGCATTGTGGGAGAACTCTACCATCAAGCACCAGAGAGCAGTATGACTCATGCCAACCCCATTCACGAGTAATATGGTTTCTCTCTCTCTCTCAGCTCCGGTCCGTATCGAAAAACACCCCTCAGAGCTGCAACTGCACATCTCACATGTACTTCAAAATCCCCATTTTTTCTTCCTACTCAAGTTCAAAGACACTTATCACCTTTCATCATTTCTCTATATATGAACAACAGCAATTTGGGCCTCCAGGGAGAGAAGGCATGAAGGGTCTTGATTAAATGTTTATGACTCCTTAGAGTAAGCTAGCGGCAGTCCTCAACTGCGTTCTGTGATGAGCTGAAGGTGGACAGGGAAGGTTGGTCTAGCACAGGTTCTCTCTGCTGTCCACTTCCTGCTGTGACCTTAATTTGTTCTGTCTCGAGTCAGTACACTCACTGGGCAGCTGATGCACCTTCAGGGAACAAAAGAAGAGCTTAACAGAAGCTAGCATCCTAGCATGCTGACGTGTGTGTGTCCAAAGCAAAGAGAGGACCCGAAGTAGAAATGACAGAAGAAGAAAAACAGGGAATGAGGTTTGTGTGGAGGAGGAACAAAGCGGGATTCATTTCCCACAGCTTATCCGCTGATGAAGATATGTAGTGGTGTAAATGCTGTGATTATTGGGGTGCCACAAAGCTGAATCACTCCCATCGCCCAATATAGCAACACTTATGTGGAGATAGACAACAAAAACACAGGAATGTTGCAGCTGGGACCTTATTTAGTGCCTCTTTACTGATGCAGTACTGTATAATATGCTCTTTAATCCAATCCGGTGCCAGTGCAAAGATATTTTGTCCTTAATTCCGTGAAAGGCCATGTATATGAGATCAGTGCTAGCCGTTTTGTAGTGAGGATTGTGAATTCTCCAGTGGATCTTGCTGTTGTCTTCGCTCTGCTGCTGCTTCATTACATTTGCTAAGCTAATTTTATGGAAATGGCCCACGTCTTTTTCCTCAAGCCGCTTTACCGTTTTTTCATCACAGAGTTCTCACAACATGTTTAAGTCACAGGCTGCATCTCAATAAGACCATGCAGGGGAGCACAGTGCTGCTGTTTGAGCAGTCAATGGACCAGTGATGGAGGGCTTTGAAGAGGAACCACGAAGCCCAGGTCTTATGTGCTTTTCAAAGACTACTGTATAATATAAACTTCCTCTGCATCTCAAGTGGAAGATCATAAACACAAATAATTTAAGTGAATGAATCATATCAATGAACAAAACATTTATTTGAACAAATAAAATAAATATTTACTATATATTCAGTAACTCACAAACACACATTCACTTGTCGCCATATTTACTGGTATAAGGAATGATTGGCTCTTTACAAAAAAAAAAAAATGGTGTAATAAAAAAGGCAAGTGAAAGTATCAGTGAATGAATCTAAACAAATTTTTTGGTAAACTGATTCAAAAGAATCAAGTCATTTAGTGAAGAAAAGAAAAGAAAACAAAAGAAAAGAAAACAAAACAAAACAAAACAAAAGAAAAGACAAAAATTAGAACATGATCAGCACTCAAATAAATTCATAACATTTTCTATTTAATAAAGAAGAAAAAGGTTTTGACACTCTGCCTCTGGATTAATCAATGTGTATAATGAAATATATTAAACAGAAAGTTATTTATATTATTTGTGTACAGACAATCATGTTCTTTTTTGATTCATACTAATGTGCAACTATCTATTAAAAAGAATTAAATTAATAAAAATTCAAAACTAATGAGGACAGTGTCATTAATGGAAGAAATTATTTTTCATTAAGAAACTAGTGTTTATAATTCATGGATATACATACGCAAGGAAGCTGAAATATCAGCCATACTGCTTGGAAAGGTTTCGTTACTCATCGATGGACCCAGCTAGCCATGTGGGCCTGGTGCACCTAGCCAAATATCTGCAGAGGCATGTGCACAGAGCGTACACACACCAGAGCATTTGCCTCATGGGCAGGGGCAGGTCTGAGCGCAGTCCCTCCATATCCTCTACCCTTTGCCATATCGCAAAATCAGGGAGGAGGGGAAGCAGAGAGGAGGTGCAGGTGTGCATAGCATAAGCTCCTGACTGGCGCATCACTTTTTTTCACCAAGGAAGCTAGCTACCTGCTAGCCAATGACTCTGTGGCACGCATTCAAACACTGCTGTAAGATCCACATTCACACACAGACACATGTTCTCCTTTAATCTCCCTCTAACACACACACACAACTTTCAAGCAGGTCTGAGCCCAGCCTGCATAGCTGAAACTGCCTCCAAAGCCCATTAAAACTCTTTAGCCTCTTTTAATGATGGATTTACAATAAACATTCAGTAATTTGGAGCCTGAATGAACATAATGTGACATTTGGGCACATAACTCTAGACGGTCTAGAGGGTCAAGCTAGTCTCTGGGCCAAAGCAATCACACTAAAACAGTTTGTTCCCACAAGCTGTCAGACTGATCAACACCTTAAGGCCAATTTATACTTCTGCGTCGGGTGCGCGTAGAAGGTACGGCGTAGCATACGCATTGACGTGTACCATACGTCGTACCCTTCGCCGTACCCTGATGCGCACCTCCTCAAAAATGTAACTACGCGTCGCGGCGACGCGGACCGCAAGATCTGTGATTGGTCGGCTTGGTAGCATCGCATTTCCGGCTACGCATTTCCGGCATGTTCTTCTGCACCGCCCGCCATTTTTAAATTCAGAAGTTCAGGTGAAAGTTCAGTGAAGAAAATGGAAATGGACCAAGTGACCGAGCGATTAGTTTAAGAAGTGCGGAAATACAGCCATCTGTATGACTCGTCTTCTGCAGAATACAAAGACTGCCAGATGGCAGCGAATTCGTGGAGAGAGATTTCCTCCAACGTCGGAATCTAAACACAGTGGAACATTAAAACCCGCCCCCGCCAACTAGCGTTTCGGCGGTGCAACTGCAGAGCAACGCAGACATAACGCAGAAGTATAAATGCTCACGACGGCGTCACCTACGTGCGTAGCCTACGATGTACACTACGGCGTACCCTCGACGCAGAAGTATAAATTGGCCTTTAAGGGTAAAAAAAAAATTGATGTGCATGATTTTAACTTTAGGCTGAATCTTCCTCCAGGATGTGTCTATGGGAGAACCCAGGACTTTTTTGTTTTAGACATAAACTAAGTAAAGATTATCTTCTTTATATGTAAAGATAATATGAAACTAAACTGATCATATTTACTTTCTTAATAAAAGTTTTATTCTGCCTCTGAAACAACTCTCCTTTTTGGCTGACATCATGCACTCTGGTGTAGGTAAAGCTCACTTTTCCCTGTCAAATGATTGAAATTTTGATGGGTAAAATAGTCCCATTTTGGTCCTAAATGATTAAAAAAAAAAAATTTTAACCATTCAAATCTTTTTGTTACTGTAAAAGTTGTACAACAGGAGGCAACATTATGGCCACATATCATAATAAATTGAAATGTAAGAATAACAAAGATCTGCATAAACACAAAAATACCAGCAGGGAGACACTAAATAAATAACATTATTTTTACATAAAATGCAACTGCAACTTTTAAAATAAGATTTTTTTTTTATGTGGTAGTGCCCTTTACTCATAAATGGTAAGTTGATTCATATTCTTATCCTTTATACTTTAGCTTTATACATTCTTTGTCAGTGCATCAATAAAATCATTTTCCAAATTTACCATAAGTATACATACTGCCTTGTTAAAATATATAAAGAATAAAGACAATATATTACATTAAATTTGTCTTTTAAAATAGTTTTTTCCACAAAATATTGTACTGTAACTAACAATTAGTGATTAAAATTTTTAATAATCCAAAAAATATGTATAGTTCAAAAAGCAAGAATTTCCTGGATATTCTGCTTCTTTTATGCCCCAAAGAGGAAAGAAGAAAAAAACTCACATCACACATGTATCAGTTGACATGAGAATAAATACAGGCTGACAGGAGTGTCATTTTTGGATGAAGTATCCTTAAGGCATATAGCAAGACACATTTGTCCAGAGTGACTTACAAAAAGTGCTTCAGTTTCCATGCATGAACCCATCCAGAAAGGGTATTAAGATACTCAATAGTCCTGTCAGTTGGCTTGGTTGAGAGATTTCTCCCTCTCTGCTGCAAGCTATCACATCTCTAGCCCTCCCTCATTTCCCCCTCCACGCTCCCAAGCATCAACCTTCCAGAATTTCAAGAAGAATTGATTTTGTTCCTCTTTTTTGAAACATTAACAACAGTGGGAAACAACCAGAATCAGAATCAGAATCAGAATGAGCTTTATTGCCAGGTATGTTCACACATACGAGGAATTTGTTTTCGTGACAGAGCTCCGCAGTGCAACATAACCGCGACAGAACAAAAAACACAATAAGGAATAAAAAATACAAAAAAATACAAATAGGTGGGTAAGGATTGACAATATACAAATTGACAATGTATGGCAGGTATATTAAAATGAGCATTTATGTATGTACATGTATATTATGTGGAAAAATTTTAACTGTACGCTAAGTATGTGTGTTGGATAAATAAGTGTATGTGTATATAAATATAAATAGTGTAGTGTGTCCCACAGTTATTATCAGCTGTTCATAAGATGGATTGCCTGAGGGAAGAAACTGTTCCTGTGTCTGGTCATTCTGGTGCTCAGTGCTCTGTAGTGTCGACCAGATGGCAAAAGTTCAAAGAGGGAGTGTGCTGGATGTGAGGGGTCCAGAGAGATTTTAACAGCCCTTTTGCTCACTCTGGATAAGTACAGTTCTTGAATAGATGGGAGGGTTGTACCGATAATTCGCTCAGCAGTCCGGACTACCCTCTGTAGTCTTCTGAGGTCAGATTTAGAAGCTGAGCTGAACCAGACAGTTACTGAAGTGCAGAGGATGGATTCGATGATGGTGGAGTAGAACTGTTTCAGCAGATTCTGTGGCAGGTTAAACTTCCTCAGCTGGCGAAGGAAGTACAACCTCTGCTGGGCCTTTTTCACAATGGAGTCAATGTGAATGTCCCACTTCAGGTCCTGAGAGATAGTGGTGCCCAGGAACCTGAATGACTCCACTGCAGTCACAGTGCTGTTCATGATGGTGAGTGGGGGGAGTGCAGGGGGGTTTCTCCTGAAGTCCACAATCATCTCCACTGTTTTGAGCGTGTTAAGCTCCAGGTTGTTGAGAGTGCACCAGACAGCCAGCTCTTTAACCTCCTGTCTGTAAGAAGACTCGTCACCGTCCTGAATGAGGCCGATGAGTGTGGTGTCATCTGCAAACTTCAGGAGCTTGACAGAGGGGTACTTAGAAGTGCAATCATTAGTGTACAGGGAGAAGAGCAGTGGGGAGAGAACACAGCCCTGGGGAGCTCCGGTGCTGATTGTACGGGTGCTGGATGTGTATTTTCCCAGCCTCACTAGCTGCTGCCTGTCTGTCAGGAAGCTGTTGATCCACTGACAGACGGAGGTGGGCACGGAGAGCTGAGTTAGTTTGGGCAGGAGGAGGTTTGGCATGATCGTGTTAAAAGCCGAGCTGAAGTCCACAAACAGGATCCTCACATAGGTCCCCAGTCTGTCTAGGTGTTGCAGAACATAATGCAGTCCGATGTTTACTGCATCGTCCACAGACCTGTTTGCTCTGTAGGCAAACTGAAGAGGATCTAGCAAGGATCCAGTGATGTCTTTCAGGTGGGCCAGCACCAGTTTTTCAAATGACTTCATGACTACAGACGTTAGAGCCACAGGCCTGTAGTCATTTAGTCCTGTAATTTTGGATTTCTTTGGGATAGGGATGATGGTGGAGCGTTTGAAGCGTGAAGGGGCTTCGCACAGTTCCAGCGATCTGTTGAAGATCTGTGTGAAGATGGGGGCCAGCTGGTCAGCACAGGATTTCAGACAGGCTGGTGTAACGCAATCTGGGCCTGGTGCTTTTTTCCTTTTCTGCTTCCGGAAGACCTGGCGCACCGCATCCTCGCTGATCTGTATTGCAGGTGTGGGTGAGAGGGGGGATGCAGGAGGTGTGAATGGTGAGAGCGCTTGATTGGAGAGGTGTTCAGGGTGGGTTGCAGGAGTTGTGAAGGGTGTGAACAGTTGTTTGGAGAGGTATTCAGGGTTGGTTGCAGGAGTTGTGAATGGTGTGAATGGTTGTGTGGGGAGGTATTCAGGGCAGGTGATGGGTGTTCTTTCAAACCTGCAGTAAAACTCGTTCAGATCGTCTGCCAGTCGTTGATTCTCCACAGTGCTGGGGGGTGGTGTCTTGTAATTGGTGATCTTCTTTAGGCTGACGTTGATTCTGCGTCGCGATCCGCTGTGTAATGCCAGTGTAATGCCAATGTAATGCCAGCTGTAAACATCTACAGACCTTCTTTCTTTGAATGGCAAAAACTGTATTTAATCTCCTCAGACACACACATACACAGACACTTCTCCGTCCCTCAAAAACCTGTAGATATAAGCTTCATAATTCATCCAGCAATCCAATTTGTCAGGGATTTGCACTCAAACTATTGATAAATGTGTTCTGTTTGTGGAAGGATGTATGTATTTATCATCCGCTCTGGTTGGCGTATTTCATAAACTGCTTTATTCAAAGGATGACCCCATCGCTGGTATTGTATAGTCAGGCTTTTATGATTTGTTTGCTCTCTGAGTCCTGTCTATACAACAAAATAAACCATAAAGCAAACAAGGAGGCTGTGTAACAAAGCCAGAATCCAGTCGACTTGTGCATCACACCAAACACATATACCAGGAGCATGTTTTGTTAGAAAACACACCGTGTTATAGGATCCCACAGACGGTCACGGCTGGCTGTGTACTTCAAAGTGCAGCTCTACTAGACACCTGGCACTAACACGCACTATGCCTAAACCATTAGAGAATGTATTTGGGACAGCAATGAGGTGTAATGCATGTGTGTGTGTGTATGGATGAAGATACAGTTGGGACAATTTCATTCAGTCTGCTGGGCCTCACAGCCAGTAATGCATTTCCGCCTCCCAGAGCTCCTGTTATAGGCAATTCATTAGTGTCTGTTACACCCACTATTGACAGTCTACTAGCACCCAGCCAGTCTGTATGTCCGGCTAAGAGTGATGGCTGCATTTGACGGGGAGGGGGGGGAGGTGGACGGAGATGTAAGCGCTTGCATCGTGTGAAACTCAAGTGCAGTTAACCTGCCATGGGGCGAAAAAATTAACTGACCTCCTACGATGCACACAGCTGACCTGTCTGGGAGAAAAACACACACATGCTGTTTTAGTGAGTTATGATTTCCCTCCTCGTGGCTAATTTATTACATCATTCCCACATTTCTTCAAATGTTTCCTGACTCGTTCTGTAAGATATTGTGGGATGAAATCTCACCAGCTGAGACAAAAACAAAACCATTTGTGGAGAACATAAGGTTTGATTAGGTTATAAAACAGGAAGTGAATGTGCAGTGACTAACCAGCAGTTGCTCAGCCAAACCACTAGCAGGTGTTTAGCTGTAATGGGTGTGAAACTGCACATAAAATCAAACTAAAGTGTATCTGAGGAGCAAAAAACAGCATGGAAAGAACAGTTTGACTTTCTCCAAATTGAACAACATAGGTGTGACAAGCTCTGCATGTTTAGCATTACACAGTTTGGCTGTGGCATTTAACAAGTTCTGCAACTGCTACAAAAGACTGTGGAAGTGATAAATAAAACATTATCTAAAAAATAAAATAAAAAAAACCTTAGCATACTCAGCAGAACATCCATGTAGTCAAAACTAATTAAAAATATCATAGTGCTTTAATTAAAGACTGGAGAAAGCTCTCCGTTAGCATTCCCATTCAATTCCATGACTGTTCTTGGTGGGCACATTCAGCCCCAAAAGAACACAACACAAAAAGGCACTCAGAAGGGAAATTATGAAATTATGGAAGGGAAACAATGGCAGAAAAATGATGCTCTGACGACACAGATTATCTGAAGGCAATGAGAGAAGGCATACAGCAAAGACAATATCATAAACTAAATCTTAACCTATAAAAAAATATTTTCAGTAATTGAAATAAAGCTAGAATTAAATACAAATTAAATTTTGGATGAAAAATTGCAAACATAATTTAGAAAATTTGAAATTATGTCTTGGCAACTAGCTGAAAACAAAAACAAAGATAAAGTTATATAGAATTATTAAAAAAAAAATACAATCACTAAATAAAATTACTAAAACTTTAAATTAAAAACAAAAAATTAAAGCTAATTTAAAATATGAATAAAACTACAATATTATGTAAATAATACTAAAGTAACACTGCACAATAAAGGGACAGTCTGCTGATACATACATGAATGGGAGAAATCATAACCCTTAATATTCCCAGCTCACAATTAAAAGGTTACATTCTTTTGCCCACATAATGATGTAGTTACATTATTGGTCAGCAGGGGCAAACTCTCTAAACATCAAACCAGCCAAACTCTGAACACCTGGCTGGCTAAAAAGATTTAAAAAATATGCTATTAACCAGCAATACTTATTAGCTAGAAGCCATGTTGCTCAAAACTAAATAACCAAATCTGCTAGTGTTTTCTACAGTGCAGTACATCATGATTAAGTAAAGTACACTTAAAGATGAGAGTCTAGATTAAATTAGGCTATAATGTGCAGCATTCGGACTGGGCTTTAGGGGATAGATCTCATAAATGCTGTGTCATTCTCTTCTAGCCATGCAGAGGAGATGGAAAAAAAGGAAAAATGCTGAGCTTCTCAAACAAACACATTTTTTGTTTCACAACCTCAAGGGACAGGTGAGAGTTAAGGTTGACCGTAGCAAAAGAGAGGAAGAGAGAGAGCAGGAAGACAGAAGATGAGGGGGGAGGGGATGTATGACAGATAACCAGGTAGACAGGAAACGTGAGAGGACGCTGTATCATAAAGACAGATGTGCTTGCAACAAATATAAGGTCAGAAATGCAGAAAGACATAGAGGCAAGCCAACACATCAGACGACCCTGGGCACTGTGCTTAAATGTCACAAAATATAACAGATCCCTCCAGGGGAAACAAATAAGGGACGGCATGTGTAAATACAGAGAAATATTCTCAGTCCTTCCTTGTGTCTTGCACCAAGCTTAAACATGGCTATTAAAGGAATACTTCACCCAAAAAGGTAAATTTAGTAACATTTTGCTTTTTTAAATTTCTACTGTGTTTATTTTGTGAACATTTATGGGTACAGATACTTGTCAAACTCCAAAAATGACTAAATATACTATGAAAGTCATTTTGATACCTTTTGTGAGAAACCTACCAAAATCTCAAATTACTTATAGAAATAAATATTTCCCTTACTCTCAAATCTCATTCACTTTTGTGAGTATTCAAATATGGTTCGTGAAAGCATGTTGTGCCAGGTTTAATATTAGTAGATTCTATGTCAATCCATTTATGCCGAAAAAAATAACAATAAAATCTGACTTAATCGTTAAAATTATCAGAAAAAAAATAACAAAAATGATCTGCAAATAAAACATTTCCAAATTCAAGATTCCAAAATCGCCACCTATGGGATAACTGATGCTAACCAGAAATGGAAGTTTTTACTAACATTTTGGAAACTTGTTTCCATTATTATTATTATAATTTTTTTACATAAACATATGTGGATGCAACCCAGCAAATGGTGCTAAATCCTAAAAGTGACTGATTGTGTTACATGAAGTTGAACAGCTGTAAAAGAACTTGGAAAGCTGTGGTACAATGATTTTAGGTAAACTTTTCCTCACATAAAGCTGCATTAATGAAGCTCAAACAACATATCATGGTGCTAGCAACCCCAAGGTCACGGGTTCGATTTCAAGGAAATGCAAAAACTAAAAGTACATACCTTAAGCCAAATGCCTAAATGTAAATGTAAATAAAGCTACTGTACAGCTTCAGGTAAATAGAGCACAAGTGACATAAGAACCCTCATGAACTATATTGAGGGTGAGTAAATAATGACTAAAATTTCGTTTTAGGGGGTCTATTCCTTTAAATGAATTGGCTCCGAGGGCTTTACTTATCTGTATGTGAGCTCAGACAGGTGTGCAGGTGTGCATGGAGAAAAAGGGGGTACGTTCTGGCTGGCTGGCCACAATGGAAACTCCATACTGGCCAGGCGGCAGTGAATGCACATCGCAGTGCTGTTGCTCAGGTTACTCACCTCTCCTTTAGCAGCCAACCCCACTCTTTGTCTCAGTCCTACCAATGAAAACACTGGGGACCAGGCGGTGTGCCACGGCTCCACAGAGTCAATGTGTGTCTGTATGTGTGCATTTATGGCAGTGTATAGTCTGTCATGTGGGGCTCAGCGGATCTCCGCTGTATATAATGCAGTACATTTATGTCCCATTATCAGGGTCAGCTGTATCTACACCACCACTAGGAACAAATGTCTCAACCTGCTCCCTTTTCAAAAGCACACACACACGAAAAGATATGAGACAATTCAAACCCATTTACAATTAGAACACTGACATCCAATCAGAATCCATCCGACTGTAAAGAGCTTGAGAATTTAAAGTGGCAGATTACATAACTGCAGTGTTCGCTAAACAGAACGTTATCATGCTTTGGTGTGGATGTTAATACAGTTATCATTTTTGATGTTTTGACGTTTTTGAATAGGTTTTTAATATGAAAGAGCTGAAAGCAGGTGCAGAATAAAAAGGAGGAAGGGGATCTGGTCAAGGTCATTCAGAGTATATTTAGATAAGGACTGTAAATGAGTCATCACACTAATCTGCTCCAAAAATGAAGTTCATAAAAGGATTGTTTTGCATCACACTACAGATTTAATAATGTAGTGTGTTGTCTGCCGAAGTGTGTGACATCGTTTTTGTTTACTATCTGCAATCTAAAGTCACCACAATAACAAAAAGTCTTTGTCTTAAAATACTAACAACAAATAAATTAGTAACAAATTAAGATACAGGTCTGCATTATAGCAGAATTTATCATTTTGCTTTGCATGCAGCAAAGCAATTTTTTTTATCATATGCAGATGTGTCTTTAAACATGAGGTCAGAAGCACCAAAAATTTTAAATATTTATTTATATTTATTTATAAATGGTCTGAACCTTATTTAAAAATTGTATATAGATGGAAATGTGGTAATGAACACAGATGCTTACAGAGTGCTTGAAAACATTCCTGTCAGACGTGACTGATTAGATTGGATAGATGCAGCTGGGTTAATGAAGCCATCGGCCCATCTCTCCGATCACAAACATCATTTCTGCCTCTTTTGATGGGAACAGAGCAGCACGTCTGTGGTTGTCTGTTTGTTTATGAGACCAAATTCAAGTACTCCATCACAATTCTGCAACCCCTCACACAAAAAAATAAATAAAAAGAAGAAAAAAGTTGACCATTTAAATTCTGAGGATTAAGATAAAATTTGTCAATTCAAATAAATGAAATGAATAATTTAATAATAAAATAAAATAGAATAATTTGATAAAATAATGCTAATAAAAAATACAAATTAAATAAAAAAAATCTGACATAACAAAAATGAGGATGAGTAAATCCTCAATATTTTCATTTTCAGTTGAATTATCCTTAAAAAGTCTTTAAAAAATAGGCATAAATGATTTTTATAAATAACCTTGTTTAACTTAACAGCACATATTGGACATATATAAAGCCTCCTATTCTGAGAACATTTCACAAGCCAGACCGTTCTGCATGCTATAGATAGTAAAGACATATATTTAGCAAACGTGAGGCTGATTATGGTGCACAACCATATATTGTAACTATAAATCCTTTCTGTCTGTAGTAATAATGGCATATGTGCGTGCACACACACATACATATAGAGCAGACAGATCACAGATTACAAGCCCTATAATCATTATGCCTGACTCCCTGGAAAACATGCCCCGAGGAAAATGCCGGAGAGAAGTGTAGCAGCCCGACTGTTAAATTAGCCCAGGCATGCGTTAAACAATGTGGCCTCAACTGGTGTTCCCTCACATAGCCTTACACAACCAAACACACACAGTGACAATTTTACAGCACAGTAACACACAGGTATGTTACAGGTAAACTAAAAAAGACCCATCATCACGATCTAAAATACCTAAAGCTAAGACACACAATGACAACTGTCCGACAAAGTTGTATTTTTGAGTGCAAAGGCTATATTCACACAACCCCAGCAGGAATATGAGCTGGCTCAGATGCTGCAGCCTCTAGTCACCACACACGCACACACATACACACACACACACACACACACACACCCATATCTACAGCCTAGAGCAATGGAATGAACTCTCCAGAAGCACCCAAAAGACTGTAAAAAATTCTAATGCTCAACATTAATAACCTGTCATGGTTGTTTATAGGTTTAATTCCAGAACTGAATTCAGAGCTTATGATATATACAATTATAAATTCCGAAGAAGATTTAAGGCTTGCAAATTCATAAATGCACAAGATATCAGTACCATTTCGGTTTTCGGACAAATATTAAAGATTATTTTTATTCACTGTATAGGTGGTTTTTTAATATGTAATAATGCAAGCTCATTTTCTATATTTTTACATTTAGATTACCTTTGCCATCATCTAACACACATTTGAAGTTAGCCTTTAAAAACAACAATAAACAGTGTTAAATGTATTGTAAGTTTCAGTAAATTTCCAAAATAATGTGATGTTGTGATGCCTAAACTCATTTGCAGCAAATTAACTTGTAAAATTAGTAATACATTTTTTTGTGTGTTTTTAAAAAAATATATAATTTAATCATATGAATAAAAAAAAATTATATCTGTTATTTATTGTAATCGGCCATAACATTAAAATAATTAGCAACATATCAGTACTGGCCAGAATTCCTACAGAAGTACATCCCAACTGCATTCATGTTAACAATAAACAAAAGATCTGCACAAATAAAACAATGGTATAAGCCAACAAATCAACATACACCTGGTCGTTTTATCCTGTTATAACCTGCCATAAAGTACAACTACGGAAGTTCAACTTAGGAAATTGTTCATTTGATTTCTTTAGATCTTAAACCTTTCTGTTTTCATATTTGAGCCTCAAAATCCCTCTGAGAATGGACAGCGGGAGTCTGACCAAGGGTGAACACTGCTGAACACCCACTGTTACAACACTGACCTTCAGCGTCAATCCAAATGCATCTTGAAGAAACCACTATGATTCAATACTTGCACATCAGGTCTACGCAAGTTGAAAAGAATGGCAATAAGGAAGTTATGAGCTAGAGGCTCAATCCAAAAGTTAATGTTTCAAAATCCAGATTCAACTGAAGTGCCGCAACACTTAACACAAAGCTTTGAAGAAGAAGCGAAGGAGAACTTACCCAAGATCATCCTAAAAGCCTCGCTCCTGTAATCAGGACCAGCTTTCATCGAATTCTAATCCAGGGGAACACAAGTTTGTCTTCGCACTCCTCTCTGCGTCTCTCTTCCAAACCAGAAGTGAGTCAAGCAGCCAATGCAGCGTGAGAGAGAGCATATCTGTTGTCCATCCTGTATCTTGTATGTCCACTCTCTCCAGGTGAATGAGCAGTATTCTGAGGGGAGGGATCTGCAGGTCTTTTGCCGTCTTCTCTCAGGTGAGTCAGAGGGCAATGTGGGGGAAGGTCCCGAGAACGGGGTTGGGAGGGGGGTCAGAAATGCCAGAGCCCTGGTCAGTTAATGAGCCGAAATCCCTGTAGGTATACTGGGATGCACCGTACTTCTCTACAGCAGACAGAAGATGAACAGTTTCCCTTCAACAGGAACATTTCTCAGATACCATGAAGAAATGCCTCAGTAACACAGTCAAGCCGGTGTCTGTGCAGCACTCTCTCTCTCTCTCTCTCTCTCTCTCTCTCTCTTTTCTCTCTATCTCCCTCTCTCCCCGCTTCTTGTTTTTGGGGTTGGTTATAACCTAAAGGCACCTTCCCTGTCTGTGCTCTGATTGGTGGCAGTCCCAACCAATTGGAGAGGCAGCAGCCGTTTGTCATCCTGCAGAGTGGAAAGCATGGAAGCATTGCCCCACTCTCTCTCTCTCTCTCTCTCTCTCTCTCTCTCTCTCTCTCTCTCTCTCTCAATTTTTCCTTCCATCTCCTTCACTCTCATAATTGGTCTGTTTATGGCAGTTGCGATAGTGGTGGTCACTTCTCCATCTCTCACTCCTCTTCTCGCTCCCCTTGCGACCCCTGTGATGGTGAACTGGTAAGGGGATTAACTTCCTCCCTGCACCTCCCTGAGGCTCTCCTTTGAGTCTTTCTGTTGCAGGAAATATTTGTTACTAAAGCTTGAGATTTGTTACTTACAGATATGAGAAAAAAGAATGCGCGTTCGGAAGAGATTGAACAGAGAGCGACAGAGCGAAAGAATCAGAAGGAGGAGGAGGAGGGGGAGATTAAACTAAATTCAAACTGACAAAGGGATGAGGAGACATGGAGTGACACTGAGAAAAGACTGGAAGGAAGAATAAGAGAGACAGAGAAATTAACAAAGAGAGAGAGACCAACACAAGCCGCAGTCTTATTAAGCACAACTGGGCCAATTTCAAAACGTGTCATTGTCGGGTTGAAATGCACCTCATAAACAATTTAAAATTGAACATCTTCGGTTTGAAAGCGATTCGGCTTGCCTTAGACAACAACGGAGCTTATGGCAGCCTTTCCAATGGAGGAAAGCCATGCTGCAGGGGTAAATCAAACATTTAAAAAAGGCTATAGAAGAAAGGAGGCATCAAAAATGAATTCTCTAAAGCCATTTACTAGCACATACACTATGCATGCTTGAGCTAGGGGCTAGAAAAAATTCTATCTTTTATTTTGTCTTCCTGTTTGTTCATTTTCCCTCCTTTCTCTCTCTCTCTCTCTCTCTCCTCTGTTGTCTCTGGCTTGTGCAGTAAGTCAGCGAGTGGGGATGTGAATACTAAGGAGGCTGGCTGACACTCTTGAAAGTGCGCAATGCACAGAGACAGAGACAGAAAATTAAGGAGGGTGGGGGAAATTGGACATATAAGCTCCATTATTATAAAACTACAGGTGCATTACACACAGACTCGCACATATGCCGTCATCTGATCCGAGAGGGCACTCATACACTATTAGACCAGCAGCTGAGCAAACAGCTCATAATGAGGATGGACTCGTGTGTGTGCCCTGATACACCAATGGGTAAACACAATGATACAGGTAAGGACTTCATACTGATCTTTGCTGATTAACTGCTCATCATTGGAGCTTTGCTTAATCATTCACTTTGTAAAGGTCAAGAGGACATGGAATTTATTTTCTGCAAAGGCATTCTAGGAAATTAAGTGTTCTTATAAGACATTTAAACTTTTTTTTCAAACATGGTTATCATGCCAAATTTGTTCCCACAAACTTTCCATTTCCAATTAAAAACTTAATTCATTGGGATTATATTAATTTCTTGTAAATACCAAGTTAAATTACAATGGAATTAAAAATTAAATGCATTTTCAATTAGGCTTCTTAACCAGCAACCTCTGTCAGTCAACCAGTAATTTTTGCTAGTAAACAACATAACGATGGAAACCAGCATAAATAATATAATTTTTAGGGGTATTCGACACAATAAGCCAATAATTATGTCATGGACTTCCGGTTAGGTGAGCATGTGAACAGTAGGGTGCTCTCGCCTTCCCACACATTTACGCTAAAAGTTTACTTTTACATTAACCCCAATAGTCTAAAACAACATAGTGTGCTATATTAAGTTAATACAAGCTGGCACGATGTCAAAATCGGGAAAGAATGTTAAAAAGAGCACCGAAGGAGAAGCCTCAGCCGCATGCAACAACACCTGCGTTACTAGCATCGCGAGCTTACTGGAGGACCACAGAGCTAGCTTATCCGCTGATTTCAAAACTGCTTTTGCGGCTTTAGAGGCTAAACTGGACTCTACACAGGCTGTGGTGACGGAGCACGGTCAACGAATTGACTCTTTGGAGTCTGGAGCTGAACTACAGAACCAGAGAATTCAGGCTCTGGAGGACAGGTGTGCAGAATTAGCCGAGAGTAATGCTAGGCTAAGGATGAAGACGTCAGATCTCGAAAGCCGCAGCCGCAGAAATAACATTAGGATAATCGGACTCCCGGAATCTATTGAAGGTCCGCGGCCTACAACCTTTTTTGCAGAACTCCTCGTCGAATTGCTCGGTCAACAGACCCTCTCATCACCGCCTGAACTGGACCGAGCTCACCGGGCGCTCACTGCTAAGCCACAACCGGGGTCGCGGCCGCGGCCGGTAATTATTCGTCTCCATCGGTACCAGATAAAGGAGATGATTGTACGGGAGGCACGCAAGAGAAGGGGCGATCTCCAATATCGAGGGTCGCCGGTACACATCTATGAAGATTACACGCCGGAGGTCCTCGAGCAACGTGCTAAGTACCGTGACGCCATGTCAACGTTATACAACCTGGGCCTCAGACCATCTCTTTTATTCCCGGCCCGCTTGCAGATTACGTTGCCCAATGGAGCTAAGAAGAAGCTAGCTTCATCTGAGGAAGCCGCGACCTTTGTGTCAAACTACCAGCAGAGACCAGACACGGAGGCTAACTAACTGACTCCAGCGGGACTATCAGCTGGCTGCAATAACGTTAACTGTGTTGACTAGCCTTTTTTTGTGACAGATCTACTCCGCCTTAATGCGGGTTATAGACCCCGAGCCTGGACTGACAATGTTGAGCAGGTGAGCTCCCAGTTAGTTTTTGAGTTAAACAGCAGTTATTTAGCAGGCTAAAGGTCTGTGGCCCAGTGGATGACATTCCATAACTCTGGAAGGGTAACGTAAACTCTGAAGATGCTGGACCAGAGGCACAGTAAACTGAGTTTATATTTAATTCGGACACTTTATATGGTCGAGTTTGACTTTTTTTTTTTTTTCCTTTAAATTATTAATTGAGTTATATAATTATTATTGTTGAGTTGATCTTGTTTGGCGATTATTTTTTTTATTTTTTTTATTTTGTTATTTTCTCTCTCTCTCTTCCAGCTGCGGGCTAATGGTTACAATTACAAATGTGGTGATAGGACATATATTATAGGCCCCTTTTAGATGTTGGACCAGAAACAGAGTTAACTGAGTCAGTAGTGTGCTTGGACACTTTGCGTTGTAAATTTTTTTTTTTTAAATTTTTTTTTTTTTTTTTTTTTTTTATTATTCTTCCTTATAACTACGGGCTAATGTTCACATTGAAATTCGTTGTTGTGGTGATTGATATACCATGTTATAGGCCCCTGTCAGATGCTGGACCGGAGATTATGTTGTTAATTCAGTTAATAGTGCCTATATATTTACTTATTTTCGATTTGATTTGTATTTATTTATTTATTATCTCCTTTTTTTAATTTTTTTAATTTTTAATTTTTTTTTTTTTTTTTTTGAGTTAATAAATCCAATTCAGGCACCTCTTAATTTTTATGACTTAGTCTTATAATCATATTGTATATATTCGTTTACACAGTTATAGGATATTCTTGGAGCAAACTCTGCTGCTTGCTGATATAGTATAAAGTACACAATGGCTGCCATTTTATTTGTATCTTCGATTTTGGTTATTGGGGTTTCAATTAGTAATTAGAGATGTGGGTTTGAGAGGAAAAGAAAAGAAGATCTGATATGGATAGGGAAGTGCCTACGGGTAGAGTAAGTATGGAAGGGACGAGGTGGGTGGGGAGAAGTTTTGGGGTGGGTCAAGGGGGGGACCTAGATTTTTCTTGCACATCGATCTGGGTAAAAGGAATGAAACAATGTAGGATAGCCAGTGTTTTTCATTTTGGGGAACTTTTATTTATATGCTTATTATTTTTGAGGACTGTTTTAATTATTTGTTTTACTCTGAAGTTTGTTTTTGCACAGATAATTATTTGTTTTTTCTCTATTTGTTGCTCACATCCTAGGGTGTCTCTGATACGTTGCAATTGTTCGCTACGCCATGGCTGGAGTGACTAAAAAGGGGGCAAATGGTGGGCAGGCAGTGAGGATTATTTCATTAAATACCGGTGGGTTGAATGCTCCGACGAAACGTACTAAGATCATGACGCATGTTAAAGATTTGAACGCCGATATAATATTTCTGCAGGAAACACACTTGTGTGATTCTGACCACCGAAAATTAAAAAGGCCCTGGATCGGACAGATCTTTCACTCCAAATTTAATCTGAAAACAAGGGGTACAGCAATATTGTTAAGATCTAGGATTGACTTTGTACCCGATACTACAATTACAGATTCGAATGGCCGTTATGTTATCGTCTCGGGCACACTCTACCAAAAACCAATTATCTTAGCATCTGTTTATGCCCCTAATTGGGATGATGACTCTTTCATGAAATCATTTTTGTCTTGTATTCCAAACTTGAATTCTCACTTACTGGTGCTAGGAGGGGATATGAACTGCGTTATAGATCCGGTACTAGACAGATCTAATCCGAAACCTGTCCCGCTCTCAAAAATGGCAGCAACTCTCTCCACCTTCATGGACCGGTATGGCTATGTTGACCCCTGGAGGCTCTCACACCCCTCTACCAGACAATACTCTTTTTTCTCCCATGTGCACCGTACATATTCACGTATAGATTACCTAATAGTAGACAGGACATTTATCCCATCAATTTCCTCCACCCAATATTCACCAATAACGGTTTCTGACCACTCAACTGTTATTTTGGACCTCCTTTTTGACCACAAACCAAAGGGATTCAAATTTTGGCGCCTGGATCCTCTTTTGTTAGCTGAGGCGGACTTTGGCAAGTATATGTTAGAGACTATTAAACTTTTCCTAGACACCAATCAAAATGACGAGACCTCACCTTCCCTTCTCTGGGAAACCCTGAAGGCTTTTGTTAGAGGCAAAATTATATCATTTACTTCTCATACAAATAGAGCTCGTAAGGCTCGACGAGTGGAGCTGGAGAAAGCTATCGCAGACTTGGACATCTCACTCTCTACCAACCAATCACTTGAATTGTATAAAGAGAGGATGGTACTTCATACTGAGCTCGACCTCCTCTTGACAAAGGAAGCTGAACAAAATCTCCTTCGAGCGCGGGGATACATGTATGAGCATGGGGATAAAGCCAGTCGCCTCGTGGCCCATCAACTAAAGGCCAAAATGGCCTCAAATCAAATTTCACAGATAAAAGACGAAGCGGGCTTTCTTACATCTGACCCAGAAACGATCAATGGTATTTTTAGGAAGTTCTACGCCCAGTTATATAAGTCAGAATGTTCTTATGACGAAGCCCAGTTGTCTCAGTTTTTTGAAAAATTTACCATGCCCAAAATATCTGATTGCGATCGTGAGATGTTAAACGCTCCTTTGCATCTTTCAGAAATCAAAGAGGCAATACAGTTAATGAATAATGGTAAATCCCCCGGACCCGATGGGTACCCGGTCGAATTTTATAAGAAATTTTCAGACCAACTAGCTCCATTATTATTAGAAATGTTCAATCACTCATTCAGCCTGGGCTCTCTGCCGCCCACCCTTACACAGGCTGCTATTTCTTTGATTTATAAAAAAGGCAAAGACCCCCTGAATTGTACATCATACCGCCCAATCTCGCTCTTATCCGTAGACGTTAAAATACTCGCAAAAGCTCTGGCTCGCAGAATGGAGTCGGTTATGCCCTCGGTTATAGCGGAGGACCAGACGGGATTTATAAGGGGGAGGCACTCGTTCTCTAATGTCAGAAGACTTCTCAGTATCATTCATACACCGCATTCTCCTTCAGAACCGGAGGTTGTTGTGTCTCTTGACGCTGAGAAGGCTTTTGATAGGGTGGAGTGGCCCTACCTGTTTTCCACCCTTCAACAGTTTGGTTTTGGGGAAAGTCTTATCTCTTGGATTAGGTTACTCTACTCCTCCCCCTGCGCATCAGTTTGTACTAATACCCAGCGCTCGGGGTACTTTCCTCTCTTCCGTGGGACTCGACAGGGATGTCCGCTTTCTCCACTCCTATTTGCAGCCGCTATTGAGCCACTTTCAATTGCCTTGAAGGCAGAGGAGGGAATTAAGGCGATTCAGAGATGGGGCACAGACCACAAGGTATCGTTATACGCCGACGACCTTCTATTGTATATCCGCGACCCTCAGTCCAGCATCCCATGTGCTCTCTCAGTCCTGAAGTCCTTTAGCGAGTTCTCCGGTTATAAATTAAACATCTCAAAAAGCGAGTGCTATGCTATTAACCAATTAGCTATGGAATTACCCTCGTCTTCAGTCCCTTTTAGAAAATCCAATTCAGGATTCAAATATTTAGGCATTGCAATAACAAGGTCCGTCCGAGCTTTGCGAGAACAGAACTTCACTGCCTTAACGGCAACAGTCAAGTCCGATCTTCAGAGGTGGAACCGTCTACCACTATCCCTGGCCGGAAGAGTACAGTCTGTTAAGATGAATATACTTCCCAGATACCTATATTTTTTCCAATGTCTGCCTATCTTCTTACCTAAGTCATTTTTACTGCCATAGAAAGCATTATCTCCTCATTTATTTGGGCTGGCAAACACGCCAGAGCCAGTAGATTACTATTGCAGAGGAGTAGATCCCTTGGGGGTCTTGGCCTGCCTAGTCTTATTGGGTATTACTGGGCTGCAAATGCTCATAAGATTATGCTTTGGTTTACCTCGGCTCAGAGCAATTGGTGTCAAATCGAGGCCAAGTCATGCTCCTCTTCTTCGCTCCAGGCTCTAGCTTGCAGTAGCCTTCCTTTTTCCCCATCACTTTATACATCTAATCCTGTAGTAACTGGCACTCTGAAAATCTGGGCACAAATTAGACGTAACTCTGGCTGGCTCACCCTCCCTCAGACAACACCTATTTGCAATAACCATCTATTCCTTCCTGCTAAAATTGACCCTAGATTCAAGTTTTTTGTTAGCAGTGGCCTCCGATATTTTAGCGATATGTATGTGAACAATTGTTTTGCTAGCTTTGAGCAATTGCGCATAACTTTTAATTTCAGCGGTTCTGACTTTTTAAGATACTTCCAGTTACGGGATTTCGCTAGGACCCACTCCCCTCAGTTCCCTCAAATCCCACCTCCAAGTGGCATTGATCTAATCATTAAGGCTGAGAAGTTGTCAAAAGGCCATATATCTTACTTCTATAATCTACTTACTCCATCTTTTGATTCTGTTGTAAACAAAATTAAGACCAGCTGGGAGAACGAACTGCAGATTTCCCTGTCTGATGACTTTTGGGGAAAAGCCCTTCGAGCAGTTAATTTCTCCTCCAGTTGTGCTAGGTTCAGTCTCATTCAATTTAAAGTGGTGCATAGGATTCACTTTAGCAAGGCCAGGCTTGCCCAGATTTATCCGGGGGGCTCGAATGAGGGATGTAATAGATGTTCTCAGACCCCTTGTGACTTGACCCATATGTTCTGGTCATGCCCCAAATTATTCAACTTTTGGCAGTCATATTTTGATGCAATCTCAAAGATTCTGGCTTTGAAGATCTGTCCTTCCCCCCATTTAGCGATTTTTGGCAGACCTCCGGACGAACTTAATTTGACAACAATTCAAATAAATGTAATAGCTTTTACCTCTCTAATTGCTCGTCGTAAAATTTTGACTCTATGGAAGTCACCCTTACCACCGTCGTTCAAAGCCTGGCTATGTGACACGTTGTTCTTCTTAAAACTTGAGAAGATAAAGTTTACACTCAGAGGCGCTACTGACAAATTTTATTCTCATTGGAAACCACTATTAAATTATGTAAACCAGATTTCCGTTAGGGAAATGTCACTGTAGTGGCATATTTAGTACGTGTCAGCATTGGTTCCTACCTCGTTATGACTCACTGTCTGCCCGCCACACCATAAGCTACACTATATGGGAAATCGATTAATAACCCTCATGATTCCTGCTAATCCATGAACCCTAGCAGCCTGGCACAGCGTCCTAGGTATCGGCAACTAACCTCTAACTTAAATTTTTTTTTTTTTTTTTTTTTTTTATCATTTAATTATTTTAAGTTTACTTAGTCTTTCTATCCTACTTATTTGGTTTTGTTTGTATGTCTGACTGGCTATCATGAGGGTGGGTGCTAGGGAGGGATATGGGATAAAACCATAAAAGGACTGTTATTCTGAACTGTTTATTCTTGAAAATATGGCATGGAGACTTGTGTTGTGTCATGTTGCAGATGTTGTTTAAATGCTTTTTCCAATAAAATATATGGAAAAAAAAAAATAATTATGTCATGGCTGATAACCGAAAACTGGCACTATGGCATATATACTGTACAAATTATACACATCAAACTCAAAATCATTTTAAATGCTAAACTTTGGAATCAGAGCATTAAAATGTAAAGTACAAAAAGTGTACTGTACTGTGAATGTGATTCGGTCAAGATTCCATTACTTATAGGCCTAATATAAAAGCAATTGTTATCATACTTTTTGTATACATTAATTCCTTTAATTCCACTGTGTGAGCTCATGTGCTGCCGTTCTCAGCGCTGTCAAAATAATAGTCCGGGGCACCATCAAAATAAAAGTCTCGAACACATATGGTCATTTTTAAATCGTCATATCGTCAGACCAAGAAATCGACAATACACGATATTATCGTGCATGGGAGGGGCAAGAGAGAGACTCTTTGTTCTTGTCATAGCATAACTATTTAGTGTTTTAAACAGCGCAGGTGCGAGAGAGATATCATATGGAATCATCAATAATAGAAAAAATATAATTTCAAACAAACTGATAAACTAACGGTTAAAATCAATAGTTTCCAAACAATATTGGACATAAACGAACATGTTAAATATAAAGTTTTTAAAACAGGTAAGTTCATATATTTGGAGTAAAGTTCAACTGAACTGATGCATCAGTCATACAGCACTTCGGACCATGCGCCCCATGACGAGCCCGACACACCGCCACAGAGACAAGAATGAGATGCATTCTAACATAACTGTGGCATTAAACTCAGTGAGGGCTCGTTTAAAATATTGAATATATATAGGCCATTCAGATTACTTGTTAAAGTGCAATGAAATACCTTATATCTGCATAAGATGTACATCTGTTTGTGGATGGAGACTCCTTCACCGGCTACAGGCTCTAGACAGTGTGCGCGTGTGTGAAATGCGGTGCTGAAGTGAAATAGCTGGGCAGTTTTATAGCCAAATTATAATAGGCAGCCCAATAAAAATAAAAATAATAATAATAATTCTTATTATAATTTAATACATTAATAGGAGAATGAGCCAAATATCGTCTTGACTATCGACAGAGACATCTGCTATTGTCGATTTCTCTGACTGTCAATACATGATACTATCGTCTATCGGCACAACCCTACTTTGCAACTTTACAGATCTTCTTTATGCACCAAGAGCTTGTAATGCTCCAAAGACAAAAAAAATTTTTTTTTAAATTGCATCATATGAACTCTTTAACAGTGTTATTAAATCATTGATATTATTTTATATTATTAGGATACAATTTAAATGAGCATTGCATGATGGCAAAGGTAATCTAAATGTAAAAATTTGAAGAAATGAAAATGCACAATCAAATGTTGACTGGTCAATAAACCAGCATAAAAATTCACTCATCTAACCTGGGCTGCATTTCCCAAAAGCATTGTGAGTCTAAGTTGATCGTAGAGACCATTAATGGCAATGGCTTCTACGATCTAAATATGCTTACAATTCTTTTGGAAAACACAGCCCTGGTCTTTTCACTGAGGCCATCTGAGCCTGTGAAAGTCAAAGCACTGATAAACAGGTTGATAGGACAGTGTGCCAGTGTGGCTATGCAGAGCTCACACAGCAGTGTGACCATGTATATGTGTTTCATCAAAAGAGGGGATAGGGTTACCTCATTAGTTGTGTTGGGATCAATAATTCAGAGCAGGGCCTTGTTGAGCTCAATGGTCCAAGCGCTAATGTGCTGTCTATCTGCTCATGACTGAGACCCAGCAGGACTTTAATGGATGTCATGATGAGAGGGTGAAATCCAAGACTGGGGATCCTTTTTCACCCCTGGTCTGGGATGCACACACATGTGTCTGTGTAAGTCTAGGATGGGTATGGTCACAGCATGAGGAGAATGGCTATCAAAGAACAGGTGTGAAGAACGATTGAGCGTCAAGAGAAAGAGCTGAAGATGACAAGCAATCAGTAACTTCCACATTCCAAAACTGTCACTCAAAAAAAATCTGTGTTTGACTGCCTAAAAATCATTAATGGCACTACTGCATAAAAGTAGAGAGGAAAAAACATTACCACATTTTTTTTTCTTTTTTTACTGAAAGGCTTATATATATATATATATATATATATATATATTAGGGGTGTAACGGTTCACAAAATTCACGGTTCGGTTCGATACGATGCACTGGTGTCACGGTTCGGTTCGGTACGGTTCGGTACATTTTAGATACAGCAAAAAGAAAAAATTGGCAGATAAATTTCCTTGATTTTTAAAAAAAAAAATTATTTATTAAAACTAACAAAGTATGTTTTTTTTTTTACATTGAACAATGATGGAGCTATTCTTTACTCATCTTCTATAGTGTTTTCTTAGCAGCATACTGTATAAAACAAAAACAGCTCCTTATAAAAAAATGAAAATGTTATATTATTGTAGTAGTTATGAACAAATACAAAGATGTAACTTTTTTATGGAACTCTATAACTCTTTATATTGAGTGGGTTTTTACTCAATTGGTTCTCTATAGGGCTTATGTTTTTTGGAACAAAGCAGGAATTACGGTCTGTCTGAAATCGTGAAGGAATATTGTAACTGGGCTCAATTACTTTAAGCATGTTCTTAAAACCTACGTTTTCCACTACAGTGGGCCTTTCACACAGGACGCGGTATGCGCGGCGCTTGCCGCTGGGTTCAGCGTTGCCCTTCAGATACAACGCGATTTGCGCTGCGCTGCGCTATGGCGTAGGCGGAGTTTTAAAAACTTTTAGCGGGAGCTCTATCATAGTCTGTTGTTCCTTGAATGGAGATATGTCTCCATGACACAGCTTTCCTGACGATGTCCCTATACTACCTCAAACTTGTATCATACAGCTCAGGAAATTCTGACACACACAGTACTGTACTAGCCGTTCATTCCTTTTGATTTCCGTGCTTGTTTTGGATCCTATTGGTCGCGCTGGTAATCGTCACAGAGCGCAGCGGCAAAAGTTGAACTATTTTGAACTTTGACCGCGGCGTGCGCGCAAGCACGCAAATGATGCGCACCGATGCGCTTGCGCTTTGGTCGACGCAGCAACAAAACGTCCTTGCGCGGAGATGAATGGGTTTTATAGCGCAGCGCCGAGCATACCGCGTCCTGTGTGAAAGGCCCATAAAGGCGCGCGCTCACTCAGTACGCGCTGAAGGCTCGTTGCAAAATGGCTAATGCGTTTAACAGACCAGAAATAGAAGATCCTCCAATAACCAACAGGTCTGGTGTTTGGGTACACTTTGGATTGGCCATTTTGCAACGAGCCTTTAGCGCGTAGCTACTGAGTGAGCGAGCGCCTGACTGAGTAGCCTAACATAAACATATAAGTTGGTGTTTTTTTCTTCTTCGGGGGTGTCAGGGGCGTTGCCTGTTACGTCGTTTGGGTTATTGGGCTACCTTGTTGAACGCATATCATTATATTTCACAATTTATTTATTTTTTTCCAAATATAATTAATTAGTCCAACGAACCGTTCGGTCCATAATGCATACCGCGTACCGAACCGAAAGCCTCGTACCGAACGGTTCAATACGAATACGCGTATCGTTACACCCCTAATATATATATATATATATATATATATATATACACACAGACTTAACCGCTTCAAACTTTAATATATATAAGCAGTTAAGTTGGTGTATTATTGGCTCTTGATAAGTTGAGGGAGGGAAAAAAGATACCACCTCAATAGAGACATACTTTAAAGAAACTGAGCCCTTTGGAGAGCGCTGGAGTCCATCATGTTCAGAGGCCTTCAAGAGCATTGTCCACCACCTTTTGGATCTTTGTTTTGGCTCTTCAGCTGATGGAGATAAGGAAGTAACTTACTTGCAGTATGTACAGTAGAAAGAATGCAACATGAACTACAAAAAGCTTACCAAATGGCAGAGGAGACCTCCTTGAAAAATTATTAATGGAACAAACAACGTTATGACAAAGGAGTTGTGCAGCACAAATTAAGAGTGCAGCACAAACAGTGAAAGCTTGGGGAAGAGTAGGTGTAAGTGCAACAAAAGTAGGAACTAGCCCCGAGAGATTATTTTTAACACGTTATGTAAGTGTAGGGAGGAGGTTAACCCTAAGACTGTTCCACCTGTATTGCCGCCTGTTGAGGGGGGAAATCCCTGGAGGGTGGTAGTAATGAGGGAGGGTGACACCTCTCCTGTAGGGATTTCAGAGAAGCTAGCATGTTTTCTTGCCAATGAGGGGAAGTCTATGCAGGATTTTCAAGGCCTGGTTTCTCCTTCTGGTCGCAGTGCTGGTATTCCAGAGTCAATAATTAGAGCAGTGGGAGAATTGCAGACAAACCACTAACAGTAGTGCATATAGAAGATTTCGTTCTTTTTCTGGTTCTGTTCCTACTCCCCTAGGAGAAGAAACGATGGATGGACCAAGCTCGTATGATGATTGCAGAGTGCAAGTGCTCTAAGAGAGAGAAGAAAAGAAGAATTGTGGAGAGCTTAAAAGGGCCTGCTATTGATGTAGTAAAAGCGATAAGATTTTCTTGTCGTGATGCTAATGCTCAACAGTACATAGAAGCTTTAGAAAGTACATTTGGAACCTCGGAATCAGGCGAAGATTTGTATTTTGCTTTCCATCTTCTCCACCAGTGCCCAGGTGAGGCACTGTCCGTTTTCCTTCGTAGAGTGGAGAAATAATTGAATAAGGTAGACCAAAGAGGTGGATTGTCTCCACAAATGGTGGATAGAGTGAGAGTAGAGCAATTGATTAGAGGGGCTGTTGAGTCAGACATGATGCTTTTACCGTTAAGGCTACAAGACAGAAAATTACAGCAACCTACCTTCTTAGCTTTGTTAAATGAGATCTGAGAAGCCAATGAGAGTGAAGTAGCCAGACAGAAAACCAGGACTACTGTAAATTCAGTAAAGTGTCAGGAACAAAAGTTCAGCTTTGCAGTTGTGGATGAGCTAAGAGCAGAAATCCAGGACTTAAAAATCAAACTAGGTGTTGAATCTGTAAAGATTTCTCCTACTTTTTGGACACCAGCATCAAAGTCAAAGTCCTTAAAGGAAAGTATTGAGAGCCAGCGATACACAGGAACTGAGGCCGTAAAACAACAATTACAACAGTTGCAGCAACAGATAGGAGTACTGAATGTGAGCTATGACAGTAGATCAGCTCCAAAAGCAACCCAAACCTGTCTCTGCTCTGTCAAGGACCAGATCTGCCATTGATCGGGAAGATTTTATCTGTTAGCACTGTGGAGAGGAGGGACACATCACCACAAAATGTACATCTGTGGAAAACCTTCATTTCGTTATTCAGAAACTTATTCGATCATTAAGGAAGGTTAAGAGTGGAAGGAATGATGCATCCAGAGACAGTCCTAAGGCTGGGACTCATGATTGTCATTCTGCAAAAAGTCAGGTTGATGTCTCAGAAAAGAACCATCTTTCAAAGGGACTGGTGGGTCCCCCCTCTACTGTTTCAGTGTAGATCAATGGGCATCCCTGCAAGGCACTGCTAGATAGCGGGTCTCAAGTAACAATTGTTTTTGACTCATGGTATTCAAAATACCTCTCTGATGTACCCCTTCAGCCTCTTTATGGGCTCTCTATTTGGGGACTGAGATCCTCAAGCTACCAATATAAGGAATACATTGTAATCGATGCCTCCTTTCCTGCAGTTTTCACTGGGGTAGAAGAGACTATCTCCATTTTAGCTTTGGTATGCACTGAACTACAATAGTTTCAGCAAGTCCCTTTGATAATTGGGACAAATGCTAGTTTTTTCAGCAGGTTAGCTGCCTTAAGTGAAGATCCACATACTTCTTAAGTATTACGTTCCTTCCAATCCAGTGCAATTACCCTGATGCATGCTTAACTTCCACGCCAGAGAAAACCACCAACAATCCAGAGGCAAAGGTTAAATGGGATGGGCCCCATGCTCTTATTGTTGTCCAAGATGTGAAGTATATGTGGATTGTATGATGGAGTATGAGAAACCTATGAAGAAGGTATGTTTGTAGTTGAAACCACTGCAGATGATCAGTTACCTGGGGGTGATTCATTCCTCCTGTGGTGCTGCCTTCCTCAGCCATAAACATGGATACTCTTTCTTTTAATTGATTTTCCTGTGCAGTTTTGGCTCTTGTTATTGGTGGTCTCATGTCTTCAAGCCTACCACTAGGAGCATAAATTCTCACACTGTCTCCAACTGACAACAGGTGATCTCTATGAAGAGTCCTCATCCGTCCTGTTCCGGTTTGCGATCTCAGTTTGTATACAGGCAAGTTCTTCAACTTTTCTGTCAAAATATAAGGCACAGGATTCCACCTGTCCTTTAATTTATGTTTTCCTGTTTCCGTCAGATTTCTTTTGAAAACACGATCTCCTTTTCCAAGCAGATGAATTTTCACTCTTTTGTCATAAGGTTGTTTGTTCCATTAATGATTTTTTAAGGAGGTCTCCTCTGCCATTTGGTAAGCTTTTTGTAGTTCACGCTGCATTCTTTCTACATACTGCAAATATATATAAATACACACATACAGTATATATTTTGAAAATATTTACATGTATTTACATTTATATATTTATATTCAAATATATTTAATAGATAAAAATAAAAAAATTCTGAAATGTATATGTGCTTTTGTGTTGTACTGCTGTAATCCTGAATTAACAGCAGTCTGTTCAGACATTTCAACCAAATAACGAGTGCAAGTGACATAACCCTACCTTTTATGCACCACTTCATAAAACAATACTTTAAGATTGAGAAACTTACATTTTAGTCGAGGTATTTCCAGTTGAAGCGGCTGTTTTTGCTCAACAAATGGAAATTGTTCCAAGCGAAGCCATACAATGCTGCCGAATAATTCAGTGTCTCTGAACGAATCGGTCGAGGGATTGAACGATTCAATGATTCACTGATTGGGATCCGGAATAGCCTGAGGCTGTCATACTAATTAATTGATATAAAAATATGGCAGAAGTCCTAGAAGTATTATTGTGGTATGCTTTTCTCATTCAGATAGTCAGATTTTTACTCGAAGTGTATGTGTGAACAAATTAATAAATCGCTCCTTCACTTGTCGCCCCCTACAGGCTTAATGATGTAAACTGCAGAAAGATCGAGTCACTGAAAAATCATTTTATAATAAAAAAATATAATACTCTGAAAAAGTATGAAATCAGTTTAGGGGTGACCCAGAATAGTCAACGAATCGATGCTTTGAGTGTTGTTGATTATGCCATTTTGACTATATGGGAGAGCTCAAATGTCTGATTTCACATAGAACTACCGGTTTTCTCCCAATAAGTTAATATACAGCCTATTATGATAAAGCTGTAAGAATCTGAAAAGAAAGAAGCTTCAAATTAATATTCAAAGAGCGTGTATAAATCCAACCACCCCTATAGATTTATGTTTCACTTTCCATAGCCCGTGACCGACAGAGGAGCATTTTGGCGGCAGGGATTTAAAACTTTACCAAGACTCAAACTAACATAGGCAGAGACTGGATATTTTTGAACAGGTAGGGTACAAGTGATTTCAAAACATTTCAGCCGGTGTATATATATCGTGGATATATTATTTACCTGTTATAAGATGCATTTGGTTTTGAGTCAAGCACTTCATTGTAGTATACGCAGTGTTGGGAAGGTTACTTTGGAAATGTAATAGGTTACAGATTACAAGTTACCCTGTTTAAAATGTAATAGTAGTGTAACTTTTTCAATTACTTTATTAAAGTAATGTAACTAATTACTTTTGAGTACTTTTTGATTACTTTTCTAAATTTGTGAAAATTAAAGAATAATGAATAAAAGCATATACATCAACTCAAATACAGTTATCTAATAAGCATGTGTCGTATTCTGTGTAATAAACTCCTGAAACATTGGTGTTTTTTTTAAACTGCTGTCTCTTTGTATATGATGATAGTTTTCTCAAAATAAGTAAAATGCACATGAAGTGACACAGAACAGTTCTAGAAATTATGTTTATGTGTTCGTGTACTCCTATATTGAGGCGGCAGGGGTTGAAAACACTGCGAGCTTCAGTAGGCCTATGTGTAGTAAATGAAACCATGTCTTTGCCATTAATTTATAGGAGGGGCGGACTGGGAAAAAAATTCAGACTGGAAAATTCAAACTCATATAAACAAATTCACGGACAAAACTATTTTTTGTATGGACCTGACATAAAAAAGGTTTAAATCTTTAATTTGGGGACATGCAAAATAATTATAAGTTCGCTCCTGAACTGTACCTTCACTTCCATTTTTCTCTTCAGTCTCTTTATTTTGCCCTGTTATCCATCTCTCTCATGACTTTAATACTCAAGATTGAACAAAACTATACTTTACAATACAATACTCTACAATACTACAATATCTTTATAGAAAAATCCTACTACTGTACACGAGTCATGTTTTCCTTACAAAAATTGACCATGCTTTTTTTAGCCTATATACAATAACCTTTTTTTTTTGTTTTGTTTTTTGCAAATGGATTTGTATTTATTTTTAAATAACTCAATTTGTAAAATCATTTTAAATTTTTGGTTACCACAGTTAAACAATAGTAACTATTTTCTCTGGATTTATAGAAATATATTAAAACATTAATTTTCGTAAGGGTTGTGTTGTTGTCTGTCAGTAGCTCCCCCTAAACCTATAAAAATAATCTGATTGTTTTTCAGCTAAATTACTACTGTACCATTACAACTGATAATAATGATGTCCTTTATATAGTATTTTGAGTGATGACTGATGAGCAACGTGCTGCTTCTTGATTAATTAAATAAAAAAAAACAAATAAAAAAAAGCATCTTTACAGATGAAACTGACCTGAAACCCTGAACAGTATAGTTCTGCTTCTCTGCTCCAGCTGTGCGCTTCCAAAGTCCTCTCTCTCTCTCTCTCTCTCTCTCTCTCTCTCTCTCTCTCTCTCTCTCTCTCTCTCTCTCTCCCTCCCTCTCCCTCTCTCTCTCTCCCTCCTCTCTCTCTCTCTCTCTCTCTCTCTCTCTCTCTCTCTCTCTCTCTCTCTCGCAATGATTACTCGGAGTCTGATCCAAACCGTTTGGCGGAGGCGCGGAGAGTGCGCGAGTCATGACTAACACTTCCTGATTTATTAGAGATTTAATTATCAAACGGCGGATTCGCAAATGATCGCTTTAGTACATTCGGCAGGCAATTATACAATAATGATATTAAAATAGCGGGCAAAATCGGCTGCCAGGCCACCGGGAATTGTCCCGGTTCTCCCGGTGTCCAGTCCGCGCCTGATTTCCACAGACACGCAGAACGTGCAGGAGTCATATATTGCATTTTTGGGGCTTTATATTCACAGACACTAGTCCATGTCATGTTTTGATTCAAGTGTACTGACCTACTTTTGGTTTAGTCATCCAAAATGTGGCATATTCCGTCCGCGTTAGGCATTCCGTTTTTATGACTGGATTCTACGAACCAGACTGTATTTCCGCATCCCGGAAATTATTAGGGCGGTATGTCTCAGAATAGTCAGTGCAATTTGGGAAAGAAATCAGTTAAATCTGTATGTGGATGTGTGTAAATATTCAAATGTAATCCCCTTTGTAATCGTTAAAAATTTCATAAGTAACTGTAATTTAATTACTAATTTTTTCTTAGTAACTGTAACTAATTACAGTTACATTAATTTTGTAATTAAATTACGTAACGCCGTTACATGTAACTAGTTACTCCCCAACACTGAGTATACGGTCATATCTCTTCAGCACACAGCACGAGCAGGTCAAACTACAATGCAGAATATTAATAACTATGACTGTGACTGTTATATACTATTATAATGAGAAGATCATTATACTAAAATGTTATGAATTTTTAGAGTTTAGCTGCCGTGTTTTTGCACATTGTTTCGTGAAGAACGCGTCCACAAAAGGAGTTCGCATTCGGGCCCTTTTTGCAAATAGCCTTTAAGTCTTAATATTAACGTTATGCTGTATAAATAACGAAGCGTATTCTATATGACATTATGAGTTGAATTCCATTGATTAAAAACTTGCTATCAAATGCGTCACTCTACTGGTCATCTTCAGCCCGCGCAGCTCAGAAATGCAGAACATTAACTGCTAACATTTTAGGCTAACGTTATAATGAGAGAACTATTGTAAGAAATAAAATAAAAATAAAAATTATTTGTTATGGTTTCGCCGACGTTAAGTGTTAGCTATCTGTTCATCAAAACATAAAACATTACCCCGTTTATATCTGCAAGGTGTTCATTACACGCTTTCTCTGTGTGTTAACATCAGTAATTATGTTAGTCGAATGTCTGACTTGATCAGTCGAATATCGGCAAGACTCGAAAATTACGATTCGACTATGAAAATCCTTAGTCGGGTACACCCTTAATATTTACCATGGTCAAAATGTACAAAACTGTAATTCTCCATATTTTTAATTTGTAGATTGTAACACTGGGCATTTTAATGATCCATTAAGCAGTTAACTAGAAATGTTGGAAATGTTTTTGAAATCTGGTAATCTTTTTGGACTCTTTAATCTGTCTATATCCCTGCAACCAAACAGAGGACACAGAGAAAGATAGTGTGTGAGAGAAAGGCTGGAACACCTCCGCTTTGCCACCAGTCAACCATAAAAGCCTACTGCCAGAATAAACCTGCACTGCGACACACTCATACTCAGAGGACAGGCCCTTGACTCCTGCTCTACAGTCCATTTCATTGTTATAAAGCTCCTCACTGTGTAACCCCAACAGCAGAGGCAAAAGCGCTTTGCTGCCCTCTGCAAGTTGAGAATTGCTATAACAATGACAGATTTACATATTAATTATATAATTAATTAATTAATTTCAGCATACCTGCTATGTCATATTTTGTCCTCCCTCTTAAAAAGTACCAATTACACAGAGAATTATGGTTTATTTAGAGAGCTATTTTTTATAGAGCCTCGGGGAGTCACATCCCCAAACATACACACTTCTGTAGCGCAGCAGCCTGGACCACCTCCAGACTGCAAACCAAGCCTTGCAAACTATGCCTCTCAAGCAAGCGCCAAGCCACCTCCCGCAGGGCAAAGCAGGGACACAAACCTGGGCCACAAACAAACCTGGATCTAGCATGCAAAATTAAACACCACACAGGGCCAGGTTAGATGCAAAGACATCAAGAGCCAGAAAGAGAAACTGAGCTTTCTGTGGTGAGATTACTGCCCAGCTGCAGGGAAAGACTCCATGTGCTAGACTGGGCCTAAAACATTTTAGGGACTCTGTGAAGGCTTCCCTGTCTGGCTGGAGGCCCGTGGATATATTGGAATATTGAGGTTCTATTTTTATTGTGTTTAATGAGAGACCGGAGCACAAGAAAATTAGATCTGGACTCTGAGTTGGCCAGTTCAGCAGACATATATACAGTATATCTAGGGATAGGGTCAAAGCCCAGTAGTAAAAATCTGTGTACTAACAGATCTTTCTGCATAATCTGGAGGGGAAAAGGACGTATATAAATAGAGCAACAGTGTATAATGCATCATATCAAATGATAATCAACTGAATATTTTAAGCATCACAAAAGTCAGTTGATAACAGTAAAATTTCGTGGGCAAAAAGATCTAGTCAATGATTTAGCAATGTACACTGACAAACTAAAAATTGGTGTACGATACACAGAAATGGTGTAGGATATTTTCCTCTCAAAAGATACTGAGACAACTTGTGTATTCTTTAAATCACCATTCATAAAGTATTCAATTATTCAAATCTGCACCAAAATCTGCAGCAGCTACAGTTATCATTATATCTCGCATTATGTCTCAGGTACATTTCATACAGGGATTTCTGGGATGGCTTAATGGGGAATGTATTTCACAACCTATCTCTAAGATTTTCCTTCCTCTCTTTTCTTCCTGTTAAACTGATCATGACTTTCATGTATTGAGGGAGCTGCAGTGCATGTGCCATGTGCTCTGAGAACACACCGATCATATCTACAGCAGTGTGTGTTTGCGGACGGGTGGTGAATTTAGAGACTGCGCTGAAAGGTCAAAGGGATGTCCAGGGTCCAGCTCACCATATAAAAAATAATCTAGACCCAAAGCGCAAGTGCAAAAAACATAAGCTATATGAGTCGGAAATAAAATGTATATTAATAAAGGTGTGTATCTGACATTTAAAAAAATAATTGATCACATTGTGTCGATTCGTTCAAGTAACCGTTTATATATAGTCAGCATTGTCTCCAACATATATGAAATTTAATTTAGTTTGAAAAATGGAAAAAAACGCATGCCTATTGCAAGCTTAAAGGGTTTTATTTTGATATTCATTAAATATGCCTGAGACCTTCACAGTTCCGTTTCAATGTCCTTGAAAAGCACAGAGCAAGCAGCCGCCATATGAGTATCTGTTTGCATGACAGTGGATGATCACACTAAAATTAGACTATTGATCAAGAGTGGATCCATATCAGTTAGGTTCCTGTGCAACAAGAAGGATAGATTTCTAGAAAGCTGTTGGAGGGATGAGACATTTCCAACTGGATTGCCTCTGTGCTTTTTCAGCTGTGCGTATGAGAGGAATGTTGAAGTTGACTGTCACTCTCTCACACATAGAGATGCTAATTTCACACCTTTGGCAGAAGACAGAGAACCTCCTAATATCATGTCTACACCCATCTATCTCAGCAAATATCCAGGCTTGTACATATAAATGCTTACACGTATACATGCTTACATGTGCACACATCCATCTCAAGAGCTTCACAATAATCTCATTTATGACAAAGCTGTGTCAAAGGCATTGTGTGGAAAAATCACATGAAAGTTACTTTCTTTGTCAAGTCAGTTTAACAACTGGAAACATTTGTGAAATAATAATAAATAATATAAATAAACATTATTACTGTTATTAATGTTATTTATTATTTAAATAAATGAACACACATATTTTTTTTCCTGCAAAGTAGATTGCCTCAGTCCTAAAAAAATATGCTGACCTCCGAAGCTAAGCTTCTTTTTATTTTATTTCCAAGTACAGATATTGTAAAGAAAAACATTTAAATGATTCTTGACAAGTTTGTTCTTTTCTATATCCTTCATATTGGTAAAAAGTAAAATCAAATGAGCAAAGGTGCATTTCAAAGGTCAGTCCAGGCATATGATTTGACAGAATATAGTTCATTAACGGCTGTGGGCAATATTTCTCCTGAAATTGTTATCAGACTCAATGAAACACTGATTAACACAAAGCCTACAGGCACGTGCACTTTCTCTCTCTCTCTCTCTCTCTCTCTCTCTCTCTCACACACACACACACACAGACACACACACACACACACACACACACACAATACATCTATTACTCTGCTTTTTAGGGGCTTGTATGTCTCAGATCAAACTCATTTTAAGTTTTATTGGTGAGAATAATGAACACTGTGACAAAACTGTTGAACGTCAGCTTTCTATTTACTAGTGAGGAAACAAGAGAAAGCATCAATCTACAGAAAATGCCAGTTCAAATATCAATGAGAAGAATGCACTTATTCATTCGAAATACAATCTTTTTAATGACAACATTGACATGACTAAAGTAGGAAGATGCTGGTCACAGACTGTTGTAACTGCATGAGATATATCACATCTCCCAAACTATTAATCTATGTCTTGCATTCTATGTATATATATTGTAAATGCCATAGTACATGAATAATTTTAACCCTGAAAATATAAATCAGCTTTAATGTTCTGGCTTAGTCTGTTAGTATATACACATGAGTACACATCAATGTTGTACATTTCTGTCCATGCAGCAAAAAGGATCTCCAGGGAAAAAGTTTGCACTCAGATGTTTTCACTTGAGACTGCAAAAAGAAATAGATATTAGTGGATGTTCTTACCCGTACCCCACATTAAACCCTCTTCCTCTGACTGTTTCCCGTCCTCTCGTCTCCTCTTTCTGCCTCCTAGGGTCTTTCCACAGAAACCTTCACTGGCATCAACAACAGAGCGTCCGGACTTGATTTTTTGAGGCTCCAGAGATATTTGGAGCCAAAATAGTCCTGATGAACTTACGGGAGTGTTTCCTGCACAAAGGATCACGCAGACACAAGCATTTCCCTTTTTTAGCCCATCCCACTTTCAATCTCACAACACTGAGAATATAGGACAAGTGCAAGAGATTCCAGCAGATTATCACACCAGGACCTTAATAAGTAAGGACAACTGTGTGAGGAAGGGGAGAGAAGGAGAACGAAGAGAAGGATGGGGTGGGTGAGAGAGAGTGAGAGAGAGAAAAGTCCATTGTCAATGATGGATGGATTGGGGTGGAGAGGGAGAGCGGTATAGGCTGGGCAATGTGAGATACATAACTGATAGCTGGGAAGATGTAAACATCTTTAATTTTTCCCAGGAGTTGAGTGACCAATCCAACTGGAACATCCAGATCTTATTTCATAATATGGGCAACTTTCATTGCGTCATGTTGGTCATTGCATAACAAACGATTTTTACATTAGAGCTCCAAAAATGATAAATGGAACCACTATGTTTTGCTCACTGACTCACTATGTCAATGGTGCCACTCAAGTTTGGGAATTTTGCAACTGGGAAAGGATATCAGGACAATTCTGCAGTTAAAGACAAAGCCAATGTAAGCCATGTAAAGTATATCAAATCAATTCCATCCATTCGAGATTGTACATATGAACACTTTAATATGTATACATCTCAAGAGCTTCACAATAATTCAACTTTGACAAAATTTTGCCACATCCATCCCTTAAGTATGTATAAAAGTATTTAATTCTGTGATGCCAATAACAGGGTTATAAAAACTAATAAATAATCATAATAACAGTTATGATGATAATATAATGATTATTATAATAAATATTATTTAATATGTGATATGTATTTGATATTTGTTTGTTTATATTTTTAAAAACAAAAAACATTGTTTTTACAAATGATATTGTGATAGGTAAATATAATAATTATTAGATTTATTATTATTATTATTATCAAATTAATTGTTTAATTAATATTTGTTTATTTTTCTTCCAATAAATAAATAAATAAAATGGAACCACAATCGTCTGCCTTTTACTTCTGAAGTTCTTGCAACTGGAGAAGGATATCAGGAAAATTCCAGTCATGTTGGAGCTGCGGCACATGTATGGAGCTGATCAGGGCTCAGTTCTGCTCTGGGTCATGTCAGATCTTCAGTGTCCCGTGCAGTAAAGGAGAAAGTCAATGGATGAAAGAAACATTTACGCAATGCAAAGTAATTCCAGTCAGTTCCATCTAGAGTGTGGCTTGGAAGAAGTATTTACTTTGTGGTTTTGTACAAGCCACGCACAAGGTTGAGGCCATTCAACAGCTGATGGTGATGTATTCCCGCTTAACATCTAGGATGAGTCCTGAGAGAGCGACTGCAAACGAGTGACAGCTCCGGTGTGGGGTCCTGCCTAATATGAATATAGCAAATGGCATGTCTGGTGTGAAACTCTAGACTGAATATCAAATGACAAAATATCACCATTCAATTCAATTCAATTCAAGTTTATTTGTATAGCGCTTTTTACAATACAAATCGTTACAAAGCAACTTTACAGAAAATTATGTTTCTACAATATTTAGTAGTAGCTAGTAGTTTGTGCACGTTTGACAGGATTTTAGAAAAATAAAAATAATAATAATAATACAAGACGTAGTCAGCTAGATGATGAACTATCAATATTATTAATTAATAGTAATTATAGGATGCAGTCACACATGTAGCAATAATTGTTAGTTCTGTTTGTTGATTCAAGGTTAGCATCATCTGGGGTCCTCTGAGGGTCAGCATCATCTCTTCTCAGGTGTTCTGGATTCAGACTGGAGCTTGTGTAAATCCTAGAAACATAGAAGGGCAAAATATAATGCAAAACATAGAAACAAAATAGAGACATCATTAGCATAGCTGCTGATCCAACAAAGTAAAATTAGTTTAACCCAAACTAAAGAATAAAAATGCAGATGCAACTACACTCACAATTTAAGAGATACATTATTCGAATGCTTGGCGAAAGAGATGCGTTTTTAATCTAGATTTAAACAGAGAGAGTGTGTCTGAACCCCGAACATTATCAGGAAGGCTATTCCAGAGTTTGGGAGCCAAATGTGAAAAAGCTCTACCTCCTTTAGTGGACTTTGCTATCCTAGGAACTACCAAAAGTCCAGCGTTTTGTGACCTTAGGGTGCGTGATGGGTTGTAGCGTGGTAGAAGGCTAGTTAGGTACGCAGGAGCTAAACCATTTAGGGCCTTATAGGTAAGTAATGATAATTTGTAACTGATACGGAACTTAATAGCACAAAAGAGAGAACAAGCAGCCGCAGTTCTTCTCAAAGTCTCAGAATCACACAAATAATTTCTGCATGATCTCAGTTTCACCTTGCAGACAGATTATCATATTAACAGCAGAATTTGTTTGTGACACACAAACTAACAGTCACAGGGAAGTTACTAACAGATGAAGGGCAGAGAATGGTTGAGGGGTCACTTTTTTTAAGCAGTAAGCACATTTCAGCAGCCAGGCGCAGTAAGATACAGTTACAGAGCATGGTGACAGCAACAGGGCCTCTCCCTACCCACATAAACATAAACAGCTTCCAAACACTCACACCACAAACCATTAATGTTGTCTGCCACTCACTATGATCTCACTTTATGGTGTATGTATTGGCTTACAGTTCTTACTTGTCTGGTCCAAATAAGAAGGGACACAACTTGCTGAGACCTCTATAGGCTGAAGTTTGTGTAAAATGTGTGATGATGTGCAGCTTGTGGAAATCTAGATTTCTATCACAGAACTATGTGTGCAGCATGTAGCAGTTAACTACATTAAACAGGAATCTTTACAGGGCTTGTTAAGGATTATGCATGACTTGAGGTCTCCATTCCGAAGCAGTGTGGTTTTATAGCATAGTCTAAAATAGAATTTTGTAATTGAGTTAAATGCAAATGGCACAGCACTCATAAAATAACTTATCCAAAAATATTTTAAAAATATATATAATTTCAGGAGTTTTGTTCCTAGAAAATTGCTTTTTTAACTTTTATCAGATATTTTGTTAGCATTTTTTCAAAAAAGCTCTAAAGATTAATTTTCTCTTGCGTCATATGAGACTTTCCTACGTGTCATTAAGGTTTTAAAACAAGAAACCTTTTTAGTAAAATTTTAATTTGCGCGTGTTTATGTTCGTCCAGCAGAGGGAGACATTACACTACTTATTTTAATGTGTGCCATGAACTTTACTAGTTTTGGTGTACATTATAATTTTTGTGCGAATTGTTTATTAATTTAATACAGTATAATACATACTTATAATCTACATCAGTAACATCACAAATTTAGAATTGCTGAGCGTGTAAGTAAGGGGAAAAAGAGAGAAATAGGCTAATAATAAACTAACTGTTTTGAGTACAGGCACTGTAACAAATCCACTGCTGCTTTAATTAAAAGTAATGAAGATACACTGAATCCTCTCTTCGGTTGGCCAAGGCAGGTTTTGTGCACTGTCCTAGTGAGAATGAGCCAGACGTAGCCTGCTGTTTCTACTGTCTCAGAGAGCTGGAGGGCTGGGAGCTAGAAGACAACCCCTGGTGAGTTCCTGAAGCACACCTTTATAATCTATGGCCATTGTTATTCTGAGCACACCTCTTATTGTTTATTTCTCTATGTTACTAAACCTGAGATTGTAACAGTTGCCTTTGGGTGGAAAAGGGGAAAAGATTTCACCACTTTTATTGACTGTCCTTTCATTAAGGTCTGAACATCCCAAGCGTTTCCCCAGTTGTGCCTTTCTTCAAATGAAAAAGACGTCTGACAAACTCACAGACATTGAGTATTTTCAGCTGGAACAGGAGCGGCTTCGAATCTACATTGTGTGAAATGCATTTGTGGTGTACAGTCATGGACAAAAGTTTTGGCAGTGACACACATTTTGTGCTTTGCAAAGTTTGCCGCTTAAGATGTTGTGGTGTGCATTCACATTGTTTCGAGATTATTTTGTAGAGTGATCAGATGAATTTTAAATAATTGCTAAAAGCTTCATTGGCCAAAAAAAAAAAAAATAATAATAAAAAATTGCATTGTTTTTTGATCCTGAATTTGATGTGAATGAGTACTAGTCAAGTAAAATCACCATCATACTAAATAGATTGTACTGATTGCTATAAAAGGAGGGAAGAAGCGTTTCCAATCATTGTGTTCTTCTTAGCAATGGTCACCATCAAAGAAACCTGTGCAGCCGTCATCACTTTGCGTCAAAATGGCCTCACATGAAAGGAAATTGCTACAAAGAGTATTGCACCTGAAAGAACCATTTACCGGATCGTCAAGAACTTCAAGGGAGAGGTTCAACTGCAGTAAAGAAGTCTTGAGGACATCCCAGAGCATCCAGCAAATGCCAGGATTGTCTCCTCCTGAGGAGTAAGACAGAATTGGGTCCCCAGCAGTGCAGAGGTTGCTCAGGAATGAAAGCAAGTTGGTCTGAGAGCATCTGCACGTGCATTGAGGCCAAGACTTTTGGATAACATCCTGGTGTCAAGAAGGGCAGCAAAGAAGCTACTTTTCTCAAAGAAAGACGTCAAGGACAGCCTGAAATTCTGCAGGAAGTACAAGGATTGGACTGCAGAAGACTGGTGCGAAGTTATTTTCTATGATGAAGCTCCCTTCTAACTGTTTGGGACATCTGGAAAATCGATTGTTTGGAAAAAGAAAAGGTGAACGCTACCATGAGTCCTGTGACGTACCAACAGTGAAGCAACCTGAGACCATCCATGTGTGGGATTGCTTTTCAACCAAAGGAGTGGGCTCTCATAAGTCTGCCCAAAAACACAGCTATGAATAAAGAATGGTATCAAAACGATCCATGAGCAATTTGGTGATGATCCGTGCATTTTCCTCATGATGGAGCACAATTTCACAAATTAAGAGTGATCAAGAAGTGGCTTGAAGATCATTACATTGAAATTTTGAATCCATGGCCAGGCAACTCCCCAGGCTCTCAATCCCATAGAGAACCTGTGGTCAGTCCTCAAAAGGCAAGTGGACAAGCAGAAGCCCACAAATTGTGATCAACTCTGAGAACTAATAAATCAAGAATGGTCACCATCAGTCAGGATTTGGCCCAGAAGCTAATATCCAGCATGCCAGAGAGAACTGCAGAGGTTATGAAGAACAAGGGTCAACACTAAATATTGACTCATTATATTTTTTTAGCCATTAAAACTTATCTTATCATTACTTTTCAGTATACCATAGAAAAGTAATCTATAAATACTGAAGCAACAAATGTTGCAAAACACAAAATTTGTCACTGCCAAAACTTTTGGCCATGACTGTACACACACATATAGTAGTCAACCAGCATAATATGGCATGTTCATTATAGGTTTTTATGTTTTTTTCTTTTCTTTTTTTGGGGTACTTTTAATAAAATGTATATGTATAATTTAACTGATTTCCTGTGACCCATTTTCCTCTGAGGGGGAAATCGGTTAAATTATACAGTGATGTTAAATAATTTTAATGGTATGCTGTGTTTGAACAACACCAATAAATATATAGATATATAATTATTATTTATATATTTTTCCACTGATGCCTACAGCTTTGGACTCTTTTGAGAGGCAGTGTGTGAATTGGGAAACATTCCTGTACCATCTTTGACTCCACCTTCAGTTTCTGAAAATAATGACCACAGGTTTTAGTGGTTTAATAAAATATCTAGAAGTATTCAACACTATTCTTGATCAACATGCCACATTTTCTCTTTTGTGAGACCTTCTTCCATCCAAACTTGACCCTGGGCAGATGGCCCTGAGACCCTCCCTCTCAATACCAACTGTTGCCCCATAACATCTGTCACTGTAGATGGTATGGAGTTGGGGAGAACTCTGGGTAAAAACCAAGTCTACAACTGGAGGGCTCAGTGAGCTCTGGTACTGAGGATTGTCAGTGTTTTGAGGTGCAGAAAGTAAAGAAACAAGGTCTGTTAGGAAATTTGTTCTTCGGTGAATCCTGCGCCATACTTTGAAATAAAATGTGAGGCATTCTTTAGTGATAACTGTGTAAACAGCTTTAGTTTGTGTGTATGTGTGTTTGGGATGGGGTTGGCGAGGGATTAGAGATGCTATCCCATCTCCCCCTTCCTATGCCCTGGATTACTGTCTAATGCAACACTCTGGACACTGAGCCCGATCAACTGCTTAATTCTCCTTTATCCACTCGCAACAGAGCAAATAGAAAAATAAGACATAAAAAAAAAGATGATGTAACACTCATGTAGAGGAGAAGCTCAGAAGAGATCCCTTAAATTTTCAAAATAACAATGGTCTTACCATTTTGATTTCGCGGAGTTGCATCATTTTGTGGAAGTTTCTTTTCACAACTTGTAAATATTGAATTGTCCAGCAGCTCCCCGCTCCTGGCTATATGCATGCAGGCATTATAGACATTTTGGATTTGTTAAGTCTGTTAATAGTTCAGTTAGCATTAACAATTAGTTGTCTGCCTTTCAGCTGTAGTAATTGTCATGCCTACATCACATGAGCAGCATAAAAATATATAATATTGGTGCACAGTCCATCACTTCCTGTCTGATCACAGGGAATGACAGGTGTCCACACTCTACACTGACTGGGGCTTTGCCTCTCAAAATGTGGCATATGGACAAACTGACAGATGTTCCCAACAGAAAGTTTACAACCTGAGAGCGCCATTGGGGCCCATCTGTTGCTGTGCGCAGGTCCTCCCCCTCGGCTCTCCTCATCTTACACCAGAAGAGGCTCCGCCACACACCCCTACCTCACCTCCGCTCAGCATCCCCTCCTTTCATAATTCAACTCCCACCCCATTCAGCCTTTATGACACACTGAGCCAAATTAATGCTGAGGGACTCACCTGGAAGAGCGTAGATTAGCTCATGCAGGGGCCAGACGACCAAACAAAGACTTATTCTACCCATGTTTAGAACAGACCGACTGTTTAACATTTGATTTATTTATTTATTTATTTATCAAATGTATGTAACAGCCAGTAATTAACAAACCATACATGTATGCATACTAAGGTTTATCTACTCTTAAATGAAAATAGAAACTTATTCCTGTCTTGTTATTGTATTTCTATTACAGTTTTTTTTTATTGCTAAATGACAGTGAGCACAACTGGAGCTACATGTGCAAAACTCTAACTACAGTCTGCACTAGCAACAGTCACCTGAGCTAAACAGTTCACATCACCTGCAAAACTCATTCCAAGCAACACAACTCTTAACACATGGCTCAAAACAGACTCAGTGCAGCCAAACACTACACACAACCCTCATTGAGATAACACACACTGTCACTCAGAACACACGGAGAGGAAAAACACTAGCATCAAACACCAATACAGAAAATACTCACTTTTCATCTTTACAGTTTGAACTATTTCAGTGACATACAAAGTCATATTTTCTTCAAAGAAAAGAGTGACATTCTTTCACATGATTTATTTACATTTTTAGAACATAACAATTCTTTAAGGTAAATGAAAATTAGCAGTTTGCTTCAATAGTCTGTAGTAATTTACAGAATTACAGTAATGAGGAAAAAAGGTAGAAACTAAAAGTACATACTGTAATTCGAACAAATAATTGAGGGGCTAATCCTGAAACTGCAATCAGCAGTGTTTGAAAGGCACAAGGCTGAAATCTATTCTGTTTTGAATGTGTGGTTCACAGTTTTGACAGCAGTGTGTTAGCATTTGAACAAAGTGCTGTAAATCCACAGTGTTGTGCAGGTTGTGGTTAAAGTCGTGGGATAAGTGTGTAGAGTTTTGAAAACTGTGTTCAAGCAATGAAAAACGAACTAGAGTTTGGTCCACATGAACTGCTGCTGTGCAGACTGTAGTTAGAGTTTTGCATATGTGACTCCAGTTGTGCCCACTGTCATTTAGCAATCGAAAAAAACTGTAATGTGATAGTAGTAGAATAATTCTAATGTTAGTTTTAGCATTATTCATTAAATTAATAACTAAATTATATTATGTAAATATAGAAACTAATTATATTGCATATAAAATGTATATAATATTAACTCATTAATCAGTATAATTTTGTAATGGGATGTTACCCAAAAATGAAAGTGCTGACATCATTTACTCACCCTCAAAACGTTCTTTCTTCTGCTGATCACATAAGAAGATATTTCAAAGAATGTGGGTAACCAAACAGTATCTGGTCCCTATTGACTTCCACAGTATGGAAAAAAGAATAAACTAATAAATTACTATTTCAAGCAAGTCAATGTGTGTGTGTGTGTGTGTGTGTGTGTGTGTGTGTGTGTGTGTGTGTGTGTGTGTGTGTGTGTGTGTGTGTGTGTGTGTGTGTGTGTGTGTGTGTGTGTGTGTGTGTGTGTGTGTGTGTGTGTGTGTTATATGTATTTTCTAATTTGGCCAAATTCATCAGTAAACATTTTATTTATGCCAACAAGTTGATGTTAAACAGATAACATAAATCAGTATTGTTTTTGATGGTCAGAATAATATTTGTTGACTTATTTTGTGAATTGCCAAATGAATAGTGCAGTTATGAAGTGAACATATAGCTCTTTAAGATTTTTCCATACAGTGACCCACTCTGAAACCTCCATCATGCTTCACCATTTAGACTTATGAAGGGCACCTGTACATTCAGGCTTATACTGTATAGCATATATAGATGATTACACATCTCTCAAATCTCTTTGTGACCTTTCCCCTCCCCTTTTCCATTTCTTTCTTACTTTTCCCATCCATTTCTCTTTTACTCTCCATTACTTTGCTCTGCAATGAGTGTGAGCTAACTGCAGGCTCTATCTCACACAGTCGGGCCCTCCTACTTTGCTTTCTTTTTGTGCCTTTTTCCATAGGGACCCCCATCTGTCCCTCCTCTCCAGCCATTGTGGGGGCTCAAAGCCGGGCCACCTCCACAATACAGTGGGCGTGTAGAGGGGGGAGACAGCGTAAACATGACAGCATCCCCATCCTATTAGAAGCTCTTTAACTTTGACAACCCAGCACTCTCACAAAGCTCTGAGTAGACTAGTCTTGCCTCACAATGTCACTTAAATGGTTTGTTCCACCCTTCTGTGAACTCTAACCTCCCTTTACCTTTCCTCTGCTCTGGATCATCATTGAATTTGGCTCTCGCCGTCACTCTTTAGTATTATCTGAGCTCACTGGGCAGGTGCACACTGTCTGCTGTTCTGGAAAATGTCTGTCTGTCTGTCTGGCAATCAATCTATCTATCTGTCAAGCAATCAATCTATCTGTCCATCTATCTGTCTACATGTCTGTCTGTCTGTTCGTCCATCCATCCATCTTGTAGATTCATTATTTTTTTATTAATTATTATTCTTTCTCCAAACCTCCTCCTCCCAGTTTCCTCGTCCAGTTGCCTTCTAGCATAAGTCACCTATCAGTTTCATTGTACTCCTTCTCTGTACATTGACCTCCCCATTCTCTGGCCTATCCAGTGTGTTTGTGCAAGTGTGTGTGATGTGACTCATGAGGAGGAGGATCACAGCGTTAGCTGAAGCTTAAAGAGAGGGGATTACGGCAGCACAGACACTGATTAAAGCCTTCCAGCCTCCTATGGCCCCATTAATACAATCTTAATCACAATGCTTTATCCCCATCTCCCCCCTATGGATCAGGACCTTTCATTTAGTGGGAGACTGCGTTGTTTGGCCAATGGATTAGTGCCAGAGAGACAAAAAAACTGGGGAGGAGTGAAAAAGGTTTCAGACTACACTTTTATGTCCCTTCATCCACTCCTCCTCTATAACTCGCATTTTAAATTCACGACTACACGCAACTTATGTAATTACCTTGTGCAGAAAAGGAAGATTTGCGATTGCCCCAAAAAGTATTTGAACACTGTATAGCCACACTTTAAGAAATATGTGATTACATGACTTGCAGAGAATGTCTTAAAGTGATTTTTTAGTGGATGTATGAAGTCAGATCCCCTCAAGTTCACACAGGTTTTTAGAGTTACAAGTGTAGTTCATCAACTATGTTCAGATAAGACTAACAATCATACATTTCTGTTAAGTTCTACATACAATATGTATTTTGAAGTATACTGTTTTATAAATGTAACATTTTGTGAATTGATAAAGTTGAAAGGTGTTTATTTATATAAATGCTACTTATTTAGAAATTTTATTCATTGATGCAATGAAATTAATACATTTCTTTTAGCTTAAAATGGCTAAAATGTATTTGGGCCACTGCATCCAATAATCATCTGTCTTATTCACCTGACGTGGTCACAGGCAGAATAAATCCTTTGAGCTATGGCTGTATTAGAATAAGATTTAAAATTAATTTATGGTCTTTTAGGGTCTAAACAAACATCACACTAAGATAGTAATATTCTTCTAATATTTTTTATTTTTTTACTTTGTATGGGTATTTGCTGTGGCATAGAGGTCACAGCAATGACCATCTGCCCTATAGAGAAATGCTACAATCTTCACATGCCTTTTCATTATTGCTAGCACATTTCTCTGTGCCTTCTCATCTATTTTCAAAAGATATGTCGACAGCAGCTGACAACTCTGAAATCGTTGTCTTATTTCAGCCCTGCTGAGTTCTGCACAGACGGCTGATGTATTTGCAAAGAACAATGCCAAAGACAAAGAATGTTAAAAAAATTTGTATAGCTTGTATAACTTCTATGGGCAGTAAATTGCATTGCTGCATGAGTACTTGCAAAGCCACAGTTAAAGGGACATACAATCAGCTACAGGTTAAAAGTCATATTTAGATTTAATTTCTCATAATTTGATCTCACTTTTACTTTTTTCCCCGAATGCTCTTGACAGCACAGCTTGAAAGCCTTCACTTAACTCCATCTATTCTGTCCTTTCCTCATCTTCGGCCACACTCACCGTCTCAGTGCGTGGAACAATGTGTCATTCCAATGCCCAGCAGACCCACAAGAGGACAGGGAAAGGGGTCACTCAAGAATAAGGCCTTGTTCACCTCCTCTGTTTTGGTCTACTCCCTCTCCCACTTTCTCTTTTCTCCCTCGCTCTCTCTCTCACTAGTTTGGCCCCAGCTGTCCATCGGCCCCCCGCAGTTCTCCCAGCTGTCGCGGCTCTCTGAACGAACAGCCTCACAACAATGCAGGTCAGAGGTCAAGAGAAAGAACACACTGCACTTACAATAGACCAGTGGTGCCCGCTAAAACAATCGCTCCCTTTTTCTCCTTCACTTCTCTCGCCTTGCCAGGGCTGGAAAAGACAACCTTTAGAGTGGTGGATGAGGCGGGGTCCACTTCAGGCAAAACACCCTCTGAGGCACCCATTCTCATCTTAGTGCCGCTTCCAACAATAAACACACGTTCACACACAGGTTCTCTGGCTTGTCACCCCATCGTCCCTCTGTTAGTCCATTTGGAGAGGCATCGCATTGTCCGGTATGAGCACAGAGCTAAAGTCAACGATCGCCCTGTACTTCAATGATTTAAAGGTTTGTGGAAAAATGCAATGAATGTCTGCAAACATTTTCACCCTCTTTTTTCTCCCTATACATCATTAACCCCCTTTTTGTGTGCTTGTTTTGTTTTGTTGATTTCCCCAACCATTTTGACAATGAAAAGGCTGGGAAAATGCAAGTGAGAATGAAAGGGGATCCCATGACACAGTCACCTGTTCCACAGCTATGTGTTCCCATGGCTCCACATGCTCCAATGAATCCCATGCCCATCATAAGACTAATATTAATCAGTAAAATGGCTATTATACATATGATTCTATATGATTATTATATCTATGATCACCTTACAAATTAAGTGATTTGGTCATACATTAGAGAATATTCAGCATGACTATGAAATAAAGATCAAGCATAATGGTGAAACTTTTGATTATCAAGACAAAATTGCATTATTATCTAATACAATGTATTTTTTTATTTCTGGTTTCATTGTTAAAATTATTATTCTAGCTGGTAAAATGTTTCATTATGTTTTCAGTTTACATTATAGAATCTCTAAACAATGATAAACAATGATAAAAATGCAAAATGAAGAAACAAATGTGTCATATTATATAAGAATATTTATTTTATTAAGTGCGAAACAGGTAAATATATACAAATGCTTCAGCAAAATGACAAATATTGTGGAGAATGACAAAAATACATTTTACTGAATTAATTCCAATAAATAAATTAGATACTTTATGATAATTGGTAGCAGTGACTGGCAGTGTACCAAAAAAACAAAAAACAAAAACAGTGCTGAGAAATTTTTCAAAACATACAATTGTCATCAAAATAAATATTAAATACAGTCATAAATAAATGCATTTGTTATGGCAAATGTAGTGTACTAAATTTGTCCTTTTCTTTTATTCTTCCTATTATAATTTTTTTCTTGTGTTCTGTTTAGTGGGAAATCGGCATCTGGTTGAACAGTGCCAAAGATAGTAAAAACCTTCCAGTTTGTCTATGTATCAGTAGAGATGCACTTTAATGGCAAGTGTACCAAAGTCATCATCCAATTTGAGCTGGAGAACATCAAGTTTATACAGAATACAACCCCCAAACAATTGAAAATAACATTTAAAGAAGTAACAAATTCAGTCATGACAAAAACAAGAATAAATTAATGAAAAATATACATCTCTTTCTCAGTACTTCAGGTGCCACAAGTAGGTTGCGTTTCAGATACTCTCTCACTGACTGCTCTGGTCTCTTAAGGGATCAGACAGGGTACATGCAAAGGGCCTCCTTAAATTTGCTGCGCCCCTGGAAGCACACTGAGGAGCAGGAGGCAGAATTGCTGAGAGTCTGTGGAGGTGATATCTGTTTATTCACTGTAAATGCTGCTCATCTGTGATGTCACAATGTGCGAAGGGGTAAACGGCTCAAAAGCCATGTCTAAAGGAAGCTCAAAACGGGTGCCTGGGAACAGCGGGTGACCCTGAGGAGCTGGAAGACCAGCTAAAGAGGAAGGTGGGTAAGGGTGTGAGGAGATGTAATGGGTGGCATGGGTCGGGTGGGGGTTAAAGTTCCTCTCAGCCTCATGTGGTGACGGCTCCCGCTTGAGGGCGAAGTTGCCGCTGATGCTGAGCGGTGGAGTAAGAGGGCCATCATAAGGTGGCGTGCCGCTGCTACACTCGTTGGGTGAGGAGTTCTCATAGTTAGCCCCCTTGAAGCCCTTCAGATGAAGCAAGTGTGTGGCCTCCAATGAGCCGTAGGGCGGACTGGGAAGTCCCGGTGTGGGATAGGTAATGGGGTGACCCTGAGGACCACCAACTCCTGGAACCCCGCACTTTTCATCCAGGTTGTTGATCAGCATGGATGAGGGTTCAAGTTGGAGGCAGCCAGCCACGAGGTTGCTGGTAGGTTGTGAAAGCCCCTTGCATAGCATCTCCACAAAACCAAGGCTCTCTGTTGACTGGCCACTCTCCAAAACCTCCGACAGCGCCCAGATGTAGTTGCGGGCCAGCCGCAGGGTCTCAATTTTGGAGAGCTTCTGGGTCTTCGAGTAACAAGGCATTACGCGCCGCAAGCTGTCTAATGCATCGTTCAGCCCATGCATGCGAGAGCGTTCCCTTGCATTGGCCTTGACTCGTCTGGCATGGAAACGCTCTTGTCTGGCTTTGGTCATTTTCTTCTTTTTAGGACCTCTTCGCTTGGGTGCCTTTTCACCGTCGAGACCCACCTCTTCCTCTTCCTCCTCTTCCTCCATATCCTCACTCCCAATCTCTACAGGTCTCCTGTGTAGCGGATAGTGACTAATCTCAGGTGTCCGGTCACCATCCGGTGAGCTGAGGTCTTCCTCCATCCATCCAAGGGAGTTGACTAGCTCAGTCACATCCCCTGGTTTTCCATAAGGTTTGGTCATCATTGTGATCTGAGGGCATATGATAAAGATTTGTGAGTACATTCAAATCAAAATTAAGCCTTATTTACAACTCTATTGGTTTAGATATTCAGAGCATGACTGAATTGTGCACCTCACACTAGTTAAGACCCTCATAATGGAGAGAATTGACAGACAGCAAGATTATTTTGATGATTATTATATAGCTTACAGCTCTATAATTCCATTTCTTCCCTCAGTTTTAATGCTCCATCTAATGGCAAAGACTTTCTGTATGAACCCTTTGATTTCCGCAGTCATTTTGGAGATGCTGTCCAATCTGGGACACTACTGGATTTAGTCCACAGATAAAGCACTCGGATTTAATTTGAGGGAAGCCTGTAAACCGGAATCAACAAACACAGGACCAAGCCACACTAATACTAGAACAGTGTTGAATTTGATTTGTTTGAAAGACATCTGCATTGTCTCTAAATATGAGTTTTTGTCACAGAGATTTGTCGGCGTCCTAACAGGTATTCTTGCGCTGATTAATAGCCTATTCTATTTGTTTTCTTTTAAAACTAGAGCGCGTTTTTTAGCAAAATGTTGAGATTCTAAGTAAAGTTACATTCAACTGTGCCGTTCACAAACATTCGTGGTATTCATGCATTGGTGCATGTTTGATATTCCTTTATAAGTAGCCTACAACACAAAAGTTTGTACTAGCCTAATGAATAGAACAAACTTGGCACACATTTCGACTGAATTTATTTATGTGATGATGATGATGATAATAATAGCAATAATAATAATAATAATAATAACAATAATAATAACGTCTAAATTAAATTGTTTCCTGAAAATAAAATAAAATGGTATCTAAAAATCTAGATGGAATCTAAAATTTTCTTCTAAAATGTTTTATATATATATATATATATTTTTTTTTTTTTTTTCACAGGCTCCTATGTTTGCGCTCAGTTATTTTACTTAATGGGACAGAAAATAAACTATTTATTGCCATTAAAGTGAAATTACTGAAACTACCCATAGGAGCCTGATGAAAATGCTCACTTTAGAAGAAAATTTCAAACGTCACTTAGAGGCTTTTGCATCTGAACTCTACATATATACACACAGATTACCTTTTCATTCAGATATTTAAAAAAACAATTAATATATATATATATATATATATATATATATATATATATATATATATATATATATATTTTTTTTTTTTTTTTTTTTTTTTTTTTTTTTTTTTATCTGAATCTTGTAATAAATCCTGAAATAATAATCTATTCGATTAATACATGGATTAGCCTACTACAATATCTTTAAAAAGTAACTTTAGTAATTTATTAAAAACAACAACGTACCTTAATGTAGCACCTGGCGTCGCTTCAATAAAAGTTTTAAAAACGTGGTCATAAACCGTGAACGCACTGTTAAAATGTTTAAAAGAATTGGTGTAAAAACAGAAGAACAAAGTTCCAGACTCCCCGCTGATGGTTTGTGTGTGTCAACAGTCCGTCTGCGCCAGTGCAGGTCCGTTAGCTCTCCATTAGTGCGTCAGAGCGTGTCGTTTGCCTAACTGAGGCGCATTGACTCCCGGCTTTGACTTTCTAGAGATGCTCACAAGCTCCGCCCACAAGCCCCCTACCCCCTCCAGCTGATCCGAACGCGCGTGGCGCGCTCGTGGCCAAAAGTTTCACGACTTAAGTGTGTGAATTTATCCCCGAGCTTTGTCTGAGTGTTCGCAGTTCTGTGAAGGGCACGTTGCGGCTTCCCTTATACATTATCCTTATAAACCTTGTAAGGTGAGAGGCTTTGCAATGCATTTGTTTTTTGCTGGAGAGAAGAAGATTGCAAATGTCAACAGTATTTAGGTCAATGACCCAAATATTTTAATCTATTACGTTATTCAAAGTGCAATTCAATGTAGAACACGTATTTCAATTGTTATTTTATACTGTAGGGTTATAAAATACATGTCTGGAGGAAGTTTCATTAAAAGGCTTTACATTTTTGAAGCAAGAAATGTTGGCATAATATTTTATTATTATTTAAGAAAAAAAATTGTTTTGTGTTCAGTCATGGTTTATACTAATTAAGTAATCAATTTAAGTGGTGTAATTAACATACAGTGATTAATTTTAAACTTTAAAATATAGAAAAAACTTTTAGACTGTCACCTTTATTAATAATAATTTAAAAAAGAGCTAGGCTATTTTTTATTATTGAATTGTTGGCCAACAGCACATTATTTTCGTTTACTGGATTGTAATAAACCAGTTGATTTGTAGGTTTTTCCTAATTGAATATAGCCTATCATTGAGACTCTAAATTACTCTCCGCTTTTCTTTCGTGACCTAACGTTTCTGCCCCAATAAAGCCCGCTCAGTGCTGTATTAATACCCCTGAGCCCAATTTGGTTTATGGCGAGGTCAAACGTTGGTCTTAACTCTAATTACAGTAGTCTAGTATACAAAGACGTGCGCGCGTCCCAGTAAATGATTGTGACAGCTTGGTGCAGTGTGAGCAGGTGTGTTGTTCACCCGTTTCATTCATTCGCTCCGTCCGCTCATTAGCGCCCCTCTGCCCACCAAAACATAACGCTCAATAACTGCTGGATTAATCAAGCCAAAACGGTTTTGTTTCGCTAAGACAACTCACTCAGCCGCAGTGGCGCCTGCAGGTGTACAGCTGTACGCACATTGCGTACCATGAGCGCTCAGACTGACCTGATCCAGATTTTCGAGATATACGCACTTTCATGAGATCGGGTTAGCCTACAACAATTAACTTGTTGGCTATTTTATAAATGAGAATACAACGAATTCATGACAATGTTTTAAATTCAATCTACCCGTAAAATGTATAGTGAAAAGTACTTTAAAAGCATCTGGAATGCAATAAAGTAATTTTCAAACTGCTTTTAAAGCATTTGCTGCATGAAATAAAAGGCTAATAAATAATTCACATATCAGACAAAATTGCGTTGCAACAAGTCCTTTAAATTTGAAGGTATTCAGAATAGAGCAACATACAAATCTGAAAATATAAGCAGCTATACAATTACAGGAAAAAGCTTTACATATATGCCATTATAATTAGAGTTTTATTTTTGAATTTTACATAATCTAAAAATAAAACTCAAATTATAATTGGGCCTGTTTTAGGCTTTTCCTTATTTGAATATTTTAGACATGCATCAATTATAGTGATAAAAAAAAGACAAATCATTGGATGTGCCTTTAGAGAGAAATTGTCTAAGGTTACGTATGTAACCCTGGTTCCTCGAAGGAACGAGACGCTGCGTCGAGAACGAATGGGGAACGCGTCCAGCGTGGCGTCTCTGAGTAACGTGTATAATCAGTCCAATGGAAGGGCGAGACGTCATAGGCGGGTGACGTCAGAGACCAGGAAGCATAAAAGCATGAGCGGTGAAGCCGGTAATCAGCCTCAAAGGATGAAGCAAGCGCCGGCCAGAGATGCCGGAAGTGTGGCACTGCGACACAGCGTCTCATTCCTTCGAGGAACCAGGGTTACAAACGTAACCTTAGACGTTCCTCTTCGGGAACGAGAATGCCCACGCCGCCCGAGTTTCAAATCTCTGCCTAGTGTGGAAGAGCACAGCTAAAGCAAGAGAAGGAGCCTGACAGAATTCGGGGACAACCCGTCCAATGGCCAAACTTCAGAAGGAGTGAGTCTTGACCCCCAGGAGAGGGGAGATCAGAGGACTCGAGGCTTAGGATAACATCCTGATCACCGCTTAGCATAAGCTTCCTCTGGCCGGAGGCCTCAGCCTCAGCGCACCATGGAGGAAACATGTAACCAGAGGGTTTCTGCACACTGACTGGCCGCCTAGAGGGGCGCGGTAGGCCACCATGGCCGCCACGTAGACCTTCAGGGTGGAGGGGCTCAACCCTGCGGAGAGCCTGCAGGAACTCCAGCACTGTACCATCCTGGCAGTTAACTGGGTCGAGCTGGCGGTCTCCGCACCAAGAAGTGAAAAGCTTCCACTTCAAGGCGTACAGTTTCCTCATTGAGGGAGCTCTGGATTGGAGAACGGTCTTACAACCTCGGTTGAGAGACCGGATGCTAAGAGTTGTGCCTCCTCAGAGACAACACTTACAGCCTCTAAGCTCCATGCGGGGGCACACCCTCCACCTGCGAGAGGAGATCGAGGGTATTCTCCTGACGGGAACCTCCCATGGAGTGCTGTCAAAAAGAGAAATCAGGGCCAGAAACCATACCCGGCCCGTCCAGAACGGGGATTCTAACAGCACCCAAACTCCGTCCTGGCGCAGTCTGTCAGGAACTCCCAAGAGCAGAACAATCGGGGGAAAAATTTACAGATGAAGCCTCGGCCATGTCTGTACTATGGCGTCCAGCCCCAGTGGAGCTGGATGAGTCAGAGGAAGCCAGAGGGGACAGTGCGATGTCTCTCGAGTCGCAAACAGATCCACCCGAGTCTGGCCAACATCTCCAACTCTGCTTCATCACCTCAGTGTGAAGCCGCCATTCCCCGGGCATCGGCCCCTGCCTCAACAGGATGTCTGCTCCCATTTTAAGATGCCCAGGAATGTGAACTGCTTTGAGCGAGAGGAATTCGTCCTGGGCCCACACAAGGATCTGGTACGCTAGTTGTATAAACGGCGTGAGTGCAGACCTCCTTGGTGGTTGATGTAAGAGACCACCGCTGTGTTGTCGGTGCACACCAACACATGGTGACCTCTTAGGTCTGGGAGAAAATAACGAAGTGCACGAAGCACGGCCAGCATCTCCAGGCCGTTGATGTGCCATGTCAGATGGCGACCACTCCACAGACCACGGGCAGGGTGGCCACTCATGACCGCACCCCAGCCAGTGAGGAACGCGTCCGTCGCTAGCATCACACGGCGATAAGGAGCTCCCAGCACCGGGCCCTGGGACAAGAACCAAGGCTTCCTCCACATATCCAAGGCATGTAGGCAGCACCGCGTGACCTTTAGCATGCGAAGTGGGTTTCCCCTCAGGGAGAACCCCTTGGTCTTGAGCCACCACTGTAGGGGTCTCATGTACAGCAGGCCAATAGTATTCACGTTGGACGCAGCTGCCATCAGACCCAGCAATCTCTGTGACTGCTTGACAGTGAGTGACCAGCCTTCTCTCACTCTCGCGACTGCAGTGAGGATCGACTCGATCCGAGCAGGTGACATACGTGCCTGCATCGTGGTCGAATCCCACACCATGCCCAGATAAGTGGTTCTCTGAACTGGAGAAAGCACACTTTTCTTGGCGTTAAGTCTTAACCCCAGCTCTTTCATGTGAGCGAGAACGACACCTCGGTGCCGAACCATCATCTGCTCAGATTGAGCTGATATCAACCAATCGTCAATGTGGTTGGGTCGTGAAAGTGTGGGGTGAGAGTGCAAGGCCAGTGGAAGATCCGTATTGGTAGGCTTTCGCCCCCAAAAGCAAACCTCAGGAACTTCCGATGAAGAAGGATGGAGATAAGTGCATCTTTTGATAGATCGTGACACACCAGTCCTCAGACTTGGCCTGTGCAGGCATGCTAAACTTCAGTCCCCTGACTGAGAGGTTCAAAAAGCACAGATCTAGAAAAGGACACAACACCTCATCCTTCCTCGGAGGAGGGACCACCTCGATGGTCTCTGTCCTCAGAGAGAGTCTACTTCTGTTCCATTACCAGAGCCTGCTTGGGGCCCACCAGAACTGGATTCTCTGGCCTCTTACTACAGTGTGCAGGACCCACTGAGACACATTTGGCAGTAGTTTTCACGCTGCAATATAGTCTACTAAGGGAATCAGCCTCTCAAGACTGATCTCTGGTTGCATCAGAGCAATAAGCTCGGTGCCCTGAAGTGGCGCACCAGCAGGAGACAGCGAACTAGCTGCTCTGGAAACCTCCCAGGAGGTCGCGAGCCTCTTAGCACCGCTACGTTTCCAGGCGGTAACTGAGAGAAGCACTCGCTGGAGACCACTGCGCCCTGGAACACCGGCAGGGTTGGCAGATCGATCTCCTGAGGGCACTGAGGAGAGACGTGCACCGTGTAATGCAATGTACACCGCTCTTCCCCAGCGGGGCCTGCCCTCCGAGGTCCTGAGCCGCAGCATCAGGACTCTAGTAAGTGAAGTCTCCTAAAAACGACGGTCCTCAGACCCACATCGTCTGCTAGGAAGACTAGACCACAGCCTGCTCGGGGCAGGACCCTGTGAAGTACACTTGGCAGGGGCTCCCACACCGCCATGTGACCTCCTAAGGGAACCAGTCTCCCGAGACTGGCCTCTGGTGCGCCTAGATTCACTAGCTTGATGCCCTGAAGCGGTGGACCGGCAGGGTACGACCGTACTAGCTGCTCTAGAGACCTCCGTAGAGGTAGCGAGCCTCTCAGCACCGCTACGTTTCAGGGCGGTAACTGAGAGAAGCGCTCGCCGGAGATCGCTGCGCCCTGGAACACCGGCAGGGTTGGCAGAACGATCTCCTGAGGGCACTGAGGAGAGAGGGGCACCGTGTAATGCGGTGTACACCACTCTTCCCCAGAGGGAGCTGGCCCTCAAAACGTCCTAGGCCTAGGCGTCAGGACGTTTTGATGAAGGCTATCCCGTGAAAACAACGGTCCGTAGAACTGCTTTCCACTAGAAGCCTTCAGCCTGGGAGCGTCACTTTGACTCTAGCGTCTGCGGAGTACAAAAGTGACACCCCCGGCACGTGGGGCTGGAACACGGTTGGGACTGCTCAGCCCAGCAGCCCCTGACCGCCTCAACCTCCTCAGAGGAAGAGCGGTACACACGTGTTCTCACACAAGAAATCACATCCCTAGAGCCCCTGTACATCTAACTTCACATAGTCAGATAAATATGTCATTTTATTCCTTAGAATTAAATGTAGTCAGCAACCAGACTAGTCAACACGGTCTGGTGTAGAAAAAACTCACATAAAAATGAAAAATGTTATACACGCGTTGCCTCGGCAGCGCTCATGTCTTTATATATATATATATATATATATATATATATATATATATATATATATATATATATACATATATATATATATATATATATATATATATATACATATATATATATATTATTTTATGCTACTCAGTCACACAAACAACATCAATCTCCTCAGAGAAAGATGGATGCTGCAGCGAGCTGTCTCAGAGGGCGAAGAAACCGCAGCACTGGTTTCCAAGCCTCTAGAACGAGCTCTAGATCTAGTGAACACGGGTGGAGATAGGACGAGCCATCTCCAACCCATTCGCAAGATCATGTGCGATTCCCGCTATCGCAGTCGCCACCGTGCCTCAGCACCAGCAAGACCGCGACCGCAAGATCGCATGCACGGACACACTCCTCGGAGCGTGCCCAGTGAGAGCGGAACGCTTAACAGCGAGAAAAGCACAATCAGCCCCCTGCGAGCTCCACTCTTCATTAATACTGCTTATGTTAATATTAGGCATAATATCCTTGTGTGACTGGTGCTTGTGCAACTGGCGAGCTCATCGACGCCTTTCCACATCAATCTCCTCAGAGAAAGACAGGCAGCGCGTCGCACCCTCTCATCAGGCAGAAAGTACCGCAAATGTGGGCTTCCGACCACCGAGAGCGGGCGCCGGATCTGGTGGCTAAGAAAGAAGATAGGGACTTGCCCGTCTTACATTCCTTCCAGCAGATCCGAAGGCGAATCCCGCGAGCACAACCACCGCTCCGCCTCCTCAAAGAGAGCCTTCTGAGAGTGAAGCAAAGGCTTGCATTGCAGCCGTCAACTTCCTCGAGAGCTGACACTGCGCGCTTCACTCTCAAGCAGACAACACACGAGCTGCGTGTGTCCCTACCTTTTTTTTTTTTTTTTGGCAGGGAAAACTCTCACCCAAAACTTCTCTCGATTGAAGCTTTGACAATGTAGTTTATCAGTGGACAAACGACACTAAATAAGACTCACAAACAGATAGCGACTGACACACACACAGAGCGCTTGCTGAAGACACAAGGCTGATAACCGGCTTCGCCACTCATGCTTTTATGCTTCCTGGTCTCTGACGTCACCCGCCTATAGTTTTAGTTTAGGCCTATATATAAAATTCTATGCATTTTTCAGCATTTATGAAGTTTTACCCTGTTAAATTTATAAAGTTTGACTTTGTTTTGCAAAATGGGGCTACACATTATGTGTTTATACACAGTAGGGGCTCTATTGTAGTAGTGTGCTATTAACTGTGGGTCTTCAGGTCACACGTGTCCTCACACTGATCCCATTGTATGCACCAAGTGTGCACATCTGTGGCCAAGACTAGACAGTTTTCTCACACTCTCTCTGCAAAAACTTTTGGTAACACTTAAAATTAATTTTCGTTCTAAATGTATTGTAGATCAGAGAATGACTATACTTTTAAATAGTTTGAAGTGGAAAAATGATCCACAGTGATCTAATGATAAAACACAAATTGTTAAGATTTTTTTTTAAATATTGTATTTATCATTTATCATTGCTAGCCAGCATTTATAATTGGTATAGAGGTTCTCACTTAAATAGTTAAAAGTTTAAGTCAAGCCGGACACTGGTGAACTAACAGATGGGCTTAAGTGATGCGTCTGCTGCACCAGCGCTCACGCGCCAGTCGCCCTCCTACCATAATCTCTCGTGCGACAACACAATCAACACAATAGAACAATATCCATACCGCTAGTTCACTCGGGTGATGCTTCTTTCCTTTCACACAAAGGAGGAAGGTTTCCACTTGGCGGCATAGAAATGATGTTAAAATCTATGCACTGATGAAGATAGGAAGCCTTTGCTATGGTAACAATCAACAACCAATGTCCAATTAATCATGATTAATTTGAAAGAAAACAGCCACAAACTTAAGTAAAAAAAAAAAAAGCTTGAATATTCTCCTTTTAAAACTCATTTTCAAGTCACTGAGAATCTATTTCTGAGAAGTTGGCCTTCAGATTTTCGGTTTGTGTGAAGGTCATAGAAAGGTTAATTTATACATTTACATGCTGTCCCACATGAACCAGGGATCACATGTGTGTCAACAGTATGTACACCTATAGTAACTGTGTCATGCTTCCCCAAAGATCCCAGGGTAACTCTGCTTCTCCACAAAATCACCTCCCACGAGTGTTTCACAATGCTGTGTCACACCTGCAACCTGTATTGGGAATTACTGTGTTGTGCCCAAACTCTGCTCCCTTGTGCCCTACAATCAGACAGCTTACTCAGGGACCAAGGCCTGCTGCATTTTCTAGTCCACCTCAACCAGAAGTGAACACTACAACCACAAGAGACCATTTACTACTTTTTACCATCTGACCTGAACTCTGAGAGTTTCGTGAGGCTTTCTTAAGTGTTCATGCAGTGGGTCTTCATGGAAAATCGGTGAATGCAGAGCCACGAGACCAGCGGTATACTCAATAGACAACCTCCTGTTGAGACAGTTTAGAGTTCAAATTATATCCAGAAGAACAGCACACAGAACTCCCATGACCTCTTTTTTTGTTTGGAGTGACAGCTTCACTCCCCTAACCCCCTCTGCGGTCCCAAGGAATTGCGTTTCTGCACTTATTCAGAAAGCACTGATTGGACTTTAAGATATTTCACAAAAGTGAATCATTAAAACAATACGTTTAACAGCCAAGTGATAATTTTAGTTCACAAATTACAGAATTTCTCCATAAAGATTGTTATTCAGAAGAGTTCAGTTCATTGACTGTATAGTTTCATAAGCCGAAAACACTTATTTTAATTTCATTCTATTACGGTTTCTTTTTTTAAATCAAATAAATGCAGTGTTGGTGAGCATAAAAGACTTCTATAATAGGGCATTTTTCTAGTTTTTAAAATAATTAGTTCCTATTTGTTGTCGTCATTGTAGTGATCCTAACTATATTTGTGCCACATAAATATCACACTGTTTTGAAAGAACATTCCTCACAGTTGATTTAACCTTAGGCTTCAACTGGATATATGCAAAACAATAACCAATAAAAAAAAAATATGTGTATGATATTTGTTTTTATATATATATTTATAAAATTATATCTGACAAAACCACATAGGAAATGTTTTCTGAACTAGATTTGAAATTATTTGTCACATTTTTGTCACATTTGCGAACACCAAAAAAAAAAAAAAAAAAGGAAAAAAGCACCACATCTTCAGCAGATACCTGGCAAGCAAAAAAACAGACTAATCAAGCGCATCCACCCCCTGTCAACACATCAACGACAGTTAGTAGGACGCGTCTCCTTAAGCACACCAGCGATGACTTAGCAGTTGTTTACTCTAGCTGGCTTGTTGTGATGCTGTTGTAGTTCCCTTGGTTGAGAGTCCTTCTCTGTGCCAAAAAAACCCCACACACCCACAACTATTGCCACAAGTGAGTTATCCTTTTTTGCAGTCCCAAGGGACCTGTTTGGAGTGGGAAGGGGGATTCGTTCGCCTCACTGACAGATGGGTCCTTGTTTCTGTCTTTCTCTCCCTCACTCCCTCTCTCCTGAGCTCAGACACAGACACACTTGCTTAGACTGAGATTGAACGAATACAATAGGAATTAAAGCCATGCACATATGCTCCCTCCATGTCTCCTGAAAGCTGAGCCCCTTGTAATAATTATAAAGCAGGGGTCTGTTTGGGTGATGGGGGCTTGGCTGTTGGGGAAAACTTAGATAAAAATTTGGACTTAATGACTTTTTCTAACTTTTTTGTTGAAAGTTGAAAAACTATTCAACCGAATAAAGTTTCGAAATACAAATATAAATGTTCAGTGTCACTGAAATAACCAGTTTTTGCCATGGAAGAACCTTTCAGTTTTTTAAATAACCCTTTTTTGTCGTAGTGTGAAGAATGTTTTTCCGCTAGATTACACTAGTGTCTTCTGTAAAGCCGCTTTTTAATTTAACCAATGAATTTTGCAACATCGACACTGCGAGTTAACTGATTTAAATCAACATTGAACTGACTTGAGCTGAATAATGACACTATTCTTCTATGGCCTTTTTTCTTTGCTTTTTTTAGCATTATTGGTGAATTTAACAAAATCAACATTGTTATTGAACTGAACTGAATCAACTTTGAACTGACTGGGGCTGAACAACAACACTATTGTTTTCTGTGGAGCTGCATTTCACTGAACTGAACAAATTTCATAATTGAAAGGTTTAATGGATGGTCTTCATCTGTTCCAATAAGAAACCTTTGTTTTTAAGAGTGTACATGTCCAAAATAGATTCTGTAAACTGAATTGTATTCCCTTAAGTGAATAATAGAGAGTAAGAGTGTGTCTGTGTTTTAAAAGATATGTGTTGTAAAGGTAATCCCAGAGCTCCGGCCTTATCTGCTGCTAACTGGAGCTGAATACAGTAGTTCTCTGGGATGGATCCTGAGGGACAGGAGAACAGCCTAACTCATGCTCTCGGATACTGGGGAGAAGTGGGGCCGAGTTTTATAGCTGTGGACTTTTAACCTCAGTATTACTCTCTTCATCAGCGCATTATTACTAAAACCATTCCTTTTCTCTATTAAACACACTGAAATCATGGCCAATGAGGAGCGAGTTGGGGGAAGCAGGGAATATAAGACAGTCTGCCGGTTTGTGTAAATCAATCCCATATTATATCAAGTGCCCACTGCATAATTGGAAGCGTAAAATTGGCCATTTGCACAATATGCCACCTGCAACCCCTTTATAGGCTGTGCTGCTATTGAAACGATGGCTGGAGAGTGTCCACGCATCACCTCTTGCAATTTTTCTAGCGATTGCTTGGAAGGCACGTAAATTCCATTCTGTTGGGGAATTTTGAGGGTCATACTGGCTATTAGAGCCAACCGAGGATAATGGAAACATTCGAATGAGCTGAATACAATCACTTATAGTTCCAATTAAGGTGGTCAGAGAATTCCTCTCAAACCACATTTTATCAAATGAAGTGTTCATCCAATCACAGTCCATCCTTTTCCTGAACCCCAACCCTGTTGGGGTGAGCTGTGAGAGACGAGGGAGAGGGGGAGGGGGGTTCCATCTGCTTTGCTGGCTGTCCTTTGGGACGTGGGCATACCCCAAGGGTCTGTAGCTGGGAAGTATAGAGGGAGGGGAGGATGGGAGGGAGTGAGAGAAGTTGAATAGATTGCACCCATGCACTAATCAAAGGCCATAATCAGTATGCTCAAACACAATAGGCAGATTTTGCCCATTCCTTATTCTAGCTTCTCCAACAAACCCCATCATTAGAAGATTCATATGTGTCATAAAAAAACAAATGCAACTGGCATTTTGTAATTAATGACATGAGTGAGCAGATTTGCAGGTTTCATTTCAACAAATTAAAAGATTTTGGAGTGTTTGGCAGGGGGCCACAGATTGTGTGCGATCAGGTGCATTCAGCCCACAAGTGGAAAAGTCTGATTCCCACTGTGGTTTACAGCAATATGACACACGAAGGTGATGTGGCTTGATTTCATTTTTATAAATGAATTTAAATGAAAATAAATCTAGTTTAGCAAAAAAATCATGTTATTTTCTCTAAAACATTAATTGAAATAAATAAAAATGATTTTGAATATCATCAGTAAATACAGCTACTTTATTTTCCCACAGCTTCAGTAGAAAATACAATATGCATTGGCGCAATGCCAATAAGCTGACATTTAAATCAGTCCAATGTATTGGTTTTTGAAGTATTTTGCCACTTTTATACAGACTTTTTGATGCAGAAAAACAGATGCCAGCTGGAAAACACTACAGTTTCTGATTAAATGAGACGAGAAGTGATTGTTTGTTTGCTGCATGGAAGACAGAGAGACAAAATAAAAGGAATCAGGTTGCATCAGGTTTCATGGTTTCTCGTCAGCTTGGACTTGTTGAGGGATGCCTGGATCTGAAAGCCACGGGTCCATGTGTGTACCCCGGCGTTAAGCATCCCATTGATTGAACTGCTCCTCCAGGGCAAAAGCAACTTCAGTTTTAGTTAACACCCCTCTAGCCAACTGCAGGGCTTTCAGATTGGCTGGCTGCCTCTAAGCTGCCTGTCTTCTAGGCTTATTGTTTCCCGAGCCCTACACAGTCAATATTAAGCTTGGCTAATGTGATATAGAGACAGCTGGAGGAGCCACAGATATTACCATGACACTACAGAGTAAGGGGTGTAATGCCATTAAAAATAAATCAGGTGGTTTGATGATTTAGCATGGTCCGGGGATTCTGTAAGACATTAGGTGGGGCAGTTGCTATAATTCTATTACACATTCTGGGGGAACCTCTGAGGAACAATTGATTCCCTTTGCCTAGTTCAGCATAATTCAATTTCTTTTCATCAAAAGCCTGAAAAGAGAGAGGCAAAATTTTAAGTTTACTTTTCCAATCGGGAAAAAACAGACACCAGAACGATCAATTCTGTGCTTGTGTTTAAAAACAAAAAAAAAACTGATGTTGTGAAGATCTTTCACCAAAAGTTGGTTAGATGTCTACAGAAGACATACTACAGAAACTATGGAAAATAAACAACAACGTAAAAAACATAAATAAGCAGAAGATTTAAAACATTTTATGTAGATTACTAGGTTAGTTTTTGCTTAGATTATTGCACAAGCAGAGAATAAGAGAAACGTGAGGGCCAAAAATGAACCTCTTTAATCAGTTGTAAGACTTTATGTTAACTCGGCAGACTAGCTTTGTTGACATCTACGTCTTCACTGAGAAAACACGTGAGGTCAAAACCCTATCTCACGGCGGATTCGTAGGCTACTAATTCGTACGAATTAACCAAGTGGCTAAATCGTACGATATCGTACGTACGAGCTGGGTCATATGAATTCGTACGATTTGTTCATTGCATTTAATAAAAGCCCATCAAGACGAATTAGTACTAATTTGCACGATTTAATGTATTGGTTAAATCGTACTATATCGTACGATTTGTTTTTCACGTTCAATTAGCGTGTCCCAGTCTCACGGCAGTTCGTGATTTGGTCACGTAATTTAATCTATTGATTCGTGGCAGGGACACGTTTATTTCGTCGTTATTTTCGTGATTGCGGCACGTTTTTTTTTTTTAACTAATGCATTTAAATTGGATGCATCTTTTGTGCAACAGCACGATACTTTCTGATTAATTAATTTATTAGTTTTTTTCCACAGGAAAACAGAAAAAACTTTTTTTTTAAATCGGAGCTTAAGTTACTGTAACTTACTTACGGAGCTTAATTTACGGAGCAACATACTGTATTGCTGGTGACAAAATCATATATTCAAACTTTTTTTTAACTTTTTTATTGATTTATATATATATATATATATATATATATATATATATATATATATATATATATATATATATATATATATAAAATTACAGAATTCAATATCAAGTCCTTGACACATTAGCCTACTTTAACGCATTTTCACATTTAGTAACAATAGTTTAAAAAGAACCAAAAAATAAATAAATAAATACAAAAATAAACTATCAGAGATAGGCCTACTGATCTTTTATTTTTATTTTTTTTACTTTAGACTCTAAAGTTAAAAGTTTTTATTAAGGTTATTTTAAAGGCTGATTAAAAATACGATAGCCTATATTGTCGTTGATGAGCCGCTGATCGCTGTCAGATTCTGTGATATGAATGTCCGCGTTGGACTGTGGCTAATGGGCTTAGAATGAGCCCCGCTCGGCACGTGTTCTGGCTTACTGTAATATTTCACCTGTAATAAGACCGAAATAATATAATTAAAATAAAGAAATGAATGAATACAATGATAACATCTAAATAAATGTTGATAGATGTAGCGTTATAGTTTTAAAAATATCAATAAACAGCAAAGCAACCCAGCTTCGAAATAATAACCGAAAAAAACCTAAATAATAATAATACATAATTAATATACAGCGCAGCCACTCCCACCACGCGCATCACATGCTGTGGGCCTTTCAGTGACAGGACGCGGTATGCGTTTTGTTGCTGCGTCGACCAAAGCGCAAGCGCAGCGGTGCGCATCATTTGCGTGCTTGCGCGCACGCCGCGGTCAAAGTTCAAAATAGTTCAACTTTTTCCGCTGCAGCTCTGTGACGATTACCAGCGCGACCAATAGAATCGGGGGATCCAAACAAGCACGGAAATCAAAATGGATGAATGGCTAGTACTGTGTGTGTCAGAATTTCCTGAGCTGTACGATACAAGTTTGAGGTCGTATAGGGACATCGTCAGGAAAGCTGTGTCTTGCTTCTCTCTTAATTCTCATCAGCAGGACTAGCGCTATCGCTCGCTTCTTACAACGGGACAGATACATGTTTGCTGCTGACCGAAAGGAGGAACAACAGACTATGAAAGAGCTCCCGCTAAAAGTTTTTAAAACTCCGCCTACGCCATAGCGCAGCGCAAATCGCGTTGTATTTGAAGGGCAACGCTGAACCCAGCGGCAAGCGGCCAGCGCCGCGCATACCGCGTCCTGTGTGAAAGGCCCACAACTCCCAAAGCGTCAAAAACTGAAGCACGATCAAGCGCCTCTAGCGTCACTGACATGAGATGTTTTTCGCTATGAAATCACGTTCAAGAAGTCTCATTCAGCACACATCGCAATACTTGCCATCAGTTTACAAGAGCCACAGGTTGGGTGAGTAGTAATAAATCATCTCGGTTACGTGTGTAACCACGGTTCCCTGAATAGGGAACGAGATGCTGCGGTGACGTCACCGTATGGGAACACCTCTCGGTGTGACGAATGTCTGAAGGTCGTATAGGGACTGACCGAAAGGAGGAACAAAAGACTATGAAAGAGCTCCCGCTAAAAGTTTTTAAAACTCCGCCTACGCCATAGCGCAGCGCAAATCGCGTTGTATTTGAAGGGCAACGCTGAACCCAGCGGCAAGCGGCCATCGCCGCGCATACCGCGTCCTGTGTGAAAGGCCCACAACTCCCAAAGCGTCAAAAGCTGAAGCACGATCAAGCGCCTCTAGCGTCACTGACATGAGATGTTTATCGCTATATTCAAGAAGTCTCATTCAGCACACATCGCAATACTTGCCATCAGTTTACAAGAGCCACAGGTTGGGTGAGTAGTAATAAATCATCTCGGTTACGTGTGTAACCACGGTTCCCTGAATAGGGAACGAGATGCTGCGGTGACGTCACCGTATGGGAACACCTCTCGGTGTGACGAATGTCTGAAGCCCTATACCATCCCGCTAATCCTATTGGCCAAATAGCGCTTGGCACCGCCCGACGCATGCATACGCATCGTATACCTGGGTGCCGCGCGATATTTCGCTTAGATTTCATGAACTGTAGAAGAATACTATCAAAGTATAGAAATGCCGGGACCGCAACATCTCGTTCCTTATTCAGGGAACCGTGGTTACATACGTAACCGAGATGTTCCCTTTCATAGGTCACTTCGATGCTGCGGTGACGTCACCGTATGGGAACCCCATACAATAACGCCTGACGTACCTGATAGCTGGGATCCATGGAAGCATCTGCTCAAGCGGAGAGACTCAGATCTCCTGACCCCGCCTCTGCAGGGAGTAAAGCCTCCAAGACCACTTGTTGAAAGCGAAAAGGGTTAGAAGCAACCTTAGAGACATAATTAGGCCTCGGTCGCAGCAATACTTTCACAGAGCCTGGTGCAAATTCCATGCACGAGGGTGAAACAGAAAGAGCCTGTAAATCCCCAACTCTCTTGAGGGAGGATAAAGCCACAAGAAGAACTGTCTTTAGAGTCAGGATTTTATCCGGTATAGTTTCCAAGGGCTCAAACGGACGCCCTGATAAACCCTGTAACACAATGGATAAATCCCATGAAGGAACTCGCACAGGGCGGAAAGGCCTCAGCCGTCGCGCACCCTGTATAAAACGAGAAACCAGCGGATGACGGCCCATTGAAGCACCATCTATATATACGTGGTTAGCTGAAATGGCTACCACGTAAACTTTCAGAGTGGCTGGCATTACTCCATCAGAGAAACGGTCCTGAAGGAACTCCAGTACTGAAGCCACTGGGCAGTAAACTGGATCCATATTATGAATTCCACACCAGGCCGTAAACAGTTTCCATTTGAAAGCATATAAGCGTCTCGTAGAAGCTGCTCTAGAATTCATAATAGTCTCGGTGGTTTCAACAGAAAGACCAGGACATATTAATTCACTCAATTAATTCAATTAATTTATATGTATCACGTGACGTGCCACAGACCTGGGATCCGTTTTATATCCATTTCAGGTTCAAAGATGGAAGTTGTATTTGTAGTAAAATCAAGGTAACCATGACACGTACAATAATAGGTAAAACCCAGTAAAGAGGACATTTACCATGTTTTTTTACCACAGTAACTGTAGTTTTACTATGGTATAGTATTTTTTAGTGTTTTAATGTGCTTTTATATGACATATTTCACAGTAATCACATTTACTGTACCATGCTTGTAATACCTTTTTAATGTAAATCCAAAAAAAACTTTTTCCCATCTTGCAGTTCATTCATATTAGTTTATATCTTAAATATTTTGCTCACAGATAACATTCTGTATATAATTCTATTTTATTTTCTCTCCCCTTATTTATTTTTAGCTGAAAAGACGTAAAGGAAGCAGTCACCCCAGTCGTGTTTGTGGAGAGGTATTCCTTCAGAAATGGAGAAGACAGAAAGCTGCAGAGGCAGGTTGGTCTGTGATAGTTTGTCCCTTTTATCAAACATTCCTGCTGTCAGGGCCAGCTCTAGGTTATTTGGTGACCAAGGCGAGAGAGCACCCCCAAACCCCCACCCCCCCCCCCTCCCCGGGAAAAAGAAACTCCACAGTTATTCGATAGTTATTCATTTTTTATTTTACATGTTCACACAACAACTCTTTAAAAGCAACAACCTGAAGGATACAGTAGAAAACAATAGAGAAGCATTAAGATCTCACCTCAAGGAAAAGCAGTTATAGTGTTTTCATTTTATTACGTGTTTTCATTTACCCCATCATTTAAAGCGCTAAAACCAGCTGTCAGATGTTTTCGCGCCACTCCCGGTTGCTGAGCAGCTGATTTTGACAGCTGCCTGTCAGAGTGACACAGTCGTTTTTTAGGATTGTAAATCTAGTAAAAGAAATGGACAAATACAAGCAGGGCCGCTGCTGGCCAAATGGGTGCCCTAAGCAGGATTGTATTTTTGTATTACATGCAACTTATACATTACTATATACTTTAACTTATACATTACATATTTTTTTTAGACCATGAAAGCATCCTCTGCAAAGATGCTCTATAATTAAATGTTAAATGCATCCATTATTAAAAGCAAGTCATTAATAGCAGGCTATATTTATATGAGTTTGTTTAAAAATGAATACATGCTAATAGGACTGTTATCAGTAGTGTAATTGATCTGGTTCTGACAAATTAATCAAAGATTTAATATATATCACGTGACACATTAAACTAGCATTTCTACTCGTGGAGATCACATATAGGGGGAACATGAACTGATGGGGCTTATTTGAAGTAATTTAATGAAAGCCAATGAACAATATGCCAAAGACAAAAGCCAATGAGCTAGCCGGACGCTACACGCTCCGGGCAGATAGAACGGCAGATGACTCCGGCAAGACAAGAGGTGGTGGATTGTGCATTTATGTCAACATAGCTTGGTGTACGAACACTGTAATTGTTGGGAGACACTGCTCAGCTAACCTAGAGTTTCTCATGGTTAAATGTAGACCTTTTTATCTGCCACGGGAGTTCACTTCCACCATAATAACCGCAGTCTATATTCCACCGGATGCTAATGTCAAGCTTCCTTTGAACGAACTTCATGCAGCCATTAGTAAACAACAGACTGCTCACCCGGAGGCTGCTTTTATTGTCGCGGGTGATTTTAATCACTGCAAATTAAAGACAGTGCTCCCCAAATTTCACCAGCATGTTTCCTGCCACACCAGTGGAGACAAAACTTTGGATCAAGGTTACACAAACATTAATGGAGCTTACATCGCGAACCCCCCCCCCCCCTCCCCCACCTCGGACAATCTAATCACCTTTCTTTGTTTCTCACCCCTAAGGCCGGTGACACACTGGCTGCGTGGCGTGAGCGTCGCGTGTCTGAAGCGTCCCAGAAGCGTGGCGGATTCTGTGTCTTTACACACCAGAAGCGTGCCTGGCGCGGTGCTGGCGCGCTGCTGCTGTAGAGGGAGACAGTTGACAGACCAGGCTCTTGTCTTCATGACAACAATATCAACTTTTTTTTACACACCTACACCTACGCCTACTGATAAAGGACACCGTCAAAAGTATTGACGGCTAAATAGATTATGTTTGACAGGTGCAATATTTGAAAATCGATAATTATTTATTTATTTTTTAAATTACATTTATATCTGAATTTATGTCAACCTATAGACTTTCAAATATCAAAATATCATGAATTCATATGTATTTGTGTACAAAATGACATAAAAACACATTTTCCTATTATATTTTGCCTGGAAACGCTTCCAACACGCGCGCGTGTCGCGGTAAAAATAGGCGTCGGTTCTATTTCTAGCATGCAGGCGTTTTCCGCGCCTGAGACGCGCGACCCACGCAGGCAGTCTGCAAGCTCTAACCTGTTAACATGGGAGCCGAATTAAAAACGGACACGCCACGCAGCTGAGACGCTTGCGCCACGCATCCAGTGTGTCGCCGGCCTAAGTATTCACCCCTCATCAACCGTGTGAAGCCATCAGTGAGGACCATCAAAGTGTGGCCAACTGGAGCAGACTCTACTTCAGGTTTCAACACACTGACTGGAGTATGTTTGCTTCTCAGGCTGCCTGTGGCTCTCACACGGACATTGATATCTACACCTCCTCTGTACTGGATCACATCAACACCACCATTGACAGTGTTACAACAGAGAAACAGATAACAACATATCCTAATTAGAAGCCATGGATGAACAAGGAGGTGCGACTTCTGCTGAAAGCCCGCAACACTGCCTTCAGGTCAGATGATGCTCAGGCCTACAATAAATCCAGGGGTAACCTGAAAAGGGGCATCAAAAAGGCCAAGTACTGCTACAAGCTGAAGGTAGAGGAACACTTTTCCAACTCTGACCCCCGACGCATGTGGCAGGGCATCCAGATCATCAGTGACTACAAGTCAAGCAACTACACTCCAACGGTCACGGACGTCTCCTTCCTTAACGAGCTAAATGACTTCTATGCTCGCTTCGACAACGACAGCAAGGAGACGGCCACCAAAATCACACACTCAGCAGACCACCAAACCCTCAAACTCACCTCCACAGATGTCCACACTGCATTGAGCCGGATCAACGCACGCAAGGCTGCTGGCCCAGATGGCATTCCTGGACGTGTGCTTAGGGCTTGTGCAGAGCAGCTTGCAAGGGTCTCTCACCCAAGCAACTGTGCCAAAATGTTTTAAGTCCACATCCATTGTGCCAGTACCGAAACACTCCTCCCCAAAGTGCCTGAATGACTGAATCCTGCCTGAATCGCCCCGTAGCACTCACACCCATCATTATGAAGTGCTTCGAGCGACTGGTCCTAGCACACCTCAAAGACTGCCTTCCACCCACACTGGACCCACACCAATTTGCCTACCATAGGAATAGGAGCACAGAGGATGCAGTATGCACAGTGCTGCACTCTGCACTCACACACCTGGACCATAACAACACGTATGTTAGGATGTTGTTTGTTGACTTCAGTTCAGCATTTAACATCGTCATTCCCTTCACAAAACTTGGAGACCTGGACATTAACACCTCCCTCTGCAACTGGATTATGGACTTTCTGACCAAGAGGCCTCAGCAGGTACAGCACCTGGCCACATGGTGCGCTGACAATAACCTGCTCCTTAACACCAATAAGACTAAGGAGCTCATTGTGGACTTAAGGAAGAAGAAAGGAAGCACGCATGACCCCATCCACATTAACGGGATGGTTGTTGAACGTGTCTCCAGCTTCAATTTCCTGGGAACCACCATCTCGGAGGAACTGTCCTGGGCCACAAACACCTCCAGCCTGGTCAAAAAAAATCACCAGCGCCTTCATCAGCTGTTTTCATCCATCCTGGTGAACTTTTACCGGTGTGCGATCGAGAGCATCCTGACCAGTTGCATCACAGTCTGGTATGGGAACTGCTCAGTGGCTGACCGCAAGGCACTGCAGAGGATGGTGAAAACTGCCCAACGCATCACAGGGACACCACTTCCTGCTCTTGAGGACATCCAGAGGAAACGCTGTCTACGACAAGCTCGCAGCATTCTCAAGGACTCCTCTCACCCTGACCATGGACTGTTTAACCTCCTGCCCTACCGGAGGCGCTTCAGGAGCCTCCGGACAAGGACCACAAGACTCAGGAACAGCTTTTTCCCTAAAGCTGTCTCCTTGCTGAACTCTGCCCTCTGACACCCCTTAACACCCCCCACACCACACACACAGACTCCTCCCCCTCTTCAACACTACATCTGACTGATTTATTTATTTATTTACAACAAGCAAAAAAACAGTAACTTGTTATTACTTGCACTACTGTCTGTTCATCCAGGAACACTGAATAATCCATTTGCACACTGAAATATTTTCTATGCACTTTACTGTCCATTGCAATAGTGTAATTATGTTCATATGTTCATAGTTCTGCCTATAGTGTACATACACTTTTACATAATCCACCTGTATAGTATGTTCATAGCACACCTATCTGTATATCATGCTAATAGTATTTAAAATCTGTAAATTATGTTCATAATACTTATCTGTATAGTTATTGTACATATTGTAGACCTTGTATATTCTGTACTTACTGCTTATTGCACTTCTGGTTAGATGGTAACTGCATTTCGTTGCCTTGTACCTTACATGTGCAGTGACAATAAAGTTGAATCTAATCTAATCTAATATAATCTAATCTAATCTAATATAAACTTTCTGACTGTGTGGGGCAACTGATTTTCCAATATTGTCCAGGGGCTTGTACAATATCATAAAAGTGTTAAATTGAATTACTGAATTATTAAGACTTCGATATGCGACTGTATTTAGGAATCATTTTAAAGACTTTTCCCCTTTCCAAATACCCACACTTGAGGTCTTAGTCACTTGAGAGCATGTGTACGTGACAGCGCATGCACAAGACTGTCCCCATTCTTAATAATGCCAAAGCACAGCATCCTTAACACACACTAAACCTCTCCAATACTGCTCCGGAGCGCTATACAACGCTTAGTGTATCCCATCATGCATCATGTTTTGGAATTAATCGTGAGACTTTTTGCAGAGATCTCACAAGAGGTCACACAAACCTTTCTAATGTATGTGAAATATTAATAATAATAATTAGATATTGAGAATAATTTGGTAGTAAAACAAAGTGTTGCACGTTTTCTTGGTGCACAGAAAAGTATATTAATTTTGTACATCATTTAAAACTGCTTTTTATCACTTAATTAGAAGCACCACAAATTAAATTGTCATCTTTAATAGGGACTATTGAAAAGACATTTAGAAGTTTATTTTAAAATGCAAAGTTGAAACTAACTTTGTCATGTTAAGATCGACACACACTTGTGATCTTCATGCTCACTTGGGCCAAATAAAGGAAATGTGCAAAGATGGCAAGTGTGGGTATTTGGACAGTACAACAGTTTAAGAAACCACAAATGCTGTGCAAATGATAACAGAAGGAATGTTTGATAAAAGGGACAAACTATCACAGACCAACCTGCCTCTGTAGCTTTCTGTCTTCTCCATACGATTTATCCACTTGGTTAATTCGGACTGGTTAAAAAAAATATATTACAGTCTATTGAGATTTTGCTGCAAATTAAACAGGTCTGGCGAGCATTTGTAATAACTAAAATGTGCATTAGCTAATGAATTAATTCAGTGTGCCGTTGGTCGCGCGGTGGGGGTCCTGTGTCACCATTGTTCTGATGATCGAGATACAAACGGTGATTTCAAGGCCCATTGAGCGCAATGAATTGTACGTAAAATCTATTAAAGGAAGGAGAACATTGATTATTCGAAGGCTTCCGTAAAATTACAAAGTGCACTAAACATATCTGGACGTATTAGACATGTAGGCCTTAAATTCAATTTAAAACATATTGTTTACATATTGTATGATGATGTGGGTTATTAGTGGGTTTAAAAAATATTCATTTTTAGTGACGTCCTGACAAAATTATTGAATGGCTCAAAACGGAGTTGCGCCATCAGACATACAGACATGATAAGAAGAACAGGTTTAACTCACTTAGTTTGAACATAAATTAGTAGGCAGCTGGTAATATTCAGTTTAATACAATAGGCCTACGAATAGAGGTGGAACCAAAATAGTCTGATTTAGCCTGTAAATAATTTTCACTACAGAATTATTTTTATGTAGCTACTCACGTGGGGCGTAATTAAGAAGGAAAATTGAAGTTTTATAATAGAGTTTAATAGCCCCATTTATTTCGTTTTGGTTTTATTTTGGGCAATACTGACATCTAGTGGTTATAGCCAAGCACTACTTTGTCTTTGTGCTCTCGCTCGACCTAAGCATGTGCTGGTTGGTTCTGTGCATAGAAAAAAAAGAAATTCCTGCCTTTTAGTGATTTCATTGTGAACACATGACCCAGACACTTCGAAACAAAAGGGTTCAGCACACAGTTCACTGGAAATTATCTGTATTATGAATAGCATAAAGATTTACCTTCACTTGAATATTTTTTCAGAAGTGGGTGTCATTATACTTTTGCCCAGCTACATTTATATAGCTACATTTACCCTTTTAATGTAAAAATCATAAATATTCACTATAAAATACATAAACACTAGACAAATTAAATTGATAGTAATACTTCACAGAATCAGCACAAAGAAGCATTGTGGAAGAATGCAAGTGTGAGGGAAATAAGTCCCAGACATTTAAAGAACTGAATAAAAATAGAAATACCAATAAATAACCGTAGGAGATCAAGCTCTTCTGCAAACACACACACACACAGAGGTTTTGATGCAAATGTAAAATTAGTTTCTTTTATACTGATACTGCTGTCTGTCAGTGACATAAACACCCTAACACCCACATATGAACACGATTCTCACCTACATATAAATACAAGCGAAGAGAGTGAAACAGACTCAGTGAGACTGCACTCCTACGCACATGCTCTTCCACTCTTACTGCATGCACATCCAATGCATGAATTCATCCTAGATTATTCCTGCAACCTGCTTGCTTCTCCTGTTTGTTCTTTTCTCTCTTTCTACTATCAGGGGACACACATGCAATTCATCTGACTGAGCTATTTCCTTGATTTTTTTTTTTTTTGCAAAACAGTGGACCGGGAGGAAGGACACCTTTCAAGGTCTAAAGATGGCACCAAAACGAGAACCGTCAATTAAAAAGTCTCCATCAGGGGGAACGTTACCAAGGCATGGACCACCTTTTCCTTGCCCTGCCACAACACCTTCACCCCCAAAACCAGCTCCTGAGTTGAAACCGCGGATGCTGCGCCCCTCTGATTCCCCCTTTGACCCCAGCATGTTAGAGGTAAGTGATGGTCCTGCAACAGAGCGTTTAAAATTTGACATTTCTCCAGCTTATTCTTCATTACTATGGCAACAGTTCTTCTGCATCACTAAAATAGCAAAGGGAAATGTAGCAGAGATAGAATGTGGATCAAAATGGACCAAAAACCCTTTTGATGTGTGAATTTGATGTGGACTTATTATAGATTAATATTTTCTGTATGGCAACACACAGCAACACAAGTATCAGATCTGAATTTGGTAGTAGTTAGCTATGAATAAAACATCGGTGTAATATTCTATCCAGCTTCTGATTACCTCAGCATAGCACACAGAAAACTGTGTCAACCCATCCCTCAAATCTTAAGAGAATACTAGAGCTATATCAGGATTGAGAAATGGGGCACCAGTGCGGGTCCAGTATAGAGTCCCAGAGCTGCATTGGTGTCACCTTGAATTTTACTTAAATGTGCTAAATAATTTATATTCTTCCTTGTTATATAGGATTCCTTCCTTATTCTCAAATCTAGACTGAAACCAATAGAGCAATGGGTTCATGCCCAATGAACAATGGGTTCATGTAGCCTATATATATATATATATATATATATATATATATATATATCTTTTATTAATTTTCTTTATACATTTTATTCGTTATCTATACGATTCAAAGATATAGCCTACATAAAGCCTACACCTCCATCTGCCTAGGAAGTCAGCATTGAAGTACACAATGGAACCTTGCAAACAAAAGCTTAATCGCAAGGCTTCACAAGTCTACAAATCATCAGCATTGAACATATACACGCTTTGCCAATTGTGTGCAGTCAATCATTATGGTATAGTGATCTGCGCTGGGAGTGTGTCTGTGCACTTATATCATCACTCTTTGTGTAACATGAGACTTCTCCACGACTCCACCCTTCATGGTAGTAAAGGGAATTCAAACTCATTCTCCAGAATCGGTTCCTTCGAACAAGTCTTTTTAAATTATCTTTTTTTATATATATATATAAAAGTGATTCAGCTATTCTTTACGTCATGACGTATCACGCGGTTCCTGACGTCCAATTTCTAGTGAAATGTTCCAGTTTTTTTATTATTAAATATTATGAATACTTTATTATTAATATAATTATTTTATAAATTAATGTTGTAATTTCATGGGTCTTGGTTAATTTGTTGCAGCTATGGTTCAGGCCTAACGTCACTTCTTAGGGGCAGTGTTTCAGTCATGGTAGTGAGCCGGTTTAGCTAATTCTTTGAAAAGATCCGACTCCAAGGAATGATTCATTCACGAATCGGATATCGCACCCCTTCATAATAACTCAGCAGCGCTAGCTCGAGTCATCATCACCACATACTCACGCCGCTACACACACAACCGGAAAACAAACCACTGCAGATATGGTAGGTATCTTGTACACATTTAATTTAAAAATAGGTTTCAGTAGAATGTTTTTCTATATAAACATTACTAAGTTTATGGTTTGGTAACTATATACACGATTAGTGCTAATAATCTGTCGTTAGCCTATTTCATGCTAGCTAACCGAGTTATACGCCTATTAGTACGCTAGAAAGTGACCAAACCTGTGTAAATTGTTCAATGAAATTATTTTACAGAAATCCTAGTGTATGATAGCTAACTTACATTAATTAAAATATTGTGTTTTAGCTTATCTGTCACTCGGTAGAAGGACTGTAAGTTAGCGCACAGTATTAACGTTAGCTGGTTAACGTTAGTTTTAGCCCAGGATAGAAAACTTATCTAACTTTTTCGTGTGGCCTGGAATACTTTCTCTGGCGGATTTTATCGACCCATAGAGGTGTTGCTGTTGTTAGAAATCCCATCTGATTCACAGCTCTGCCGTTGTACATCATTTCATATTCACTGAATGTCGCTCTGTCTCAAAACAGTCTGACTTCAGCGAGGACCAGATTCTTGGTGAGTTTGTGTCTAGTCCAGATGCATGTTACTCTTTATGTACTATTTCCCTGCATTTCTTGCTAGACAACCTGCTTTTCATCCTCCCATCCATGTTATTCTGCTCATCTGTTCCTCTGCCCCTACATTCCTCCTGCTTTCTATCCTTACCTTTGTATTGTTTTCCTCTGCCACTGTTGTATGTCACCTCCAGATTGAGTTTAACTTGGATCAAATACACGGTGAGTCCACTGAAAACTTTTCTGTTCTGATGTCATTTAGTTTGCATGGTGTTAAGGACAACAAGCTGGTGTTTGTGCATCTGATAGCACCTCACCTGCCTCCTTCATTTGAACTGCATTCTGTAATTATTATAAATGAACGGCAAGAATCATAATATTTTTTTTGAAGAGCAGAAATGCATTTTTGAAGTGTAGATCTATCAGCTAATGTGTTTCTTCTCTAGCACGGAGAGTCATATCTGTAGAGGGTGTGTCTGAGTCAGGAAGTGTTGAAACTGCTAACAAAAGAGTGCGAAGTCTTGCTGTGTTAAACCTCTAATTATCAACTCTGAAACTTGACTATTTGAGTTATAATCTGTGATACTATCAGTCGCATTAGCTTTTTTTTTGGTGAATGGCCATTTAAGTTCATATTTGCTCTCGTTTAAGCAAAGGACATTGACATAAAACTCCTCACTCTCCCGTTTTTTCTCTCATACCATATATGGTTAAAAGCTCAATTTAAGGCATGCATGGGAACAGCCACATTCCAGTGAGCAGGAAAAACATTGGAGAGATGGGAGTTTTTTTTTTTTTTTTTTTTTGAAGGGCCTGTCCTAATGGATAACATTCAGTTATTTTGCTGAACTCTGGCTTGGAGTCAAAGGAATAGTTTATTTATAACCACAAGTACTGTAACAGTTTAAACACTCAATAATTGAAGCATAGGCTTTAGGCTTATGTTTAAAGATTAATACATTAAAATTTAATTGTACTGTATTTGTTATATAATTTTTTTAATGGGGTGCTTTTAGGAAATTGTGTGGGTATGTGAATATTCACTATAGAATAATTTTGAAAATGCAGTTAAAATTGTGTATTTAAACATGATTTAATTATGATGTGCATTTAAAATAATCAACTAAATTCAGGAAAATTTAATAAATTCAGTTTTTCAGTACTCTCCTATTTTTGGTCAATTAATATATATATATATGCACTCAAAATACCATAAAAGACCATTCAGAAATCAAGTATTTGTAGATGGTGTGTACTAAATAATAATGGTGTAGTTTGGTGCCAGTAAGTTGCCTAAAGTTCTGCTTAATTAGCTTTTTGGGGATTTTGAATATTTCACTAGCTTTTTAACTTGATCGAAAGGTCTGAGTACTGAGGTATATAATGACTTAATGTGAATGGATAAGATTGGTGTGGTCATTTAGCTTGCCACCTCTAACCTGAATAAAGACAGCAGAAAATAGCCTAGAGTGCCATTAATATTGATGGCTGGTGCAGTATTTCTCTTTGTGCTGATCCATTGAGCTCTTTATATTAAGTCACCCCCTTTAAAGGAATGGCCTGTCATTACATCTCTACAATGAAAGGCATTATATATCTTGTCCTGTTTTTCATGCTGACTAAAATCAGCCATCCTTATTTGTCATCCCTGTTCATTTCAGTTTTTTTCTTTTTTTTTCATGCATGTATTTTGTTCTTCTCTTTTCCTGTTGTCTTTTTGTTTCCCAGCATTTTGTTTCAATAATTTTTTTAATGGATCTCTGCAGAATTTAAAGAAGCCTTCCTTCTGTTTGACCGGACGGGAGATGGGAAGATCACCTATAGCCAGTGTGGGGATGTGATGCGCGCGCTGGGCCAGAATCCTGTTAATGCAGAGGTTCTCAAAGTCTTGGGCAACCCAAAGGCAGAAGGTAGGACAAGACCTGGATAATAGCTGACCTGTATAATCATTGCCTTAATATCATGTCTTATCTTGTCTTTTTCTGTATTTTATAGAATAAGATATTTCAGTTCTCAACCGTATGAATTATCTGCTCAGCTGGTTGTTCAAATTTGTGCTTGCCCTGCCAATATTTTTCTGACCTCACAACAAAAACTTTATTTTTAGTGGCATATATTAATGTATAAAAAAATTATTATATTCATTCATTACCAATGAATCCTCTGCAGTGAATGGGTGCCATCAGAATGAGAGTTCAAAGAGCTGATTAAAAGCATCACAATAATCCATGTGACTCCAGTCTATCAGTTAAGGTTGTGTGAAGTGAAAGGCTATCGAAAAGGGTGTTAAAGGGTTAGTTCGCCCAATTGCAAAATGATGTCATTAATAACTCACCCTCATGTCGTTCCAAACCCGTGAGACCTCCGTTCATCTTCGGAACACAGTTTAAGATATTTTAGATTTAGTCCGAGAGCTCTCAGTCCCTCCATTGAAGCTGTGTGTACGGTATACTGTCCATGTCCAGAAAGGTAAGAAAAACATCATCAAAGTAGTCCATGTGACATCAGAGGGTCAGTTAGAATTTTTTGAAGCATCGAAAATACATTTTGGTTCTAAACTAGCAAAAACTACGACTTTATTCAGCGTTGTCTTCTCTTCCGTGTCTGTTGTAAGAAAGGTTCAAAACAAAGCTCAACAGTACTCAAACAGTACACTGACTGAACTGCTGTGAAGAGAGAACTGAAGATGGACGCCGAGCCAGATAACGAACGAACGATTGACTCGTTCTCGATTCGAGAACCGATGAGCTGATGATACTGCGCATGTGTGATTCAGCGTGAAGCAAACCAACACACAGAGCGTCTGAATCAAACTGATTCTTTTGGTGATTGATTCTGAACTGATTCTGTGCTAATGTAATGAGCCCAGGTAAACCGAAGGCTTGCAATCATCGCCAACGACGCCATTATGTCAAGCGCAAAAGAACCGATGAACCGTTTTCTTCAACCGGTTTATTGAATCGAACTGTCAGAAAGAACTACTGGTGATCCGAAAACCGATGCAACCGGTTCTTGACTCGTGAACGACTCAATGTTTCATTCATTATCTGGCTCGGCTCCGTGTTCATCTCTCTCTTCACAGCAGTTCAGTCAGTGTACTGTTTGAGTACATGAATTACTCCGGGAAATTGGTTTGTTTGACCAATTCAGCCACATTAAAAAAGTTAACATCTTAAGTCATTTGTGGATTAATGCGTATTAGAGATGCGAACCGTTTAAAACGATTCAGTTCGATTTGTTGAACTGGTTCAAAAAGATCCGGTTACATCGAATGATTCATTCGCGAACCGGATATCACCGAACAGACACGGAAGAGAAGACAATGCTGAATAAAGTCGTAGTTTTTGTAAGTTTTCGGCCAAAATGTATTTTCGATGCTTCAAAAAATTCTAACTGACCCTCTGATGTCACATGGACTACTTTGATGATGTTTTTCTTACCTTTCTGAACATGGACAGTATACCGTACACACAGCTTCAATGGAGGGACTAAGAGCTCTCGGACTAAATCTAAAATATCTTAAACTGTGTTCCAAAAATAAACTGAGGTCTTACGGGTTTGGAACAACATGAGGGTGAGTTATTAATGACATAATTCTGCAAATTGGGCGAACTAACCCTTTAAGTTTGTTTAAATGCATAAAAACATGAAGTGACAACATCATTAGGCTGTTATCTCAAACCAACTCTTTCTAGCCCATCATTATTGTTGAGCCCTTTATTTGTGCAAAAAGTAATACTTTGATTAACTATAATAATTACAGGAGTAGTTTTCTCTTACTGGATAATATGGAAATAAATGCTTTTTTGTCTGATTAAAGATTTCTTTGTTTCTTTAGAAATGAACCATAAATTGCTGGACTTTGAACAGTTCTTGCCCATGCTCCAGGCCATCGCCAAGAACAAAGACCAGGGCACGTTTGAGGACTTTGTGGAGGGGCTCAGAGTATTTGACAAGGAGGGCAACGGCACAGTCATGGGTGCTGAGCTCCGCCATGTTCTCACCACACTGGGTAAGCCGACCTGGTCTCCCGAGGAGAGAGAGAGAGAGAGAGAGATATCTCTCTCTAGACATGGTTGAACTGAACATTATGGTGTGTTGGTATGTAGTGCTCTATTTGTGAAACCTTTATAGATGAGTTTATTTATTTTCTTTATAGGAGAGAAGATGACCGAAGAGGAGGTAGAAACGCTTCTAGCCGGACACGAAGATGCTAATGGCTGCATCAATTATGAAGGTTAAACAATCGAATTTGATTATTCATATATGTTCATGATGAGAGCACTCGCTGTTCTACGAGCCTTGTAGTTTGTCTGTACAACTTAAAGGGATAGTTCATTTTCAAATTAAATTTTGGTATGTTTTAACTTACCTCAAGGACATCCAAGATGTAGGTTTCTCTGTTTCCTCAGTATTTCCCATTTTGATATTTTTAGGTCCAACCGTTCTTGTCTGTGACTCACATAATGGATGTCTATGGTCACCACCTCAAAGAGCATGCAAAGAGGAGTCAAAATTAAACAATTCCCCATCGTAAGTACACATTGATGACCTAAGAAACGAAACGAGCGGATTGTGTAAGAAATCAAACAGTATTTATATCGTTTTTACCTCTTGTACACAACCACGTCCAACTGATCTGAGTTCGCGAGTGCTTCCCGATGTGACGTGCACGCGCGCTCTGGCTTTAGTCTGCGCAAGCGCGGAAAGCGCCGGAAGCGATCTCTCGCGCGTGTACATCACTCATTGTTTACACTTACTGCCTATGGTTTACACAGATTTCGGAAGTATTACCTTTCACTGTGAAGATCTAAACATATTTAGACGTACAGGAAATTGCAATGGAAGACGATTTCAATATATCCATAGACGACGTTGAATTTTTTCCACAACCATATTTATTTGAAACCGAATACACAGACCAAGTACTCAGGAGCGATCCGCTGCAGCAGCACGTCTTAAAGCCTCAGAGACAGAGATCTCTTCAAAATTGGTGGTGTTTTAGTAGCAAGTGTTGTGAGATGCCAACAGAAGTAGAGAGCATATGTTGTCACGAATGGAACAACTACAAGATGACGAGAGGACATTAACAGTATCACATCACACTCCTGCCTGACTGAAGATCCTGAGTTTTCTCCGCTGTTGAGCCGCAGCGTTTTGCACGTTGTGTTTAGTTTGCCACGTATAAACTGGAGGCGACGTCCAATGCCAGAGGGACCCAATGGCACGCTGTCAATAGAGTGAGTAATGTTGTATTTTTATTATAAACGCAACGATTATAGGGTGCATTATAAACATTAATTTATTACAATTACTGCATTATATTTCAGACAGTGCAGATTGAAAGCGTAGCGTGTGGTAAACAATGAGTGATGTGCATGCGCGAGACATCACATCCGGGGCTTTCCGCGCTTGCGCAGACTAAAGCCAGAGCGCGCGTGCACGTCATATCAGGAAGCACTCGCGAACTCAGATCAGTTGGACGTGGTTGTGTACAAAAGGTAAAAAATATATAATACTGTTTGTTTTCTTACACAAACCGCTCGTTTCTTGTATTAGGTCATCAATGTGTGCTTATGATGGGGAATTGTTTAATTTTGACTCCTCTTTGCATGCTCTTTGAGGTGGTGACCATAGACATCCATTATGTGAGTCACAGACAAGAACGGTTGGACCTAAAAATATCAAAATGGGAAATACTGAGGAAACAAAGAAACCTACATCTTGGATGTTCTTGAGGTAAGCTAAAACATATCAAAATTTAATTTGAAAGTGAACTATCCCTTTAAGTAACAGTACATTTGAATACAGAATAGATAATTGTGCTGGGAATTACATGATTGTATGAATGTATTATGTTTATGCACCACAATGGAAAAGGAAATATTCTAAGCATATGTAAGTTCCTTTAGCGAGAATCCGATCTTGAAGCATGCCGTAACTGTAACTGATCTTCCACAGCCTTTGTTCGTCACATCATGTCTGGCTGAGAGATGTCTCGGGTGTACGTCTACCTCCTGCCCTCAACATTTAGAACACGTGAAGCAACAATCCATCCAGGCTTTTTCTTTAAAGCTCTCAGATGCGTGTGATTGCATAGCCTTATTATTTTGCTATGTTTACTATAATATATACATTCAGAGAGTAGCTGTGTATCATGCAACATCTAGAGCTAGAAAGCCGGGTTGGATGTAGTTTGAAGGTTTTGACATATGGTTGGACTCTTTCCTATCTCTGCAGCAGCCCTTCCTCTGGCCCCTGGCTGCAGCATGCTCTCTGCATGTGGCTGTCCCTGTGACGGCTCTCAGAGGCGAAAGGGCGACTGCACTGCTTCAGACTTGAGCGCATGTCAAGGGGTGTAGCATAACAGGGGTGTACTGCGTCCTCTTAGATTTGTCTTTTGATATCAGCTCGCTCCCTTCCTGTGCTCACCAAGAAGTGTGGTTGCTTTTATTATTAACTAACCAAACAAATTGCAGTGGTTTGGCTGTTTTTGCTGATCTTTCTCTCCCTTTTCCTGATGGAGGCTGATCCATAGCTCAACTCTACGATCTCTCATTACTGTAGCTGTGCTATAAAACCGTTTCCACTCTAGTCCTGTAGAGGAAAACCAGAAGGAGCTTCTTTAACATTTTCTTGAATCCCAGACCTGGTTAAGTCTTTAAGCTGTGGTTTAGTAGGAGCTAGCCATGATCTTGCTCTCACCCTGTTTCTCACCACTTATGAACGAGAACAACTGGGGAATGGCTTCCAACTACAGCAAAAGTCGCAGGCTAAAGGCAGTTTTTCAAGGCTCGATGAGGTTATGTGAAGGGCATTTGGATGCTATTATTATTAAACATATATATTTTGTAAATATTTGTTAAATTACGTATATTAGTTTTTTAATCATGATAGTTTTAAAGGAATTTTTTCCCAGTTTTATTTATTGACACTGTTTGCTGTAGTTGGGGTCGATCCCCTTTTTGGAACAAATTGGAAACTTAACTTTGTTTTATTTTTCTTTTTTTTCTACAGAGCTCGTCCGCATGGTCATGAGCGGTTGAAGATAAAGACCACAGCTCATTTGTTTTTCTTATTTTCTATGTAATAATTTCTTTATATGCATTTTGTTTTGTTTTTTTCCTATTCATTCCGTCACCTTCATTTGCTTAATGGCTCCAGTCCTTCGCTCGTGTTTGCACTCATTTGGGTATTATTATTAGAAGTGCCTTTATCTTCTTTAAGTTCCCATATGACTCTCCAAGAGGTCCACCTCCTGTCCTGTGGTATTCAAACCATTAAGTGATATGAAAAAGATATCTTGTGTGCCGACTGGTCTGCAATAAAACCTCTCAATGCAGCACATTAGCAGTGTGTATGCAATATCCAGTGTATCCTCAGGCATCTCTGCTGGACTGTGCTGTAGTAGAAATGTTGTGTCCGGCCAGACTTTTGTTCTTGGCCTTTTCAGAATAAATTATGAATCGGAAATGCAATAATATTTGAATTAACTTGGAATGTTCTCACTGTCGAATAAAGTAAATTTTAAACAGAAACTACTTGTATGTCTTAATTTCATATTCGTCAAGAGTCTTGTTTTTTTTAAACCGTGTAATTGTAAATTTAGGGAACATAAGCTTCGAGTCCAGTTGAACTTGCCTCTCTCCTGTTTGCCGATAGATGGCAGTGTTCTTACACTCTGTTGCAAGCTGAACTTGTTTGCATCCCCTCCCCAACCAGTTGCGTTAATTGATTTTAGTTAATTAGAAAAAACAAGCTGTCTGAAGTGAACTTCTTTTGCATTTAGACTAATGCAATTCAAATGATCACTAATTGGTTTGAGGTCAGTGATTTAAATTAAAGGTAAACATTGTTGGCACTAAGATGTTTAGTGTCTTTGGGACTAATTTGTCTCAATTGCTTATGAGAACAAATCACAGGCAGACAGGTATATAGTGGGTTTTAGAACCCATCTTTTTAAGCTCATCTGAATTTAAACCTGCCGTTGTTCCTTTAATTAATTTGAGTAATCTCAATGGTCATTTGAAGATTAACAATTGGTACTGCAAAACAAAGGTTCATTAGGAAATTATATAAAGAAACTACTTTTTGTAATTTTCATTAATACTAATAACATATCTACCAGTCTATATAACAGTACACATCTAATACAGTTTTTTTATGTTTGTGTGTGTGTGTGTGTGTGTGTGTGTGTGTGTGTGTGTGTGTGTGAGAGAGAGAGAATTTATTATTCATACAAACTGATCAAAAGTGATTATTCTTTTTTTTAATAAATCTTGAATTCTTTAAACTGCTGTTCTTTTAAATGTCCTATTCATCAAAGAATCTTGTAAAAAAAAAAAGAGAGATATCACTCCATGAAAATAATAAAAAATTTTATTGTTCAACAAATCAGCATATTAGTATGATTTCTGAAGAATCATGTGAGACTGAAGACTGGACTGTAAACTCAGGAAAAATAAAATATATGAAAATATCAACGGTTTTTTTTTTTTATCAAATTTAGTGGTTTTCGTAATGCTGTCTCTTAATATCCATCTATTTATTTGTATTTTGACATGTATAGTTTTTAAAAGCTTTGCAAGTGTTTGTATTACATGATATATAGCGTATCTCTAAATCTGATTATATTTCTCTATTGAAAAAAAAAGTCAATTTTATTTATAGGTAAAAGAGCATATATATGAGAGTTTGTTTGGGTGTGCTGAAATACCCCATGATGCATTGTGTGCCGAGAGGAGCCCATCAACAGCTCGCTGACCTTTTCTCTCTCTCTCTCTCCGCTCCGCAGCAGTCAGAACTATTCCCCCCTCATTAGACGGCACATACACTCCGAATGAGAGCCAGAGAGCCAAGTATCATACACACCAGTGGTGAATAGGTCCTCTGCTAATTACTGAATTCATTTTGCTCGGATGTGTGTGGATGTGCATGCAGGTCTGTTTCTGTGCATACTTGTGCGAATGTGTTGGAGGCAAGTGAAGTGTATTGATTATTTTAATCTGCCTATTTGTGAGTCTGTGATCCTCGTGGCTCTGCATTCGACAGGGGAATCACTAATGGGCCTCAGCACAGGCCGCCTCAGACCTCTCCCTGTCCAATTAACTTTCAACTGGAATCTGGCAGGAGAGTGCGAGGAGGCTGGCCACGGACATGCTGAGATCCCCCACATATTCCCACAGGTTACAGATTCAGCAAAGCCTTAAGACCGGAATGTCATTACCTCTCGCTTTTAATTAAAGGATTCTCTCTTCGTTTTAGCCCTGACATGCACAGGTAGAATCCTAGTATTGTTCATGTCGTTGTTCCTGTTTTGCTTGTTTTTCTCTCTCTCTCTCTCTCTCTCTCTCTCTCTCTCTCTCTCTCTTTCACTTCAAGACACTGAATTTTCATTAATAGAACTGACTTTTTTCTTCTTAAATGACTGTAGTAGAGAATATGCATGACAGAAATAATCTTTGCCATATTTATTATATACTGTAAAAAAAATACTAAATTATTTTAGTATTCACCTAACATGTTGCAAGGATTTTGTATAGTCAGTTGTATAAATGTGACAAAAAATGAGGCAGAGGTATTTGAATATTATTTATTATTGAATTGCTTAGGGAATGTTTTTGGTGTTTTGACATGTTATTTGTATCAGTGTATTTACACATGGCTTGACTTGGATGGACAACTCCTTCCTGCTGTATTTCTTCGAAAAATGTACCAATACAGGTTATGAATATGTATTAAAATTACAATTTAGAGACACAGTTTTTCAGATTTATCATTCACACCTTTGGCCTTTTTCATTTGATGAGGTTTCTCATGAAATAGCGACCTTACTGGGCTTGATATCACAGAAAAATGTATAGAGCTTGATTTATTTATTTGTAACTTCTATAGAAAACATATTCTAAAATATAATACATACAAACTCATTGATCACTGTGAAAGTGTGATTTAGAAATGCTACATTTGAAATTCTCTTTTAATGGCAAGAAATTAAATGAATTTCTTAGAATTTTGCTTGCCTATTTTCTCTTAAATTGAAAATCAATAAATCTAGAATTTCTGCAACATAATGCTAATATGATATAAAATGTTACACCTCCTTTGTCAAGTGTAACATTTTCATTTTGATTTCAAACCATACAGAGTTTTATATCGTAATATCTTTTATTAGACTTACACAGAAGGGAACAACATCCTCCCCTTTAAAAAGCACTAAATCATTTCATTTATTTGTTTGATTAAAACATTGTATTTTGGTTAATTTTGAATAGTGAAGAGTCTTATTAGCCTTAATCAATACATCAATGTTCTGGTCCAGCCCATATTCTTTAGACAGATTGGAAATCTATATATCTGGTTGTAGTGAGCCATTGTGTGTAATTACACTCCAGTGTGTCCACATGTATTAGCCATATTTCTATCTCCACACAGACAGCATAAGCAGTCACTTTAAGTCAAATGAATTGAACAAGAACACTTAGATTAATCACTAGCCCTACGATGTGTGCGCACACATATGTATATATATATGCGCGCTACGGCTCCGTCTAGTGAGTGAAAATTACATTTACGCACTAATTTTCTTTCAGGTCCAGCCATGTGTAAATGCAGCTCAGTTCACCATTTAAAGCATGTTGACTAGTGAGTTTGAATCTCTGGTTTTGAATGACACACAAAATGGAGACAAGTACACTAACAAGTACACATGAAAATATGAGTGTGTCACTGTCCAGGATAGATATAGACATATATTTATATGCATTTTAATTTAAGTTTGAGAGTAGTGTATCATGGAAGATAGTTATAATTTGCACACATACAAACAGCGTGTCAGAAATTCCCTCGCTTTATGAAAGAAACTGGTTGCGGTTATGTATGTGAAGCCCTTCTGCTCCATATAAACCATGTCCATTTCTTTCAAATCAGTTTGGTGTTTGTACGTAGCTGTTTGAGTGTGTGTGTTCATACACAGTACATCTGAGTGTGTAGAGCAGCATCGTGAGCAGGTCAGTCAGCATAGATGAGGAAACCAGAGAACGTGCTGTATTTGTTGGTGTTTCCTCCGTGGACTTTCCCTCCGTCCAGCTGCACACAGACCTCATCTCCCACGTCTAAATGCAGGATCACACTGTTGGAGGCGTAGTCATAATTCTGATCAGCGTCCTGGGCGATAGCGCTGGCCCTCACCTGTCACACACGAGAGAAATGAAGCCATGGTTAGAGGAAGGACACAGAGCAGATCGCAACAATATTCCTGTACACTTGAATGATACTGAAATGTAGATGAAGCACTAAAAGCATTTATAATCATTTAGTGATGATCATTAGACCAAACAACAAAATACGACTAAAGCCCAACATCATGAAATGTGACATTTGGAGCTTTTAAAATGACACAACAACTTCAGATAGTGAAATATATTATAAATAAGCACAGACTGCATTCAGTGACTTTTTCACTATCATATATGAGAGGAGAAATTAATAAGTATGATTTTTGATGTTTCTAAAATAAATGCAGAAACCACTATAACACCATTTTGAGCTTGGAAAGATTTTGATTTGTTAAACCTTTAGAACTAAAGGGAATAAATGTATAAAATGTAATATTAGCACAAATGAATAATTTAATATAAATGTTTTGTAATATATATATAAATTTTTTTTAATGTAAAAAAAATCAACAGACAAAAATTTAAAGATTTTATTGGAAATATTGTATTATTATTGTTATTATTATTATTTAATTATAGAAGAGAAATAAGAAAAATAATATTATTAACAAATAAACAACAATTACAAATCATTTTAAATATTTTATTATTCAAAATAATAAACATAATATTTTTTATTAAATTAATTGACAAAAAATAGGAATTATAATTGATTTCATGATATTTCCAGTTCCTTCTGAGGGAAAGAAATAATACTTAGATTTTTTGTTTTTACATTACAGATTATATGCTTTTATAAAATATTGGCAGAAACCACTATAAAACCATTTCCAGGTTGGAAAGATTTAGTTTTGTTCTACAGAACTAGATAGATACTTGAGATAAAAAAAGGTTAGAAAATACTGCGCTATAATCATATCTCTTCATACAAATGCTCTCTTGCCTTTTTTATCATCTGTATGGCAGTGGAAAGGAGTCATTATTAAATGATACTCTGACAAGGGCTGGTCAGGTTAAATGGATGCGGCTGCAGATAGCCCGCTGACCTTCACCTCAATTGAGAAGCAGTCACGCTCTCTCCTATTTATCTGCTGACAGAGATCATGTAGCTAGAACTTTATGGGACGGGTGATGCTAAAACTGTACTATATCTCTTCCTCGTATTGACCTGCTGAATTTAATCACAAGCGCACATATCATGCAAACCGCAATGAGACTGTTTGCTGGAGACTTGGACTCATTTAAATTCAGCTTGAGAGATCAGCCGTATTGACTCCCAGCAGTGGATCTGAAACTTGTTTGTTAACATTTTAAATTGAGATTAGTCATGTGGTCAGACAGAAGTACATTCCTGCATAAAGATGCAATTAATAAGAACCAAGACCTGTGGTAAAACAGATCCAAGTTTTGTATCCTTGCAATACAATTCAGACATTAGCGGTGTGATATTTTATAATAATTTTTTTGTATCTGCTCTAAACTCAAGTACTCTAAACAGAAACAAATGGGTCATGTTTTAGCAGACAGGTGTCAGATGACAGACAGTAGTTGTCAGGCATTTTGCTTGGCCGTGTTATAGCCACTCAATCTCTGTCAGGTTTCCTAAATATATGGAGCGAGTCTATCGTAGGAAAAAAATACAATGATATGCACGGTGTCAGTAAACATCCTCATATAACATGTCATCACTCACTCAAATGCCTCTTGTTTTATTGGGTGTGTTATTACACCCACAACCACAGCCCACATAAAACACACTGACCCCAGACAGAGATAAACTCCTTATATCCATAATCTAATAACCCCACTCCATTACCATCATGATACTGTCAACGTCTGCACAATGTCCTGAGTGGAGACTACAGCCATTTAGATGCTTTATTGAATACCAATCTGTATAATGACGTTAGGGAGGTTTACAATGCAGCACTGTAGGACAAATATATCAGTTTTAAATTGATTTTGCATAGCAGTGATAGATATTTGTCATTTGCAATTTAAAACAAAATACCCTTGCATGTTTTCAAAAGCTGTGTAGAGACATGCAGCTTCAAAATAGACTTTATTTGGGGGAAAAAAGAAGAAAAAAAAAGAAATGGATTTACATTGGTTATTTTAAGTTTTCATTAAGAGAACAGTTTTAAAGATGTACTTTATTTTACAACAATAAAAAGCATAACATTAACTGTGAATATTAATAATAATAAAAAATCATAATGAAAGATGTTTTATTAATCAGAATAATAGTAATTATTATTGATCTTAAATAATAAATATATTAATAAAATCAAGATTGTTATAATAATAATAATAATAATAATTTTTGCTATTTATATCGTCACAAATATATTTCACTTTTTTAAAAATGGTAACAGTAATAATAATTACAATTATTATTTATTACTTTAATGATAATAGTTAAATTAAATCTATTAATCTAATCCTTATTAATATACAACTATATATTACTATAATTTTTGCTATTTAAATGATCACAAATATATTTAAATAAATAAATAAGTTACCCAATCTCTGAGTACTGTTGTTGGGTCCTACTTTTAACCGACTCAGCGTATAGTGTCATTTATCTGAGCACAATACAGAGCTGTAGTTAAGTGATATTGTGTCAATATCATTTTAAATATATATCAGTCATGGCAAACTATAATATAGACGTTTAGATGTGTATACAATCATATTATTTCACCTGAAGATATTCATTGTGTTGAAGTGTGTTGTGAAAAAGCATTTTTGGCTTGTCCCTGTTCAGCCTGCATCAAACAGTTGTGTTGAGTTGCTAGTCTCTGGAGAAACCCCTTTTCCAACTATATCTAAAAAAACGACTACAGATATAACTATACGCAATCTTTCACTTGGGTTAATGCAATCATTGGTATGTGTGACTGAATACCTATCAGTGCAACAATATTTTCTTTATATTACACATATCTGAATAATTTGGCTGCGATGCAATTTGAGAAAACTCAAATATCATGAAGATATCATGAAGACCATAAAATTGAGGGGGACAATATGTGCATCATTCCACTTCTTACAGTGACAGTCTGGCCTCTTCTCCCTATCAACGCACAGTGTACGTCATTCTCCTTATTATTTTGGTTAAGTGGGCAAAGGGGCAATTTTTCCCTCTGGCATTCCCTTGTGTTCGATACGACAACATGAGCGGTCACTTTAATAAGCAGACATCTGGCAAAGACCACTTAAGACATTTCTTGGCTTCCATTGATTCTCGTCTTGTATTTTTGGGATCAGTTACACTGAATGTGAGCGCCCGGGGTTTAGACATATCCCGCAAAGCGCGCTTGTTAGATGCTTCCCAGCATTTATCAAATATAAGTGATATGAAAGCTTGTCTTGGAGGGAGCGGGAGAGAGGCATTTTAGGATTACCGTTGACTGCACCGGAGATGGATATTGACATGGGAGCCGACTGCTTGTGAAACGCCACGCTTACTTGATCTCAGCGAGATCCTGGCTGTGAGCAGGGACCCTCGGGCCTGCTGGGGGCTTGTTCTGCCAGGCCTTTTCATTAACAGGGAGGGGAAGGATGGAGGGGGGCACATCTGCAGCAGAATTTTATACATAACCAGAGCCGAGGAGAAAGACAAGGGTTGAAGGTGAAAATAGGAGGGGGAGATTCGGATAACAGTCTGATCAAGCAAAGCTGTTTTGTGAGAGCAGCGAGATGCAAGGGTATATGAAGTCTTGTTTTTATCAGTGATGCCATGCTCCAGCGGTAATAAAACTGACAGTATTCATTCTCTGTGATATACAGACCTCTTAGAGTAGAGACAATGGAAAACTAGCTCTTAAACTTACCTAAGTGATCGAGCACACGGGAGGGGAGGGAAAGACTCAAGCAAAAAATAAAAAAGGAACATTTTTTGAATAGCTCGGTTTTGCCTCAAAGGGAGAATAAAATTTGTTTAGCTTCTTCAGAGAGTTGTGCTTAATTGGAATACTGTAAAAGCGTGGGATTGCATACTAATAGTCCAAGTGTATACTATAACAGTTACAAGTTCAGTGAACATATCTTCAATCACTGTGTAGATATAATCAACTGGTTAAAGGGTTAGTTCACCTAAAATGTAAATTTGGTCATCATTTACTCACTCTCATGTCATTCTAAATCATTATAAGACAAAAAAAGATGCGTTGAAGAATGTCAGGGTTTAAAACGACTTTGGTCCCTATTGACTGCCATTGCCTCAAAATCACCCATTTTTTCTTTTTTTTGCAGAAGAAAGAATCTCATACACGTGTGAATACTGTACATGATGTCAGAATTGTCATTTTTAGTTGAACTATCCCTTTAAAAAGTGACACCATGTAAAATGTAATGAGTATGCACTGTTGGGAACGTTACTTTAAAAAAGTAATTAGTTATAGTTACTCACTACTTGTTCCAAAAAGTAACTGAGTTAGTAACTGAATTACTCTATAATAAAAGTAACTCGTTACCAGTGAAAGTAACTATTTGCGTTACTGTTTAAAAAAAAAAAGTTGCTATATGTCAAAGAATTTGTATTTTTTTCACAAGTCAGTTGAAATGAGTAGAACAGACAGGTTTTTGTACATAACTTTCGATATTTATTGCACGTCAACAGACAGCAAGAGTTTTATCCTGCACTTCAAGTATTATCTTTGTAAGAAAAGTGTTTTTGGCCAAAAGCTTTGTAGATGCGTGTGTCGTTGTGAGATGCTTCATTAAATTAGAGTTGCTTACAACGGATGTCGACAAAGTCTTCGCTCCTGGACATAATGTACACATTACATGTACGTTCTTGCCTTTGACCACAATGAATTTGAAGTAGTGCTTATATCTCCACCTTGAAAATGCCAACTTTCATCGGATTGCTCCTGACTCGCCATCTCTGCTGCTGCTGTGAAGCTGTTGTGTGTGTGGCGCTGCTGGTGCGTGTGCTGGCATGTGTGTGAAAACACTGGCTTTGATTGGCTAGCATGAAACACATGACTCTGCCTTAGCCAATCATAATCGCTTATCTCGTTATTAACCCACCTCCTCACTCGCTGTTTGAGCCAGGGGTGCGTTTGGATTATACAGTTTATTCAATCAATGCATAGTAACGCACCGCATTTAACATCCAGTAATGTTAACGGCGTTGTAACGACGGGAAAAGTATTTAGTTAGATTACCCCGTTACTGAAAAAATAACGTCGTTACCTAACGCCGTTCTTTTAAATGGCGTTATTCCAAACATTGTGAGTATGTCATGAGTTTATACCATTTCCATTAAAATTATTTGGCAAATGACTATAGTCCAATTTCAGTATGTGCAAAAAGTGATTCGGTTTTATTGTGGGCGGAGCCTATCTGGTGGCAGAAAATGACAGTTTTAACGTAGCAGTCTAAGCAAGCCATAGAATAAAATTATAAAAAATGTCATCTTGAGTTTATATTTAAAAATTCTTTATAATTCTTTAAATTCTAAGATTATATCTTACAATTCTGGTAAGAAAAATCAAATTGTCATTTTCTCTTTTTCCCTCAGTTCAGAATCATGAGTTTATAATCCCACACTTCGGCTTTTTTTCCTCAGAATTGACAAACACGCAATTGCTGAGTTGAATGAAGTCAGAATTGTGAGAGAATTGTGAGATAAAATAGGTAAATGGTATGTTTTATAGGTTTAAATAGTATTTCAAACTTTAACTATAGGGCTAATACCATATCACCCCATGTGAATATTATATAGACCTATTTTTCAAATCTAATTCATGCTTTAAAACAGGTTTATTACAGTAGGTTTCGTCCATAGTTTGTCCGTTTAAACGTTCGCGTCTATATATTGTTTATATTTATTTATATATATATATATATATATATATATATATATATATATATATATATATATATATATATATATATATATATATATATATATATATATATATAATTTTTTTTTTTTTTTTTTTTTTTTACCTTTATAAGATATCAAGCATACCTATATAGAATGCGGCACCAAACAAATTCGTAAGGGGAATTCAAATTCGTTTTTTTTTTTAAGGGAATGAGCCCCCGATCTACCTAAATGCATCTATGTTTGCACAAATTAGATTAGATTAGATTAGATTCAACTTTATTGTCATTATGCAGAGTACAAATACAGAGCTAATGAAATGCAGTTATCATCTAACCAGAAGTGCAAGAATATAGTGTTTTATATACATAAAAGTGCAGAGTAAGTGAAGCTATGATATACAGAATGTACAGTGGAGTTGCTATATACAGTATTGAGCAGAGTATATACAGAATATAAATAGGAATGCAATGTAGGGATTGTATGTACATTATGAACAGAGCAATGTAGGATTATATACACATTACGAACAGCAGCAATGTGAGAACAGTGGTAATAAATACAGTTGGATGAGTGTGCAAAAGTATTGTTAAACAATGTATTCTTCTATGCAAAATAACAGTAGTGCAATGATATTTTTATAGAAATATTTTACTGTGTACAAAAATATTATTGCACTACTGTTATTTTGCATAGAATACATTGTTTAACAATACTTTTGCACACTCATCCAACTGTATTTATTACCACAGAGCTAATGAAAAGAAAGTGAAATTAAATGAAAAAAAAACCATTTGTCACACAAACAAATAATTTGTGATCCAGCTTCACCAACAGAAGAAGTGAGTATAAGGTTTTTTTAATGAATCTTTGTAAATCATCTTTCCTAATAATGTGCTTATTAGCAAGTTTCACCATCAATGCAGCTAAAGTAAACAGTTGGCCAGAGAGCGGCTGGGAAGAGAGGGGCGGGGTCAGCAGAGCTCATTTGCATTTAAAGGAAAATGCTACAAAACAGCTTGCTCTGAAAAAAGATGTTTGTGACAGGGTAAACAAGGTGTTGTTTTACATTACCATTTAGAAATTTTAACCAAACTATGTTACAGACTTTTCATTTAGACCATAAAGAATCATATCAACTTCTGGAAAATGTACATCAAATGACCCAGGTGATTTATGCTAAATTCAGAGTAACAAAACTACAGCAGCAGCAAGTCTGTTTGCTGAATATATTTAGCAGCTTCTACGTTTTTTTGTTTAATTTTTTTTTCTTAAAAATGTAACATTTTGTTTTTAAATTAAATCTAAAAATATTTCAAAATATTTTATGGATTATTGTTTAATTGTTAAACCATTAATAATTAACTTATTTAATTTGTAGTTAATAAATTAACTATTTAAATAATTTACCCTCCTAGGCTGTCTGGGCTTATTTATTTATTTTTTAAATGACATGAGTACAGAGCCACGCACATGACATGCAAGAAAAAAAAAAAAAATTGTGCGCACGATTTACTAATTCGTTCCCTCAATTTACTAAAACGTGCACACAATTACTAAAATCATGCGCATGATTTAGCAAATCGAGGGAACAACTTAGTAAATCGTGCGCACTATAAATCGAGTGAATGCCATAGTAAATCGAGGGAATGCTATAGTAATCGTGTGCATGTTTTAGTAAATCAAGGGTACGAATAAGTAAATCGTGCCCACGATTTAGCCTTATATTTTTTCCTGCACGTCATGTGCGGGGCTCCGTACATGAGACTTCTTGCATTTGCTATACTTTATACTTCAGTACAGTAAAAGTACAAAAATTTGTATGGTAATTTCATATCATTTTCATGTTAAAGGGGCATATGATGCGATTTAAAATTTTCTTTCTCTATGGAGTGTTACAAGCTTTTGGTGGATAATGAAGATCTGTAAAGTTGCAAAGACTAAAGTCTCAAATCCAAAGAGATATTCTTTATAAAAGGTAAGACTCTCCCTTTAACCCCCAAAAACGGCTCGTTCTAACACACCCCCGTCATACGTCACTATGTGGAAATATTTGCTTAACGCCGCTCAAATGTTCATGCAATGACTTTGAGAGAGGTGGGGCATAGAGGACCTACAATAATGTACAGCATTTGAAAAATAATGTGTTTTTTTGAATATTAAAGTATGTCAACATATTCTGTTTTACCAAATACACAAAATAATGATTTTTAAAAAAGCATCATATGACCCCTTTAAAAGTATTTGTTTTCCGCCAGGAGAAATTTTTGGCAAATTTTTTCATGCCATCTTTATGAATAAAAAGTGAATCTTTAAAGTGAATTTTACTGCAAAGCTGTAGAATTGAGAAATAATAAAGGCTTTACAACATTATAGCTAAGTGTTTTAAAAATATGTTCAAGACTATGAAAGTAAGTTATTGATTTTCAAGAATATCATCTTGAGTTTATAAGATAGCATCGCTAGCTAGCTAAAGTTAACCTAAAAGGTTATGATAATGTTTAGTTGTCAGCATTTAAATGTACAATTAAGTTTCTAGGTACTCTCCTGGGATTCCCAGGCTCAGCATTTAAAATGATATGTTGTTAAATGCTGTTAAATACCATGAAACTGTATGTTATTGCCGGTATCATTATTTACAGTGGTGCAGTTATTTTGTTTCTCAGTTTCTGGCAGAACGGGGAAGGAGAGGTTTCTGTGAGGGTCTCAAGTGTCTCTACCTATTTATGCCTCTACCTTATTTATGTGGAAGTTCTAAAGAACGCTCCGTGCATATGGTCAATTAAAAGGGTGTGCAATTAGAGATCACCACAATTAGAGATGACCAAAAACATTCATTATATCGCTACCGGACTATGTACATGTCATTGCACTGGGAGACATTTATTAGAGCAGGTATTGGTCATTAACAGACAGGCGATGGCACTTTTAACACTAGCGTGTGAAAGAGCTCGACCTTTTGGAGGTCTATTAAAAGAGCATGTGACAGGTGAAAAAGGGGAAAAAGAAATGGTGGAACGATTAAGCAACAGAAGGGACAGAGTGTAGATTAGTCAAGGTTCAGACAAAGGGTTTGGGAAACTACATTGAAGCTGAGGGACCATAAATTAAAAGATTAACAGCACACAACACGTTAATTATGAGGAAGAAGCATGCAGATGCTAAATCAGAGATGATGTATGACCCTGGTGTCATATTTTGACTTGCATTAGCATTAACACAAACACACCATTATTCTACAAGGACGATAAAAGAACCACCAATAATGCTAGCAGCATCAAATGCTTTTAACAAATATCTTCATATGTTTATAGATCTTTCTGCACTTATTCTATCAGCAGAGGTTATCTGATTATACAGAATAAAAATTAGAAGTTATTATTAAGTGATGTGCGATTTTTGACCCAAACAACACTTTGATGGGATCTGACAAGTAAAAATATTTTCTTGCGTATAGAATTCCCTTCAGCTGTGGCAGATGCTGTGATGAAATTTCATTAGGAATCCCTTTCAGTGGGCAATACACCAAATTAATTACAAGAAAAATGAAGATGACCTCATTAAATATTGATGGGGGCACTATTGATATATGATCACACCACTAATCCTTTCCATCAGATGATCTGTTATGAATTATTGTAACAAAAAATGACATATGCATCTACTCTGATATATTGGTACAGTTTACAGATAAACAAAAAAGCAAAAATCCTAAACTAAAAGGCAGTGAATTATGGGTCACTCTTTAACTAATTAAATGTTCTAATTGTTTTAAGTTTTAAATATCACATATCCTGAAATAAACAACCAATATATATTAAAGTAGGTTTAACATGCAATGGTGTGGAAAAAATTTGCTAAGGATTGGGCTTGCTAACAAAAGAAGTCAGTGAGCAGACAATTAATAAAAAATTCATTTAAAACAGAAATTAATTGTTTCTTAATGAAATTTTCCTGTCACATTTCATTTCCATTATAAACAAATTTGACATTGTTCGAAAGCCTCTTTTTTTTCTAAATTTTTTTTAAATTTAAAGTAAAAAAAATTGGATGTGTGACAAATCCAAAATGGTTGAGTCAAATTCTATATATATATGTATATATATATATATATATATATATATATATATATATATATATATATATATATATATATATATATATATATATATATGTATGTAGGAAAAAAGTTATTAAAGAAACATAATGAAAATTGAATATAATCCATTCTTTCTCTCTCTCTAAAATTTAGAAAATGTCCTATAATTGAATCCTCATGCCTATAAGAAAGATCTAAATGATTTCAAATGTCTCTTTAGTTTTCAGTCCTGCTTACCTGTGAATTTTCTTAATTATCCACCTACATAATTTCCATTTCAAGTGGTACCAAAGGGTGCTAACTCACAGATCATTCAACAGTGACACTCTCACCACACTCCTGGGACACTTTAGCCTCACATGTCTGAGGTCCTACAACAAGCAGGCCATCATAATGGCACCAGTGGGTATCAAGAGACCAGCTTTCACTATCTGTCAAAACCACTGCACAGACAATGATCAGCCAGATGGTCATGCGGGCCTGCAACCAGGTACAGCAACATGCATGACACACTCTAGAGGATACCGGAGATACTTTTTTTCTCTTAATTAGCACCCTAACATTCACAGACAGCCATAATTAGCAAACAAATGCCAATGTCAGGATCCAGTCTTATTAACTTTAAGATGCCTTGTTAACCTGTCAAACCGTGACATGTTTGGTGCTTCTCCATCTGTCTGTGGCTATGTATTCATTTTTGTCCATGCGTATAAGCCTCCCAGAAGTCTCGTCTCTCTGCCCACTGTCTGCAGCTTTCTATTAAGCCATCTATCTTCCTTTCCTACCCTGATCTTTCTGTCAACCAGCCTAGGTGATTCTGCCATACTCTTAACTGTCATGGCTACCCGTGCGTCCTTCTCAGTCTGTCTCACAATTCACTTGTGCACTTGAGCTTGTGGGCCGCCCATGGGGTGCCATACTGAACATGGCCTCCACAATGAAGATGCAAGATGACTGTGTCAAAACTTGATTTTAAGATGAAGGTTAAAAACTATAATTTATTTCACTGCTTATTTTTTTCTGTTTTGGTGTTGTTCCTTTCCCGTTTCTTCTATAAAAATGTTTCTTCAACGATAGTCACTTTTATTGATGTGGGCTTTTAAAAATGAAATTCCCTTAAAACACACTATTCTCACTAGTTCAATTAATTTGTCTACCAACAATGTTCAATATAAAATAAAGGCATTCAAATGATTTAAAGATTAATATATACATAGTTCTAAAAACATAATATTTTTAGGATGGATTTTCATATTTTAATGTTGGAAACATCTGGATCTGGGCCAAGGGTAAAGCAATAAGATCTATACATAAAGGCATTTACATTTTTAAAATACAAAATTAATTGCAATTTTTCAGTTATATAAATTAAATAATTTCTTAATTCTGAATTAAAATATGTACACAAATATGTAAATCAAAATTTACATAAAATATTCTGCATTTTAAGGTAATATACAGACCACTGAAACACTACAAATGTGTATTCATTTGAACTTAAAAATTGTTGAACTTGCTCCTAAAGATTGTTACTTGTTTCATTTCTGAATGGATCAATGTTTTTGAACCAATCAGTTGAAATGAGTGATTCAATGAGTCACTCATAATCACTTGTTGCCACCTACTGTCTGAAAAGACAACTGTCTGTGACACTGTTTTGCAAGAGATTTGAATTGAAATTGTGATCTTTTAATGAATAATCATGAAGCTGCTACATAAGCTATAACACAAAGAAAAAGAGAAAACATGTTTTAATAAAAAATTTGCATTTAGTTGAAGAAACACCCTTATATGTAATGGCGATTCTCCACTCCAAAGCCTTTGAATTTCTGTGAACTCTGTATTTCGGATATTGGCCTATAATATTCAATAGACATGGCTGTTTAAACATCCTTTTGTCAGCATTCAAAAATAACCTTTTACAAATTAACATAAACCTCCTTATCCCAACGGACCACTGTCTGCTTTCAGATGACACTTCTGAGAATTCCAGTCTCTCAGCATCTGTCAAAAAATCTAGCATCCTTTTCACTTTAATATGCTCTGTACTTTCCATAGGTAGCTGCACAAACCAGCATCCTAGGAGCTCTTTAAAATCTTAAAGGCTACAAAAATTGTCATTTGTGTCACAAATGGACTGCTGGCTGTATTTTAGGTGCTTGGGGAAGTGTCATTCCATTTGCAGTTTATTTGGTGTAGTGAGCAGTTAACCCAGACACTTCTCTATTACATTTCAGGTCCTACAGAGGAGTGAAGCAGTGCCACCTAATGTGCTCAAAATGGACGTAATTGAGTGGACCGAAAAGATAATTAATGAGCAATCAATGAACATGCAAAAGAAGGGGGCACGTTTAGCATGCAGTGGATGCAATCTAAGAGTTATGAATGATTTAACAGCGGAAGCAGACTTGCATGACAATACAAAACTGAGCCAGTCCAATTTAATCTACTACGTCTCTAATCAATTTTACAGGTGGGCCACTATATTAAACCAGAGGTTTTTTTTGTGTTTTTTTTACAACATAACACCAGACCTTCATTGCACAGTGAAATACAAATAAACATTTATTGTGTGCTTGGGTAAAACTGTTCATAAAAGAATATGTTACGATTGCCTCTCAAATAAAAAGGTCCAAGAGTGTGTCTTGATCTACAAAGGTCATACAGTCACTTAAAAACACTTCAGATAAACCTTTTCTTGTCTTGCTCATTTCCTGCCTCCAGACTTTAATTCATGTCAATGAATCAACGAATGTCTAAATGTGGATACTTAATTTTTTTGTACATTCATTGTTTAACTGGCAGTAGACCACACCATGACAGCTTTGACTGCTGAGTCGTATGACACATTTTTCGGTGACAAGTGAGATGTAAATATGTTATTATTAAATTGTCAAAACATATAGCAATGCAACTGAGATAGTTTGGACAAACAGATAAGATATTAATGTCACAATTTTCCTTTTAGTCTTCTCCTGGTCAGCCTTGCAAAACAATACATCTGCGTCTAATTTACTTCCATGTTATTTAGTGCAATAATCAATTATATAATTTAATAGGAATTTTAATAAGAAAAAAATCTCATAATCCAACTATTCTGACTCCTCTAAATGAAGTTGACCTTAGTGGTGAAGCTCAATGTAGCGAACTGAGGGAAGAAGAAACTACTTCCTACTTTTCACTGCACACATAATATCTATAATAAAGTCCCCAAAATGAAATTCTTTCATCATTTACTCATACTTATGTCATTATACCCCTGTATAAGATGATATTTTGAAAAATGTCTCAGGTTTTTTGTCTTTACAATGAAAGTCAGTGAAGTTCAGTGTTGTTTTGGAAACATTCTTCAAATATCTTCATTTTGTGCTACAGAAGTATCAAAGTCATACGGGTTTGGATGAAATTATAAATGTTAATGATTATAGTTTTTTTTTTTCATTTTGGGGTGAACTATCCTTGAGCCAAAGATTTCATTTCAACCACAAACAATGATAAATTCTTACCTGTCCATTCTTCTTGAGGTCTGCCCACATACTGGTCCCATCTCCTCCTCTCATCAGGACATGGTATGTGAAGAAGTAGATACCAGGTAGAGGGCATGTAAATTTTCCAGTGCTGGGCTCATAGTAGTTGCCAACATTGGTCACCACATCATCAAACTTGAGCACATCAGTGCCTTCATGCTGCTTGCGCAGGCCTGCGTAAAATGCAATCTTAGGACTGTAGACTGATGGCACATAACCACCAGGCCCAGGACCAGGAGGCCCTTGTGGCCCTGGCTTTCCAGGCTCTCCAGGTGGCCCTCGTGGACCAGGTGGTCCTGGCATTCCCGGAGGTCCCCGATACCCAGATTTCCCTTTCCGGTTTGGAAAATCACCAGGTGCGGGTGAAACAGCCGTTAGCTCCTGGCCATGAGATGTGGTGTAGGGGTCACAAACCATACGACAACTTCCTAGCATTTCATAATGGCTTCCCGCATTGCCGGCTCCTCCTCCTTTAGTGTTGTGAACCAGTAAAGGGATGGTGACCAGGAGAATCAGAACCATGGCCACACCCACTGCCGCTCCTATAACACGCTTGCGACGACTGATCCGGGAGGCAGCAATCGTTAGAAAGTCCTCCTCTCCTTTAGATGGAATGGTGCCCGCCAGCGTGAAAGGTGGAGAAAAACTCACTAAAGTGTGAAAGTAAATGTATGTTTGGGTACAAAAGAACAGCCACAGGTATCTATAGAGCAGTGAGGAGAAGGATAGCAGATGAATTTATGGATGAGACAAGGAGACCAAGAAGAGTGTGGAGCATACAGAAAAAAAAGGGTGCAATGGGACTTGTGGTAGGACAGAGTGGAGAGCCACAGGAAGATCTGAAGGAATGAAAAGGAACAGTGGAGGCTGCAACAGAAAGGTGTGGCACGGTAAAGAATGATTAAGAAAGATGATTACGGAAAAACACAGCTTATGGTCACGTATTATATATTAACAATAGCAATAAAATGCAATATGGTGTTTTTTAAAGTGTTGGAATTTCCTGGTTAATAACAATACAGATCTCTTCATTCATCCCCTTGTTTGTTAACATTAAATATAAAATGAATACTCCAATACACAGAAGATGCTTTGAGGTTTTCCTTTGCATAAGCAAACAAAAATGAACTGTTTTTTTTCCACTTCAAAGTTCCTGTCCACCTGACAAAAGCTGTGCAATTTAGAAACTGCAAAATTCAGTTCATGAGAGGCTAGATGAAATCACAAAGTTATCTGCTTGCAAAACAAAATTAAAATCAAGTCCAACTAAATACCTAAAAGATGTGCCAAAAAAATCTGTCATCCAATGTTCCACGTTTCAAAATAAACTGATCCCACACAATGAAATTTGTCCAACGCCCTGCATCAAAACCTGATGAGCCACAATGAATTGATCCTTCAGATTATTATTATTATTTATTTTTAAGGGATAAATGGAAGACCCCTGTAGTCGCTCTGGCAGGTCAAGGAAAATTCCACAGAAATAGAACTAAAGGAGGAAAGACACAAAAAGACAATAAGAAAAATTTGTGAAGGCTATATATATATTTAAATATATATACATTCAGTGAAGCGCGCGAAATAACACCTCTGAAAGTAGCCTATGACACAAGTGCGCAACATCAAGTACATTTAATAAAAAAAGGCATTAAAGAGACAATTACCTTCACTTCAATGTTTATGGAAGATATTTAGGATTAACAATCTTTCCTCTGATGTCTCTCCTTACATTTGCTGCGCTCAAAAGCAAATTAAAGGTGAATGTAATTCATGCGCATCTTCAGCAGACGAAGACTCCTCTCTTTACTCCAACAAGAGACCGAATCGCAGAATAACGATTTTAAATGCTTTTACCAGTCAAATAAGATGAGTTAACTTAATTAAGTTGCGACTAACAGCACTTCTGACCTTATTTATTCCACGAACTGTGACTGACTGCACGCCTGAGTTAAACTTCCGCTTTTGGAGTTCGTTCTGTCGAGAGAAATAATAAAACAGCAACAGCGCAGGACTTCTGACTCCGACACCTGTGAGATTTTCACACTCCACACACACACACACACACACACACACACACACACACTCACACACACTATCCCCTTCTTCCATCCGGTCGACTCCTCCCACTATCCCTTCATCCCATCTCATCTCGTCCTCGCTCCTCTGTCTCACTGGCTCTGTCTCAAACACCACTGAGCTGTCTACGTAGAACGCGCGTGCGATGCCGATGTCTGACTCGGCAGCACACTTGGTTTTTAGACACAACCGTTGTTTTTTTCCCACTTATTCATCATTTAATGGGGTAAAGTGGTGTAAATGTTAATCGTTTATCATGTCAGCAGTATATGTTGACTAATTCTTTAAAAACAAGCAATATTATTAACAAAAAACTCTTGTGGATGACACAGGGGAAAAAGGCTGGGTGAAGCATCTCAGATGGAGCACTGTGACTTTTCGAGGCCATTGTGTGTGTGGCTCAGTTTCTCTAGCTTTCAGAGCTCATTAGTGAAGGACACTGAGACCATTGTGCTCTCCCTCGCTCTCTATCTATCTATCTATCTATCTATCTATCTATCTATCTATCTATCTATCTATCTATATATCTATCTATCTATCTATCTATCTAACTATCTATCTATCTATCTATCTATCTATCTATCTATCTATCTATCTATCTATCTATCGATCTATCTATCAGCAACAAACTAACAGATGTATTACATAGAACAGCTGACAAATAAGTCTGTTATGATGGTTTTTAAACATTAAAACTGTCTCATCATCCATATAAAATAGGCTAAATGAACATGTTCACACAGAGTTTGCATAGCACCTTGCAGTCAGTTTGAAGGCTAATGCTACTAGTGTTTAAATATTGGGTCTGGTAAGAAACGGATCCATTGAGAATTCATTGTAACTCATCCAATCTGCTGTTCTCTGTTAATCACACATCTGCATTTTTAAAGTTTAATGATGGAGGTTGCACTGGGGGAAATACATATTAACAGCTATCTTTTTTTCTCCATCAGCTCTCTGCACCTCTTCCTCCAATATGACCAGAGCAAGAAGAGAGAAGAACTAAAGAAGTGCACAGAGAAAAGAATGGTCTGGAGAGAAAGGTGCAGAAAATGCTCCTCAAGTAAGAAGTGTATGTGTGTTATGTCACTCCCACCTCGTGTGTCAGTCAGTTTCTTACATTAGAAATACACACACACACACACACACACACACACAGTGGGGTTTAACCACAATTGATGTATAATCATCGCCAGGAGACATAGGCAATATAGTGAGAATTGGATTTTTAGTGGCTGTTAAAATATTACTGAGATGATTAATATTAAAAAATGCACACGTCTCTGAGCTGTCTGTCTGTCAGTCGCTCTTCATTTCAGGTCTCGTTTCACCATTCTGCCGCTCCTTTCTCTTTTTCCTGTAATATAGTTGAGCCAGTAACACAGCCTAACCCCAAAGCATCTGGCACAGTTTACCCCACCGTTACTATTTTGGTAAAAATTCTTCATTTAATAATCAACTGCAGTCTTTGGTCATTCTTTGTTGTCATGCACTAAGCTAGGTTTGAGAATTGTTGCATCTGACTAATTTTTAGCCTTTAGGTAATGTCCCTTCTTCTGTCATTGATGATGACTCAAGCAAACTGTTGATTGTTGTTTCATATCATGCATCTATAGATCGCTGTTTGGCTCTCATCGACTTAACTGTCGAGAGTTGTATTGAATGACACTGGGGTAGCAATATTTGGACAGTTTCCTTGGAAAAAAAAATGTAGTTCTAGTCTTACAACACAGTGTTTTGGAAATATTCTATGTGTCAGATCAAGTAGGCTAGTATGGCACTATATAGAGTACGAGAATGAAGCAGGGACGTGATCCAGTGGATGTTCACCTCCAAGGTCCTTCTTTGTATTCAGTCTGCAAGAGAAACATGTCACAAGTTAACCATTTAGTGCATTACATACAGATAAATGTTCAAAAAAAAAATATATATATATATATATATATATATTTGTTGAAACTTCTGCTACTAGCATTCCAATCAAATATGTCAAAATATTAGTCCTCCTCCTCAAAAAAAAAACAAAATGTCAGGTAGAGCACATTGAATTGTGGGATACATATTCCATACAGTGTGCTCTGATGTGCAGTTTGGCAAGTTTAGAAGGCATTCCATGCATATAGAAAATGTATTAAACACTACACCTAGTAAATGCATTCTGTTATTTAAAAGAAATCTCTTCATTATCTGTATTTTCAGTTCATCTATAATATATCTTGGTTTCCAACACTAAATTGATGGAAAATAACAAGAAAACCACATGCATTCTCCACATGAACACATATAGACTCACTAATCGTTACCAGACACAAGATCCCATGAGTGTTACTGTGACACATATTGAAACATGGATTCTGCGCATAGATCCACTGTCACTGAGTAGGTGTGAAGAATGATTTATACTCCGTTATTTATGTTACATTTTGATGATGCGAATACCACTGGGTAGTAAAAAGAAATTAGGACATGAATTAACACTTGGTTAAACAGGAAATATTGACAGTCTCCCAAATGTTCAAAGGGGAGGTGACCTGTATATAAAATATAACAGCATAGATCAGTGCCTTTGAGGGTTATGGTGTTGGAAAACGATTAATAAAACATCACCAGGTGCGGAAACAAAGGCCTTTTGGACTTTCACATTGTTTCAGGAACAAGGTATAAGTGAAGAAATAGATTCACTTTGGCATTCATACAGAATACACTAAATGAGCATGAAAGGATGTAATTACCAGATGTTGGTTTATGTCAAGGAGGGCTTGCTTTTTGGATATATTCAAGACATATTCTATGAAAACAATTCTAAATATCTTATGCAGCAGTGCTTATAAAGTAAATTTTAAATCTGGAAAAAAATATAAAATCTGAATATCTAAAAAATCGGAATATCTAATGCAATTTAGCTTATTTAAATACAAATGATATAAATAAAAACAATCGTCTAAAGATATGCTAATAAGATAAAATGCCGTTTTTCTTCTAATGTGAATTTGAAAACTTTTAAAATTTAATCTAGTGTTTAGATATTTCCCTGTGAAATAAGATAAAAATTATTTTTGCAGTGTTTGTGTGTTCAAAAAAGAAGAAGAAGCGTAGGTGAGCCTGTATATGTGTGTGTGTGTGTTTCTGTTGTGCTGTTTCATTAGACTCTGATCATGGTGCCTGATGCAGAGTGACAGCGTGTAGATTGAGTTACACAGCCTCTCTAATTCTCTCCATTAATAAGCATGGTTCCACACTGCCGTCCCGGACCACATTTATTAATCACAATTTGTCATCTGCCTTGCACTCCACCCCTTCTGTGTCTTTCTTACCCCCCTTCTCTCCCTCTCTCCCTCTCTCTCTCTCTCTCTCTCTTTCTCCTTCCCTTTGTACCTTCCTCTCTCTGTCTACTTATCCCTTGCTTTCCCTCTCTCAAACAGAAAGACATGGTCAAGCATGCTGAAAGTCTGCGGTGGCACGACTTACTCTCTCATTCATCTTCTTAGAGGACTCAGAGACTAATCCAAAGCATTTTGCACAAATGTTAGTGCTGCTTGTTATTTATTTGCAAAAGTCATTATTCGAATCTCCATTTTAAAGGTGATGAGATTGTTCTAAAGGTCATGAATATAAAAAAAAAAAGAATAATTTCTTGTAGCTTAAAAATATTTATCTTAAACGGACTACTAGCATAAGAACCATCCCTCAACTATGTATATACAGCAGCTGAAACACAAATAACAGCATCTTACTTACATTTCACCCTGTACAAACTGCCTATCGGTTTTATTGGCTCAGAGGATTAACTAATTGGACTTGGTCTCATTACCCTGACACTCTGGATTTGAAGACTTGTCTCAAAGGTAATCAATCCATACATGGGCAAATATCTGTCAGACTGCATAAACCAAAGCCTGAAGAAGGAATATCTACAACACTAAAACCTGACATAAAACAGCTATAAATTCTTGGAGGATTTAGGGGGGACCTCCTGAATCAAAGCTTTAACCCTCGCAAAGGATGCCAAAATAAAATGTTGGGGGGATCTTATGAAGTATTTGATGCTACATTTTACATCAGGAACATTTCAATATGATTTCAAATGATCATAAAAAATAAAAAAAATTGACCAATTAAGGAGGTAACCATAGCAACAGTATGGCACTCGAACGCGTTCTATAAGGATTAGTATTACATTTATAAAATATTTATAATTCATTACTTAACTTATTAAAGATGCACATTATACTCTACAAATAACCAATATCAACCAATATGTTTTTCTAAGACTATGAATACATTAATATTATGAAATATATTTATGAAATATAATGAATAGTTAAAAAAATTTAATTTATTCCTGTGATAGCAAAGTTGAATTTTCAACAGTCATTATTCTAGACGTCAGTGTCACATGATCCTAGAAGCCATTCTAATATGCTGATTTGCTGCTCAGGAAACATTTCTTATTATTATCAATGTTGAAAACAGTTGTTCTGGGTTAGGGTTATTTTTGTGAAAACTGTTATTATTTTGGGGGGTATTTTTTGATTAATAAAAAGTTTAAAAGAACATAATTTAATCTGTAACGTTAAAAAATGTCTTTACTGTCACTTTTAACTGATTTAATGCATTTAATGCATTTTTATTTTTAAAATCATACAGACCCCAAACCTTTGAACGGTAGTATATACATAGTGTATAGCTTAGCTTATCAGCTCAATTTGAATAGTGTTGCATCTTAGTTAAAGTTCTCATATAACATGCAGCTATAAGACAGTGTTTAAAAAGACTTGCAATAAAATATATAAAATGGAACATAACAGACTAAGACCCAAGAATGAAAGATATTCCTTAGAAACATATGTACATAGACAAAGATGTTTTACCAGAATGATCATTATTAAAAGCTGCTATTTGTATGTTTAATAGCTGTTAGGCCTAATCTGTATCAGAGATGATTTTTAAATGATTTTGGCGCTAATCTCACGAGGCTGTTCTCATTGGCAGGCCTCGCACGCCATGTTAGTTGGATGGGGGTGCTGTCATTACAGTACCTTGCCCTCCATCTCCCCACAGAGGCCTTGCGCTGTTTTTCTTAAGCAGCACCAGTGTTCGAAGGGGAAAACCAAGCCGATTTTCATGTGCAAATGTCAGTCAGTCATCTCCCAGCAATCACAGCCTCGACTCCTCCCGAGGCCTTGCGCGAGACGACGGCTGAATAATTTAGCAGCTCGGTGTCACTGCGCTCAGGGGTCACAACCTTCTAAAGTGATGACAGAGAGCGCTCCCCAAGTCCCTCCCATTCACTTCCATTAGCACTTATTTACTGCCCCCGAATCCAGCTAGACAAAGCTCAAAGCCTCATGGGGGATGGAAATCAGACGCACAGTCCAAACAGTGTCAGAACACATAAAAAAATAAATACACAACAACATTTTCACAAGGAATCCCTCCGGAAGCCAGCACACGTCTGTCCATGTTTCACACACACACACACACACACACACAGATATGCAATAGACCCATGCTCCCGTCTTCACAGAACAAAAGGAGACTTTTTGACAATGAGATGAACTTTGCCATAATTGCAGTTAAAAATGATAAGAAGAGCTGATGAAAAAGATTTGATATAATCATGGAGGGAGGGTTCAGCTTGTGCGGCTTGAGAGGGAAGAGAGGCAGACGAAGGGAAGGATTGATTTCTATAGTGCTGCAGACACATTCTACCGTTCTATCAGTCACATTGAGACATTGTGTCATTCTGCGTGAGGATTCATCTTTCTTCTCAACTCCAGATGTGACAGGAACATGACAAGGGTGCGTAGTCTGTTGGTGAAACAACCACACACACACACACAAGTTCTTCTGAGGAAATGCTGAGACCTGAGAAACCTTCTTTACAATAGTATTTTAGTTCTTATTAGGAGAAAATACGTTGAGGTTGTCAATCGACTGCAAATCTGTCAAACAATTACAACATATGCAGATTAATAATATCAATTAATACATTATTATTATTTGCTGAGAAAAGCTACCAAACGGTGATAATTCAAATCACATTAAATCACCGCAGTGTTATTTTATTATTATGTTATTGTAGTATTTCTTAATATTTTGAATTAGCTTTAATTTTTATATTTTTAGTTTTTATTTATTTTGTACTGTTTTAGTAATTTTGTTATGGTCATTTTTCATTTATATTCATTTTTAGTTTTTTTTTTATTATTAATATTACATTTTGATTTTAGTTTTAGTAATTTACGGCCATTTTATTTTATTTCAATTATTTTTTTTTCTCATCTAATAATTTAATTTCAATTAACAAAAAACGAATTTTAATAGTTTTTGTTAGCAATAACAACACTGCATCATTGTGACAGAAGAAATCACTGAAATGATATTACAAAAGTGGTTTTATAGTCAATATACTGTTTCTTTATTTCCATATAAATTGCTTTTATCAATATGTGGTCAGTTGTAGTTTTTTTTACATATCTCTTTTGTATTGTGTTGCCCCATCTTTAAAGTTGATTTTTTTTCCAATTAAAAATGTTATCTATAAATGCAGTCTCCATCCATACAAATATCTAGACTAATTATGTACTTCCACCCAGAGACACAAACAGAATGATCTATTTACCTCTACTTTTTCAAGCATTATACACATTACATTCATATTTTTTTCCACTGTAGTTAACTTGTTTATTCAAACAAATGTTACAAATCACAGGTGTGTGGTTTGTCAGCAGTGCCCTGAGTTGTTCCCATGGAGATATCAATATTGTGTGCCCTCATTAAAACTCTTCTCGGTAAATGAAAGTGAAAGTGAAAAGTGAAAGTGACGTGACATTCAGCCAAGTATGGTGACCCATACTCAGAATTTGTGCTCTGCGTTTAACCCATCCATAATGCACACACACAGAGCAGTGAACACACACACACACTGTGAGCACACACCCGGAGCAGTGGGCAGCCATTTATGCTGCGGCGCCCGGGGAGCAGTTGGGGGTTCGATGCCTTGCTCAAGGGCACCTAAGTCGTGGTATTGAAGGTGGAGAGAGAACTGTACATGCACTCCCCCCACCCACAATTCCTGCCGGCCCGGGACTCGAACTCACAACCTTTCGATTGGGAGTCCGACTCTCTAACCATTAGGCCACGATGATGCATGAGCATTATGGTTCACACTAAAATCCTTTAGTTTCACACCGATAGCCTCAATTCTTCAGATTCTCTTTCACCCTGCACTCTTTACACCTGCTTGTACAAGTGTGAATTTCTCTTGAAAATATTGCAATGTTAAACATTAAAATAAGGACACAAACTGCATGAAAGGCCTTTTGAATATATAACATCACAGTAACCCCTTGTTAAGTGCAGAGATTGTTCCCTTTATGATTTGTTGCCCAGTCAATTCAATGAATTAATCATTTAAGTTACATTTACATGCAATATTTTTCTAAAACACACAAATGACATTTAGGAGCTGATTTTATTTATTGATTTATTAACATTACATTTATGTTTAACCAAGCATGGTCTGCCAAAAGAAAAAAAGACGTAAATAGAAAAGGAACAAAATGGACTAAGTTTATGAATGAACCACGTTTTGACTTCTCTACGCTGATATCTGAGCTAGATAAAGAGAACAAGGCCTAGGAAGGTGAAGGAGACATGAGTGATCTTTTTAAATTACTGAGAGCGATTATTTGGTGACTTATGGTTGCTTGCTGTCAGGGATTTCAGGATAAATTGAGGAAAACAAGAATTACACTTTCTCCCTTACCCTTCATCCATCTACCCTCTTCTCTCCCTCTCTCTGCTCTTGCAAAGTTACATGATTCACTAGCTTGTGATTCACTTTTAATTCATGACCACTTTCAAATCATAGTGTCATAAATATCATTGTGTATTTGTCTGTTGATTTGTTTGAATTGGCTTGTCTGTAGTGACCTCTTATATTTAGAAAAAATATGAGGAAATTCAACTGTAATTATTATATAAATATACTCTGTTTATTTATAGTATGATAATTATTTTAAACATTTGAGAATGAGTGTGCATGTTTCTCTGAAAACTAAATAAAAATAATAAAAAATTATATAATTTTCATGGCAAACTGATAAGCATGGCACACCCAGAAACATTTGTTGAATGATAGAATGGATTAGTTCATCTTTTTATCTATCTAACTCATTGTAGACAGGCTGGATTTATCCAGTCTAATTAATATTCTTTGTTGCATAATATTTCTAATTCAGTAATCTGGCATCCGGATGATGCTTGGTTTTGTGTAAATTGTGTCTGAATTATTCATCCAGTGCCGTCAGTATGAGAATGGTTGAGAGATGGGATGGCAAGGTCTCAGGCTATGAATAATTGATCATATCTGATTAAAGTTTGCCATTGATTAGTCCTTACCTCTGAGTTGATAAAAAGACACACCTGTGTTTGCTTTGCTTTAGCACCCACTGTTCGCCTATGGAAACAATATTAAGCATCTTTTTATTTTAAGCAAAATCTTTTCGACTTTTGTAAGTTTTGATTATGGCAAAAGTTGAAAACATTTTGCTATATATATATATATATATATATATATATATATATATATATATATATATATATATATATATATATATATATATATATATATATATATATAAATAAAAATGTATATTGTTTTTATTCTTTTTGGTAAACTATCCCTTTAAAGGCTCTGTACAGCATCTTACAGTCCTACATTTACTTCATATGGCCCGATCAGTGAACCTTTTAAAGAAAACTTAATTAAAGTAGATCACCATTCGGTTCCCAACTAAGGACCACATGATTTCTATCATTACTAATGCTTGTTTTAGAGATTTAAAGGGACAGGTACACCTCCCCCACTGGTTAACTCCAACTGGTTCTCCTACTGTCACTAACCTGTCAGCTCACCCTAAAATAGTGTCCTGGATGCAAATAGGAGCCTAATGCTAAGTGACACACTGATGGATATCCACATTAATTCGGAGCCACAGAATGACTGTCACATACACCAGAACATTTAGCCACCTCCTGTTCCATCCAGTGTTTCCCTGTCTCTCATCCGACTATGCTGTGAGATCACCCCTATCCGCTTGTAACCTTCAAAGCCCAACTAAGGATGGCACTTTGATCTGTCTTCCAGAGCTTAGGAATGAAATGCATGACAGAGAGGCGGTTGAGGAGTGAGAGAACGAGGGAGGGAGTGAGAGTGACAGGTAATGACAGTGGCTACATTCGCTGACCTTTAGAGCGATCACAGAAGCATGACGGCGAGGCTCAAGGTGACAGTGAGAAGAGGGAATTTGGGGGTGGCCGGGTGTTTGGGGATGAGGTGTGGCACCATATGCCTGGAATCAGTGCATTGTGGGTTAAAGTGGATAAGAGGTGTTTTGCACCAATGTGAAAAGAAAAAAAAAAACATTTTGCACTGTAGCAATATCTTGTGTAAACCATAAGCATAACATAATAATGTCAGAATGTCATAATGTAAGAATCAGTCAAATCTCCCATGCTCTTCATGTGAGGATCATTATTTGTGTGCCTGCCTATGTAAACAACTATTTAAATCGCATCCACTTTAAGTTAGGACACTGCATTAAAGGACAAATTTCTTTTATTTTTATTTTTTCTTTTACCTTTATTTTCCCAGGGAAGAAAATCACATTGAGATTACAATCTCTTTTACAAGTGAGCCCTGGCCAAGAAGGCAGCACATAGAAGATACACTTTAACAGACAACAAGCAACAAAAAGACAGGGATGCACAAAAAATATTAAAATATACAAAAAAAAATCACTATTTAAAGCAATCACAAACATGATGATGAATTTGATTCAGATAAGATGAAAATGAATGCCAATAGAGGTGATGAACAGCAATGCAGCTTATTGAGGTTTGGAAGACTTGGCTAAAGAGTAAAATACACTGCACAGTTTTTTTTTTCAAAATCTGAACAGACTTTAAAACAATTAGGCCACACATTCGCTGACTTTAAAAGATACAAAGCTGTCCCTGTGGTGGTACCCATATGGTACAAAAGCTCATAGGTACATCTTTGTATTTTATTTACCCTAAATGATACATATTAGTACTTTAAAATGACATATTAGTGATTTAGAAGTGTAATATTAGTATTTGAGCATCACACACTAACAGGCCTTCAAGTCAATCTAATCACAACAAACTCAAATGTGTTTCAAATACAGAAACACCTGCCTCATTGCTAGAAGACACGTGATGTATGAAAACAATGTTTGTTTTAAAATCATCTCAAATATATTTGTTATCCTTTGACTGGATGAATTCATACATAGCCTGAAGATTTGGTGCTCATCATACACAATGCAATTTTCTGTGAAATCAGTCAAATCCAGCTGCCTAGGATCTGCAGACTGGCTAGGTCAAATCAAAGCTGTAATGTATCCCGGAATTAAGATATGAGTTTCAATGAGTTTTGAAGAAAATAAACAAAACACCGTCCAAAGCATGATCAGTGGTCACAAGAGGACGATCCACGCAGTGTAATCGTCATTCTGGGACAAGACTTGGACTCACAGGTAAAAGCGAGAGAAAATGACGATACGGAAGAAAAGGCAGCGAGAAGGAGGAGAGGAGACAGGGCTTGTCCAGCTGAAGTCCCAAGTGAGGTTTTAAGTCGCTTGGCCTCCTGTCACTTCTGACAGCCTCGAGCAAACACTCCCCTCCCTTCCCCTCTTCCCTCCAAAAAGCCCACCACCCCGCTGCTCTCCCGCTTGGCCCAGGCCTCAACAGCAGCCCAGTTGTCTGACTGAGCCTATAGAGGCTTCAGAGGAGGACGGCTGGAATACTAAGAGAGCAAGCATAGATTTTCTGCTGAAATGAGGGGGGCGGGGATGAGGGGGAGATTGAGCTCGGCTACCCACATCAAACTCTCCTCTTCTTTTTACTCTCCTTCTTCCTCTGCCTGCACTCTAGAGGGACCCTCTGTTTGTCAGCCAACCAGTCGAGCGTCTCCCCCTAAACCCCCCCCCCCCCCCCCCCCCCCCCGACCTTTTCTCTCTCTCTATATCTCTCTCCACTTTAATCTGCCTTCACTCTTGTTACGGTTAACAGAGGAAACAGCCTGTTGATAAAAGCAGTAATGGAAAGGGAGTGAGAGCCACTGCTTTGTGAGCTGCGATGGAAGCTAAAGGCTCCTTAACGGAGTGAGCGGTGCAAAATAGAAAGAGAAATAGGCACAACAAATTGCACCAAAGAGATGTTCCTAATAAGACAGACAAAGCCGGTGCACTGAATGCCATGAAAGCTGATAGAGAGCGTTTGAGTAAGGGGAGGAGATAACCTGTGATTTGGTGAAAAATAAAGGCACAATATTGGATTGTGCTTTAATGAAAAAACTGTTCTTTTTTAGAACTAAGATCCTTTTTTTTTTTTTTTTTTTTTGCTCAAGGTGTGGTATCAGGTATCTGATTTTGGAGGTTAAACGAGAGAGAACTTCCTTAGAAAATTTGACATCAATGTGAAATAGCATTCACTACCGATTTTCTTCAGTAATGTGACGTATTTCTGAGTGAAACAGGATATTCAATGAAAAAAATTTTTTTGTGAAAAGGCACAGTGAGTTTTATATTTTGGTGGAGATTAGTGACTATTAAGACCATGAGTATTATGAATAAAATTATGTGTTATGAACAGGGTCCAATTTGATTTGATTTTGACTTTAAGGTGTTCATTTCCTGTTCAAACATGATTGGAATTGTCTACACACATTCATTCTCTTCAATCTTTTTCCCTGACTGTTCTTAATTTCAGGTTCTTACTGTGGTTCCTGCACCTGTAGCATCTCTCTACGTCCCCTCCCTCTCATGCTCTGAAGTGAGCATAAATGCAAATACCAATGCATGAATACATACACATGCATAGTGAATTATGGATCTGCACGGCTCTAAGACTCTGAGGTAATGCTTCAATGCCACTCCTCGTTTATCTCTAATCAATGTAATACATGCTCAGAATCAACTGAAATCAAACCATGTTTTGTTTTGAACATTCAGAAGTTTAAAGATTATCAGCCTGCTGTCTTAAAAGTAAATGTTTATTCAGCTTTGTATTCTGAAATGTTTATTTTTATTCTTCTGAAAATCTGAGTCATCATCAAATTTGAAAATCAAGTTGAAATCAGACAGATGAATCAAAATGTCGTTTTAGAGCTGTCAAAGTTAACATGATGTATATGAATATTTTTATATGTCTTAAAATGTTTTTGATAAAAATAATTTTAGTAAACATTTTTAACGGAAATAAATTATGTGTAAAAATATTTACTGAATTTGATATTATTGACAATTCTGCTTTCTACAGACTTGTTGGAAATAATGAGAATAATCATTAGTCATATTAATTTAGTCTTTATATATAAAATGTAGACCTGCCTTAAATATAGACCTGCACTTACACTTTATTGTCTGTTTATAATGTATTTATTTATATTATTGTTATCTCTGCATATATGTATGTTTTTGTACATAGGAATATCCTACTGTCTATTATATTCTGTCTTGTCAATCGTCTGTGGAGAACGATTTTTACTGTATTTCGTACAAGGGCTCCACATGTAAAACTCTTCACAAACAGACCTTATCGAGTGAGGAAATTTGACAGTTTGTGAAGATGTTGGGTACATCATTACAAAGGCAACAAGGGATCAGTCTTTCTTAAGAAAAATTCTCAGCAGCACAATCGACGGCCGATATTAGACTTGAATTTCAAAACGGGCCATTGGAATTCTGTCATGGTTTGATAATCCACAGAACCATCTTGACCCTGGTTCTCGCGGGCAGGAGTGCCTTAAGATTTTTCCTCCGGCAAATCTGCGCACCACTGAGATCAATCAATAATAATTTGGATAAACTCATCTAGCTGAATCTCGTTTGCATGCAGTATCGACGGTCTGGAGCTGTGACACGCAGCTTGGGGGTTTGACGCAAGAGATGGCAACAAATGGATATGAAAGATCCAGAGCCTGTGCTCCTCGCAGACTTTAAGACCACATAGACTACACTTTGATTTTCCTCTCACACACTTTGCGTCGGAAAGATTTATATATTCAGATCCGCTCCTGTGGTCCCTCTCTCCCCACCAGCCTCAGTGTTTCTCTGACAAGTTCTGTCGAAATCCCAGGCACACGCTGCCAACCTCCACCTTGCTTCCACTTGCGTTCTCCAACCCAGCACCCCTCACTCAAGTCGATCTCTCTCTCTCTCCTTCTCCTCCATGCTCTCAGAAGCTGTGGGCTGTGTCCAGCCGCCAGTGTTGGGGAGTAACTAGTTACATGTAACGGCGTTACGTAATTTAATTACAAAATTATAGTAACTGTAATTAGTTACAGTTACTAAGAAAAAATGAGTAATTAAATTACAGTTACTTATGAAATTTTTTACGATTACAAAGGGGATTACATTTGAATATTTACACACATCCACATACAGATTTAACTGATTTCTTTCTCAAATTGCACTGACTTTTCTGAGACATACCGCCCTAATAATTTCCGGGATGCGGAAATACAGTCTGGTTCGTAGAATCCAGTCATAAAAACGGAATACCTAACGCGGACGGAATATGCCACATTTTGGATGACTAAATCAAAAGTAGGTCAGTACACTTGAATCAAAACATGACATGGACTAGTGTCTGTGAATATAAAGCCCCAAAAATGCAATATATGACTTGCACATTCTGCGTGTCTGTGGAAATCAGGCGCGGACTGGACACCGGGAGAAACGGGACAATTCCCGGTGGCCTGGCAGCCGATTTTGCCCCACTATTTAATATCGTTATTGTATAATTGCCTGCCGAATGTACTAAAGCGATCATTTGCGAATCCGCCATTTGATAATTAAATCTCTAATAAGTCATGAAGTGTTAGTCATGACTCGCGCGCTCTCCGCGCCTCCGCCAAACGGTTTGGATCAGACAGAGAGTAATCAATGCGAGAGAGAGAGAGTGGAGTGTGGAAGCGCAAAGCTGGAGCAGAGAAGCAGAACTCCTGTTCAGGGTTTCAGGTCAGTTTCATCTGTAAAGATGCTTTTTTGTCTTTGTTTTTTTATTTATTTAATCAAGCAGCAGCACGTTGCTCACCAGTCATCACTCAAAATACTATATAATGGACATCATTATTATCTGTTGTAATGTTACAGTAGGAATTTATCTGAAAAAAAATCCGATTTTTTTATAGGTTTAGGGGGAGCTACGACAGACAACAACACAAACCTTACGAAAATTAACATTTTAATATTTAACTATAAATCCAGAAAAAATGGTTACTATTGTTTAACTGTGATAACCAAAAATTTAAAATTATTTTACAAATGTATTTATTTAAAAATAAATACAAATCCATTTGCCAAAAAAAAAACAAGGTTATTTAACTTTTATATAGGCTAATAAAAGCATGGTAATTTTTTGTAAGGGAAAAACATGACTCGTGTAGGCTACAGTATTATGATTTTTCTATAAAGATATTGTAGTATTGTAGAGTATTGTATTGTAAAGTATAGTTTTGTTCAATCTTGAGTATTAAAGTCACGAGAGAGATGGATAACAGGGCAAAATAAAGAGACTGAAGAGAAAAATAGAAGTGAAGGTGCAGTTCAGGAGAGAACTTTTAATTATTTTGCATGTCCCCAAATTAAAGATTTAAACCTTTTTTATGTCAGGTCCATACAAAAAATAGTTTTGTCCATGAATTTGTTTGTATGAGTTTGAATTTTCCAGTCTGATTTTTTTTCCCAGACCGCCCCTCCTGTAAATTAATGCCAAAGACATGGTTTCATTTACTACATATATATAGGCCTACTGAAGCTCGTAGTGTTTTCAACCTCTGCCGCCTCAATATAGGAGTACACGAGCACATAAACATAATTTCTAAAACTGCTCTGTGTCACTTCATGTGCATTTTACTTATTTTGAGAAAACTATCATCATATACAGAGACAGCAGTTTCAAAAAAACACCAATGTTTCAGGAGTTTATTACACAGAATACGACACATGCTTATTAGATAACTGTATTTAAGTTGATGTATATGCTTTTATTTATTATTCTTTAATTTTCACAAATTTAGAAAAGTAATCAAAAAGTACTCAAAAGTAATTAGTTACATTACTTTAATAAAGTAATTGAAAAAGTTACACTACTATTACATTTTAAACAGGGTAACTTGTAATCTGTAACCTATTACATTTCCAAAGTAACCTTCCCAACACTGCCAGCCGCCAACTGCTCACTTCACGCACGTGTGTGGGGGGGGGGATCAGTGGAGAGAGTGGGCCTCGATCGATTTTTGGAGCTGTTATATGACAAGTCAGGTCTCAGCTCTGCCTGTTTACAGCAAATTCACAGCAAGCCTTCCCACCTTGAGCAATATCAGACAAATTGTTTTTTGTGAGCATGCGCACATGCTAGCGCGTTTGCTTTTGCTTCAAGGCATCTGAGTGTGTTTTCTCACTTAAAATCTGTTCTCAAAGGTTTAGGAATAGCCTATTACAATATGCTTCAGATTGGTTATTTTACCCTTTAATTGTGGCCCGTAAATGGTTCTGTGTGGCAGCCGTGAGAATACCCTTGAGTTTGAATCATGGTTGTTTGCCCCTTCGTAATGTGGGAGGAGTTCATGTGCAGACTGATTGGATCGGGTGTCTGAGCACTTTCCGAGGGGCTATTTAAGCAAACGCAGTGCATCTGAAGCAAGGCGGCCACCAACTGTAGCAGGTGGATCGGTGACTGTAGGGTGGTGGGGGTCTGATACGATTCATCCTTCGAGCCCACCACGCTTGCGACCTGCTTCCATACAAATCCCCTTAACCCCACCTCCCCAACACAAACACACACCCCATTGTTTAAAGTGGCATGGTGCTGAAACGTCACCCGGGCCGTTTGGTGAAGATTAGAACTGACAATGTAGCTTCCCCCTCTGCCTTGATCAATCAGCCAGTCACCAGATCAGATCTAATTCGAACTGAACGGTGTTGGCTGGAGTGAGTTGTCTTCACCCTTCGTAGTGGAAAAGTGCCTTTGTTGTAAAAAGAATGTCTTTGCATATACTAATTGAGGACATTCAATGTTTTCAAGGAATAGTGCACCCAGAAATTAAACTAGAATGCCCAAACATAGCCTATATAACTTTTATTTTTTTTGTGGAACACAAAAAAGATATTTTAAAGAATGTTGGGGGCTTATGACTCATGTGACCCCATTGAGTATCATTGTATGGAGACAACAACAACACTTTTTTAAAATGTTTAAAGGTTGAGTAAATAATCACAAAATGTTCTTTTTTTGGGCAAGCTATCGATTAAATTTTGCATGCTTTGTTTTTATAGTCCCTCTTTTCCATTATTCATGGTGCTTCGGTAAACATAATTAAAAAGCGGTGACAGATTAAAGGGAACCTTCACAAGAAGACCTTTTGGCATATTTTCCTCAGCTCATAGCTAATTTGAGTCTGAAAATTAACTGTTCCAAAGGACAGAAAGATCAGCTTTTTATTTCTACTATAAATTGTTTTCAGCCCCTCAGGCAAGTGTATTTAGCTCTCCACACACATCACTGTTCATGCCCTTTCTCCCTGGGGCTCACATGTGAAGTGCATTTGATTGTCAGGTGCTGATTATATTTATCAAAGACGCAATGATTCCATTGTTGTAAACTTGCTTCTGATAGTCATAGAGCACAATTTTGACCAGCCAGCTTTGTTTGGGAAGTTTTTTTTTTCATTCATTTTCTCCATAATAATAATTATAATAATAATAAAAAACTAAATCGTACTAAGCTTTAAACCGAACCATGAATTAATCTGACATGAGTCACAGAATTAAAACATCACTGGAGCTTAAGGAATGCCTTCTGTCCTTTGCTTTACGATCCTCCAGCACAAGATCAGAATAGTTAATGCATTTGGGTGGAGTGAAAAAACAAGCTCTCTCTGCTTCTTAGTGTCCATCATGTGTCATGGCTGCTCCTGGGTTTTGTGTTCTGTCTGGCTGAATCTCCTGCTCCAGCGGTTGCTGTTGCCTCTCTGTCCCTCAGAGGCAGAATGCTCCACAGCCTTCTCTCTTAGTCCGGTTGAGTTCAGCCCTACTTTTCTCCTGACTCCTGACACACCTCTGTTTTGTTGGGCTCAGGTGTGCTTGAATGGCATCTGTCCAAATCCAAGTCCGAAGGCGTTTGGACAAGAGACAGACACCTGACCTGAGGAGTCCTTATCCTTTGTTTACTGTTATGAATATATACTTTGTTTTTGGCTAAAATGCCATTCTTTTCATTAATCCTAGTATTTAAAACTCTAAATTTATTCACGTGCAAAGGCCCGTACACAAAGAATGCTAACTATAACTTTAAACCCTTTAAAGCTGCAGATGACCTAACTGAAGTTCATGTTTATAACAATAACATGTTTAATAAATTCTCGCACTGCAGTCATCTGCTGCTTTACCTGCTCAAGCTCTTTAAATTTGGCTGGATTCTGATTTGCTACATTACATTCATCAACTGGGGGAAATCATTTTAAAAAAGGTTAAAAAAAACATTTTCTTTAACAATTTTTATTTTTTAAACACAAGGTATGCTTGCTTATTGATCTTGATGTCTGGTGGTGCACTTGCAACAGAGTCTGTCCACTCTCACAAAACATTTCTCATTCAGCCTTAAATTCACACTTTAACCCAGTACACTCTGGGCTCCGTAATAAAACATGCAGTTAGCTTCCAGGCTCACCCTAAATGTTACGCCATTGCTGACATTAAAATGGACACATTTGATATCTCTTGCTTGTTTGATTACCATGGGAACCAGCCAATTCAGACCAGCCCCTAAACAACCAGAGGCTGATGAAGACAAATGTGCAAACCCAGCTTGGCAGAATTGCTTTCTCGGTGAGTGTGATCGGCCACGCTCGAGAAGGCGGAACCAGGAGTTGTGATTTATCGTCTCGTGTTGTCCCTAGACCACCACTGTCTACTGCCTCTCCATGCCTTAATTACCCCAATCGTGTTTATTAGAATAGTCGCACCACCTATAATACATCATCGGCGCTGAGTGGAGCAGGACAGGAGATAGCACTTCTCTGTGTGGTCTTTATTTGCAAGCAGGGCAGCTATTTTGAATGCATTACCAAAATAGCTACTACATGAAGTAACAGATTTTAAAGTTAACGTGGATGTTATGTAACTTAACTGGTATAGAATAGCACTAGTAAGACCATGAGTTCAATTCAAGAATCAGATAAATATGTACACGGTAAATGCACTCTAAGTTAATAAAATTTCAATTAAATATAGTATACATTAAGTATACATTTAAGTATTTTTTTTTTTTCGGAAACAACATTTTATTCATAAGGTAAAGCATACACTGTTAATTATTTCACTGTAAATTTACAATAAATAGCAGGTTAATAATTGCATGACTTTCACAGCAAGTTACCGTATCATTTTTACAGTAAATAATTGTGAAATGACAGCTGTTTACTGTGACTTCACAATAACTATGCCGTCATATTACTGTGATTTAGCAGTAAGCTGCTGTATAATTACAGTATTTTACTGTGCAATTACAGTTAGTCTATCATATTACTGTAATTTAACAGTAAGGTGCTGTAGAATTACTGTATTTAACCATGTCTATACTGTGATTTAGCATAAATGATGGACCAAACAAAACTGATAAAAACAATGGTTTAACTTTTATTTTTTTAGAAGAAAAATACATTTTAATAACAGGAATAAACACTGTGTAACATGAATGAACACTGGGTAACATGAATGTCTGTCAATATGTGTGTGAATGTGTTTACCATTATGTAATAATGGTACTTGAAAAATACAATTTAATAACAGGAATAAACACTGGGTAACAGGAATGTGTGTCTATGTGTGTGCACTGTGCATGTGTTTACTATGTGATAATGGTACTTCACAACGTAGGAGCTGAAAAGAGAAAGAAGGAGAGAGAGAAGAGAGTGAGAGAGGGAAGAAAAGACAAAAAGGTGGGAAAAGAGAGGGTTGCAGGTGTCTCACTCCTTCCCTTGCAGCAGGCACCTGCATAGTATGGGTTCTGTCCACTATTTACAAAAGATAAGACAAAAAGTTTAAGTTACTTTGTGGTGCAAGTACGGTACTCGCATTGTAAAACTAATCCTAAAATGTGTACATTTTAAGAAATTACAATTGTAAAACTCATGATAAATCAGATAAATCATGTGAATAGTACTATATCAATTAATATTAAATCAACAAACCAGAGGACTCTGAAAGTAACATGATTGAGGTTAAGCAAAAATTACATGACATGCGTACATAGTAATGCAACTCAGTAAGCCAGTAATGTGATGTAAATTTACACTTAAAACTATTGTAAAGTTTTTATTCTAACATATCAATAACCTATAACATTGAAAAGGCATGTTTAATTCAAATAAACGTAAGAACAATGAATTTTACACATTTTGCAGCCTGTCTAAACTCGTAGAACAGATTAAAGGGATAGTTTACCCAAAAACCCACCCTCATTCCAAACACGTTAGCCCTTCATTCATCTTTGGAACACAAATTAAGAAATTTTCTGACTCCATGGACAACAATTTTATTACCACTTTCAAGGCCCGGAAAGGTAGTGAAGATTGTTAAAATAGTCCATGTGACTACAGTGGTTCAACCTTAATGTTATGAAACGATGCAAAAATACTTAATAGTGCCGAACGCACAAAAAGTATTCTCGTCGCATCATAGCAATAAGGTTGAACCACTGTAGTCACATGGACTATTTTAACTATGTTTTTACTACCTTTCTGGGGCTTGAAAGCGGTTATAACATTGCAGTCTATAAGCGGGATCAGAAAGCTCTCAGACTTCTTAAAATTATCTTAATTTGTGTTGAACAAAATTGTTTGGAACATCATGAGGGAGTGTAATTAATGAGAGACTTTACATTTTTGAGTGAACTAACCCTTTAATAGCTTAAGTAAACATCTTACTGCATAACTAATTCTAGCTTAAAACAAAGACAGTGTTTCGTTAGTCTGTTCTGAAGTTGGAACACAACTTACATTATTAGACTGACAACCATTCAAAGTCGATGAGCTTCCTGATCAGTGTACAGACTTGCTGGTTTATGTGTCCTCTCTGTCTCTTTGATTTTGTACCCGTCTCTGGGTTGATGCCCAAGAAGCACATATAAACAAAAAGACAGAGAAGAAAGATGTTAGTTTAATTCAAGTGGGATTAAAAAGGTTTCAGTTCCTAGTCATCACCTTCAGTGGGTCACTGCTGTTGCAGTACTGAGCAAAACTAAAGTTAGCTCAGTTTTAACAAGGTGACATTACTTGGATTCAATTAAACAGCAACCATTTAAATAACTTAACAGCAACTGAAAAACATTTACATCACAAACACACAGTCAAGAATAGTCCTGCAACAAAGTTAGTTAGATGTGTGTGATTTACCCAGGCAATGCATTTGCACACAACAATTTACATCATTTACACGTACTGTTTGCAGAGGATGGAGGAAGAGCCTGTTGCCAGTCCATCTCCATGTGGCTGTTTCTGCTTGCACTCTTCCTCCTGTGCGGTGTTCACACCAAACGCGAATAGAGCGTCTGGCGCGAATGATTTCAATGTTAAGTCAATGCAAAGGCGCGTTTACGCGCGTCTGGAGGTCTCGCGGCGCGAATGAAGGCGTTTAGCGCGGCGCGGAAGACGCGAATTCGCCTCATTCGCGCGTCTAGTTCGAATAGGAATACCCTTCTCCACTCATTCAACAAGGAGGAACGACTGATGTTGTCAGTGAGCAGTCAACCAGAGCTATATTACAAAAGTTCATTTCTCTATAGAGACAGGAATAAAATAAAGGACCTATATATATATATATATATATATATATATATATATATATATATATATATATATATATATATATATAAAACATATTAATAGATTGATTGAATAAAGGCCAAAGATAAGAAACGTTTCGTTTTACCCCAAACGAATTATATTTTAACTTGAACCACTAAAGAGACATCAGAGCCAGCGGCAAATGTCAGAAGATCTAGCCGAGGTGAGGCTGCTCTCGGCGGATACATGATGACGGAGCTCCCGCTGATGGCATGGAGCTCATCTCCGAGATCGGCGAAACACATTTTTTAAATAGACGCTGTCATTATAAACAAACCGCATATATGAGTTTAAAACAACTACATTCTCGCCTGAAATACTTTTAAAACTACATTTCATGACACAATAACAGTAATATTTTGAAAATTATCCGAATAAAAATGGCGGTTGAAAATGCTGCGTGAACTCAGCTGGCAGAAGCCCCCCCATGACGAGAAATTCGCGTCTGTTGTGAAGTTAATTTCACGCGCGAATGAAGCGAATTACTCGCGCGAATGAAGTGAATGATCTCAAAATGGTCAAGCGGCAAACTAGACGCGGTAGAGGCGAATTTGACGCTCTATTCGCGTTTGGTGTGAACACAGCACTAGAATTATTACCTGTTCACAGACAAAATGGCTCCTAATATCTCCAGATGTCGACCTGTTTTACTTTAGAATAGCACAGCTAACGAAGCTCCACTAATTCAGTGATAAAAACATTTATTTTCATATATCTTTTTTATAATAAAATGCACTTTATTTTTTCTGTTGACGAGACAGACAACGGCTGCTCCGTTTCACACACACGGCAGAAAAATATGGACGACGCCCAGCTAGCTAACATTACTAATTTGAGATTAATTTATTCCACCTTTGCACAAATCCACAACACTATAATGTATCTAGTTGATCATAACTGTCATAATACACACATTAAGGCCACAGCTTACCTTATAACTTTATTTCCCGGTGGTAGAAAAATGCTGTGGGAAAAGAGAGAGTGCTGTTAGAGTAACGAACGTTAACTAAGAAAAGCATTAAGCAAAGCTAAAGTTCAATTTTGACGGTGTAGTTAACGTGAAGCCTCACAGTTAATAACTTAATACGGTACTACTAGCTATACACTTATTAACACAACCAACGTCTGATCATTCAAATTTGCGCGCTCAAACCTAGACGCGAGTCTGCTCCATACCAGTGTTGCCAGATTGGAAATGTCCAAGTATCGTACCAGAAGTTCAAAATTGTCGTATTTGGAAGAAAATTATCGTACACGAGTCAAAAGAGTTATTTATCTATTCTAAACCAACAACATTTTGACACGACCTGCAAATTACCATAATATATAACAAGGCTTATTGTTGGACGGAAGCAGTGAGACAAAATACTATCCCTTTATTTTCAGTAACTGTCTGCGACGCGGCGCATATTAAAACATATTAAAATGCTTTTTAACACTTCCTTTGTCGCGTCCAGTGAAGAAGGAATTTAGCTGTTGCTGCGTGGTGCAGTTAACTCCACATCTGAGCCGCTGTCATCGGAATCCTGCGTGTTGCCAGATGTTGAAGGGGTTCTTGCTGTCATGGACCGCAACTAGTGCTCGTTGGCTTTAAAGCAGGGCACTCTCCTGCATTCTTAACACACCCTCAGGTGCACACGAACGCATTTAGAGTGTCTGTAATGAGCCGATTCGTGTATGAGAAAAGAAGCCCTATGTCTGCAACTACCATCATTTAAATTTTCATAAAATTCTGAGATTATTGTACATTACGGGATTTTTTTCATTATTGATCGTACATCGTACAGAGGTAAAAATTATCGTACAAATACGATAATTATCGTACGTCTGGCAACACTGCTCCATACAGTCTTTGGTCTGCTCCAGCTAAGTTACAAAAACATGAAACAGAACTTAACTAACGCTAATTTGGTTCATACTTTTAAATAACATGAAATTTCATATTAAAAACAGTCATCAAATTGACAAAGTTTGAAATTAAACACTTACCGCACTGAATCCGTCGAGTGAGACCACGGAGGAGATCAGGCCAGGGAGCTCCGGGGAGCTCAGATGACGCAGTTGCAGCGCGAAAATGACGGAATTCACAGTAGTTTCTTGTAAAAGCCCCGCGCCTGCATTATTTTCACAGTAAAAGTCTAAATACGGTATTATATTGTGAAATATCACAGTTAAAGCCTGTGAAGTGGTAATAATGTAATTACCTGTGAAATATTACAGTTATATATTGTGAAATCCTGGAAATATTTTAGTGTATGATATTCTCACACAAATATTTTGTGCACTTCATGTTTCAGTTTTCTTAAAATTGCACTGATGCGCCTTAAATGATAGCTTTTATTACATTTAGTTCTAAAATCTAAATACTTCAGAAAGTTAAGCTTCATTAAATTACAGAAATACTTATGTCTGCAAATGTTGCTTCAAATACTATCAAAAGTACAACCACCTGCTACTAAACAATGGTTTATCATAATAACAAGAGTTCAGCTTCTGATATTCTTTCTGAAATGTACCCATGAATAAGCTATAAGCTGGACCATTTTTTTTAAGGAAAATTCAATATAAGAAGCCGAGAGAATGACAATTTAAAATGAATAAATGCTAATTATCATTATGGACATTGTAGGCTATTTAGAGAAAGGGTATTGAGAATTTTGAAACATTAGCCATAGCATGTCAATGACTGGACAATCCACAGGTCAATGCTTATATATCCACAGATCGACCCCAACTGAGACAAACTATAAACTTAATGATGGACGAGAACATTATACATATATGCAAGTATCATCATCTGAACTATAGCTTTTGTTAATGAAATGCTTTTGTCAGATTATGCACTAAAACTAAACATTTAGAAAGGGGTTCAAATAGTCAGATCTGTCCTTCCCTAATTCACGCTAAGGTATCGCAAAAAGATGCAGTACCATTAACATAGCGCCCTCTACTGTTCATACTTTAGTAGTGACATAAAAACAGAACTTTGGCTTGGAAACGTGAATAGGCCACAAAGTTAAGCTACTATTTGACTAAACAAGTTCAATTTACAGTTCACAGTGCATTTGTGAATGGCAAAACCGGTATACATCCTGTTATTTTTAATAGCTACAGAACATGCAATTACAGAACTGCAATTACATAAACTTTGTGCTCTGTTGATAGCATTTAGTATAATTTAGTTTTACATGGTGCTGCACGATAACACTTACTGTGAAATCTACAACAAAAACTGCACAATTATTAACCATCACAGTGTTTCTTTGAAGCTGTCATCGGCATCTACTCTAGTTTTTAGTTTGTTTAGATCACTAGTACTTGTGCAAAACTACTGGAGGGTGACATCAATACACTATCAAGTACTGTGGTGTGTTAATAGCGACTGAAGGAGATGGCAAAAGGTCCAGGCACAGTCACCGGAAATGGCGTTTTTTGTCAAGATGCGCTTTCCATTTAGTTTTAATTATCTAGCCAGAGGTCACTGATGTTGTTGGTGTCTAGTTGACACTAATTGGCCTAAGGTGAAGAGAGCTTTTCACTATGCGACAGACAGCAGAGGGGTCAGGCGATGAGGTGGGTCGCGGCAAACAGAGACAAGGACGAAAATAACGATGGGGAGCAAAGCGTGCCGATAATATGTGTGCAGACAGTTGCATGAGCTGCCGAGAAAATAGGGCTGTGTACACACAGAGAGTGGAGCTCATTAAAGACAGGCCGATGCAGCTTCTTGGCTGAAGTTGCCTTATTGATTGCTATGGTTTATTTAAGTTGGGATGAGTGGTTGGATTATTTAGAGGATGTGAGGGAAGTTTCTTGGAAATGGAGGTATTGATTTTGTCCAAGAAAATCAGGGTACATGAATAGGTCCCACCAGAGCAAAAAAAGGGAGAGATGGGGTTTCTCTTTAAGGGATAGAAAGAAGGCTTTCAGGACTATATAACTGCAAGTCCTTCCATTTAAAGTCAATGCCAACAAAACCATTTTAAATCCTATATTCACCTTTTTTTATTTTATAAGAGCGTGCGCAGTCATTAGTAAATTGAATGTGCGTGGCTTCTGGTGTCATACACTTCGTTATTTTTAGCTGTACAAAACAGCTCATTTTGCGGCTTGATATTGCAAACTGGTGTGTCTTACCTTATTATTTGAATGTATTATCTTAATTATGAACACACTGGTTTGTAGAGCAAACAGTTTTACAGTTTACTGCACTTCGTCATTCTTCTTGTTATTTTCCTACAGCGCTTAATGAACTGAAAGTCTCACACATTCACAGAAAACGGCTTACTTCCACGTTTAAAAATAAGGTGGATACAATAACCTTAATTTAACTAATTACTTTAATCAGTCGTAATTTAATGGAGTGCCTTGATTAATGTTTTTTAATTAATTAATTTTATTATTTTTTCATATATATTTTTATTCTCTTATAAGAATATATATTATTTATATAATGTACGATAGATTAAAATTTAATTATGTTAAATTAAAATGTGTATTAGTTTGTTATTAATTATTATATATATATTTTTATGTATGTATATATATATATATATATAAGAAATAATGTGTGATAATGTGATATAGATAGAACATACCTTTTTTATTTTAAAAAGTTAGATAAATAAATAGATGGATTTAAATTTTTACTCTTTCTTTTTGATAGTCAAGTCTGCTTTATTGTCAATTATTCCACATGTACAGTACAGAGAGCATCCTGCTGTAAAGTTTGAGTGTGAATATCTTTCGTTCTACACTTAAAAATAAAGGTTCTTTGTTGACATCTATGGTTCCATGAGGAAACTTTTCTATGGGAACTCTCCATTGCACAAAAGCTTCATAATGGAAAAATGAAAAAAAAAAAAATGTTTTTTTTTATACATTATATATATATATATATATATATATATATATATATATATATATTTTTTTTTTTTTTAATATATATATATATATATTTTTTTTTTTTTTAAATATATATATATATATATATATTTTTTTTTTTTTTTAAGATCTGTTGACTGAAAGGTTCTTTGGGGAAACAGAAATGGTTCTTTTATGGCATTGTTGCGAAAACCCCCTTTTGAAACCTTGTAGTGTAGTGACTGTCACTGTTCATTTGTGTGTTTTCATCCATCTTAATGAAAGAGTGTGTGCAGTCCAGCTGAAGTCTGCTATGCTCAGCTCAGCATGTACCTCGCAGGCTCACGGACTTATCACTCCTGTGAAGGACTAAATTCTCTTGGCAGTTCTACGGCATATCAACAAACATCTCGATCTTTGCTAAGAACATGAATATAAATATACCCTTGTAAGATGAATACATCATGGAGGTATTTGGATTCACATGAAATGCTCTGTAGTGAACTTTTGTCTCCTTACTGCTACTTTTTCCTATCATGGGTTTAACTTTTAAAAATGATTATTTTAAGCTAAAATAAGGAGTGCAGCAAATATAGGCTACAGACTGGCAATTATGCCTGAAATGAAAAATTATAACTTGCTGAAGTTACAGCATATTCCTGACTTAAGCTGATGGTTGGCTAATTCTCACTCCCATCCTCCTGGAGTTACCCACCTTCTACTTCCAGCTGAAATGTCAACAGAAATGTCACATTTAGTGTTCATTCAAAAGCAATTTCCAAATGTTTCTCTCACCCTGCAACAAAACATCTTAAAGTGATAGTTTACTCCGATAATGTGTCATAATTTACTCATATCATGTCGTTCTGTGTGATTTTCCTTCTTCTGTGAAGCACAAAACAATATATATATATATATATATATAAAAATTGTCTGTGATTGTTGTGGTTCTTACAAGGAAACTAAATGGGGTCCAATGTTCATTTGTTTATTATATGGATAAAAAAAAATAAAAAAAATAATATATATATCCCCACCCACAGAAGAAAACAGATCATATGTTTAGATTAAAATGACATGAGAGTGAGTAAATTATGACAAAATTTTTGTTTTTAGTATGAACTTGTGGGATGCAGTTAGTATTTTAATTATAACATTTTAATTAATTATTTGTAACCACATATAACACTCAAAAAACTTTCAAACATAATTGAGCAATCTAAAAGCCCTCCAGAGAAGCCTCATAGAAAACACCAATTTATTGTGCCAGTGAATATTACACGGGTTTCAGCATATTCTGGTACGTCAGTCATAGAAGGACAATATCCAGCTTGCCTGAACCAAGAGGGCAGAGACACTCAAAGAGGCTTCCTCTTAAATCCAAACACTACAACAAAAAGGGCCATCTCATATAGTGCTGGAATCACACTGAAATATATAGAGAAAACATGATTACAAAAAGTTTTTAAAAATATAGAATTAAAGATAATTTATTATTAACAGTTATGCAATTATTTACACACTTACCTACAGAAGCCAAAGATCCACCAGTAGATGCTGCAGGTCCATTGCTCAAACAAGAAGAAGAGCAAAGCCACAGACCCACTTGCATGACATCCAATAGCTACAAAATGATGGTTAAATAAAAATCTTCCAGTATGATTTTGACTAACTGAAATTAAATTACTAATTGTTATCATTGTGAATAACAATGCAATGCTCAAACACTGCATTCGTTTTTGGACTGCTCTATGATAATGAAGGTAAAAATATCCATTTGAAGTGGACAGCTAAGTAAGTTGAGCCTCTGGTGATGCTACTGGTAAGGATACATAGAAGAGCTTGATTGTTGTTGAACATAGAGACTCCACAGAGGAACCCAACCAGCTCGACAGCAAACAGGCCCAGGGTCACCGATAACGCCACAACAAGGCTGCACTCCAAAAGAATGGTTAGGAAAGATTAATGAGTATATATATGGGGTCAAAGGCAAGAGGTCAAATTTTGGTGTCTGCATCAAATTCAAAGTGATTTTATATACATAAAAAGAATATTAAATGCTAGTGTCTTCTTTAATGTTCAAATAAATTTTGTGAAAATAAAATGTCAAAAATAATGTTCCATCATCATTCAGTGTAACAGATACATTAATGTAAAAATAAAACAAACTTATTTTTACCTAAAAAGTGATCATACTAGATATTTATATATTAAATTAATAAAAACTTCTTGTTGACAAAAGGGTAAATCCTAGTTGTTTTAAAGAGAGTGGCAAAAATTGGTGAACATTTAAAATTAAATTACAGTTAGTTTTTTTATTTTTTATTTTTTATGCCATCTAATTATTCTTTTTCCAATATTTATTTGGTATATTAACTATTGTTACCATAAATGACACACACACACACACACACACACACACACACATAAACATTATTATTATATATATAAATTATTATATATTAGTTTGGGGTCATTCATTTTTTTAAGAATTTAATATGTTTATTTAGGAAGGATGCATTAATTTGTTTTAAAGTGACAGTGAAGACTATTACATTGTTACAAAAAAAAAATATTTCAAGTAAATGCTTTTTAAAGGGGTATATGATGTTTTTTTTAAAGATCATTATTTTGTGTATTTGGTGTAACAGAATATGCTGACATGCTTTAACGTTCAAAAAACATTATTTTTCAAATACTGTACATTATTGTAGGTCCTCTATGCCCCGCCTCTCTCAAACTCTACAAAGTCCCTCCTTTCCACAATTGCAGTCTGCTTTGATTGGCCAACTCACCCAGTGCATTGTGATTGGCAGAATACTGCAAGCACTCGTTGGAAATATAATTCCCCTTTCCATAATCGCGAGCTTCATCTTTCAAAATAAATGAAAAGATATTTAATAATGTCCTTAGTTTTACCATCAGTTCAAGGCTGAAAGGGGAACAGAGTTGCGTAACAGACACAGTGATGAAGCTTGTATGAGTTTGCAGTACACAAGCCACAGACGGATAAGACAGCTGTCTCCACTGTGTGATCGGTCTCTCTCTCTCTCTCTCTCTCTCTCTCACACACACACACACACAAAACTCTGCATTTGAACATTCAATAGCAAATACTTAAACAAATAACAAAACATACGAACAGTAGCTGATTCAGAAGCGCCAGATTGTCGTAGCAAAGACAGAATTACCTCCTCTTCTAGGTTCAAGAAATGGTCGTCCATAAAATGTGTTGCTGTTCTGTTGTAAGTAATCTTAAAGATTCCTAAATGCATCTAACTTTCGGAAGACCAAAAAGTGTTTTTGCTTTCACCTAGATACACACAGCATCTCGCTGACATGGCTGCTTCAACACTAACTGTATTACTGAAACCACGCCTTCCTTCTTTGTGTGAACATATTTATTATGCAAATATTTCCACATTGTGACATAGACATGTGGGGGTTGTTTGAATGAGCTGTTTTAAGGGGGCGTGGCAGAGTTTCAACTTTGATAAAGAATATCTCTTTGGATTTGAGACTCTAGTCTTTGCAACTTTACAGATCTTCTTTATGCACCAAGAGCTTGTAACACTCCAAAGAGAAAGTAAAAATTGAAATCGCTTCATATGACCCCTTTTAAACGTTTTACTATATAATATATTTAATATATATATTGGGCAGCACAACTTTTTTCAACATTGATAATAAAAATAAATGTTTTAAAATATATTAAAATAAAAAAGTTTTTTTTAAATTGTCTTAACATTTCCTCAATAATACTGTTTCTACTGTATTTTTTTTTAAACAAAAAATACATGTAATTAAATTTCTACTTTTTATCATCCCTGATTTACTTGTTATTGGCCTACACACTGATTTTTGAACCGATTGAGAATGCAGAAGACCTGTTCCGTACCGTGTGTCCTCTGACCTGTATTCTTCATTAGTGTAGTCCAGTGGTAGGCAGGCTCTGACACTGTTCTCCTGTGGGATAAAGGTCCAAACTTTATCACAGATCTGACTGCAGTTGGACAGTCATGAAACACAGGAGAAGTTCTCACCCGGGACCAGAAGATGATGATTACTATCACAAGATGCGCGATGAGAGTTAGGAAACGAGCTGGCACCAGACTGTTTATCACCGACATTGAACTAAACAGAAAACAACATAATGTGAGACTTGACTGTGCCAATGCACTAAAGCATCTTGTAAATGAGCGGTTTAACGTTACCCAAAAACACTTAAACGCGGATACACGTACCAGCTTTCTAAAAGGTGTTGGTGTGCAAAAAGTACATTTGTTTCTAACAGATGACAAAGCAAAAGATAAATGCAACGACTCTATGCATGTGTTATACTTATCTACAAAAGTTGTGGACAGTTATCCTTCGCTTCGGGTTGCTGTCCATCAAACAGCTTTATGCTGCCATCTACTGGCAGGAGTCGCTCTGCGACAGTGATGTTCAACCATAGACTAAAATACGTTTTATATATATATATTATTTATGTATATATATATATATATATATATATATATATATATATATATATATATATATATATATATATATATATATATATATATATATATATATATATATATATATATATATATATATATATAACTGAGATGTGAAATTTGTCTGGTACGCCTAGTAAAAAGAAAATCTGAAAACAAGCTTGTGTTTTTGTTATAATTTTATCAAAAGTACAAGGGGGTATTCACTGCTTAGGGAGGGTAAAATATTTACTTAGACATTAGTTATTGAGAAAATTTGAGTATTGAACCTCTAAAGCACGTGTACGACAAGAATATTTAACATTATGGTGGCAAAAGCTTTTGGCATTTGTGATTCAAACATTAAAATTAAAAATTAATTTAAAATTAAAACATTTTCGAAAAGGTTGATTATTTGTACGAAATAAAGATTTCATTCATTCATTCATTCATTCATTCATTCATTCATTCAAACCAGTTTAATGACTTGTATTATTTTATCGTTTGTTGCACCTGTTTTTATTTTTTGACGGTGCTTTTTGAGAATTTAAAGTTTAAAGATATATAAAAAACGAGGTGTGTATGAACGAAAATGGATTATCATACAGAAACATATTTTATAACACTGAATACTGATCATATTTTTTTCGTCTGTCTAGGAGCATGAAGGGGCTGGTCTGCTACTCTGCGTGACTACAGCAGGTTACTATTGGAGCAGAGGAAGCCAACTGAAATATCGCGAGATTTACATCCGCACTGGCTGCTGTAAAATGGAGAAGTTATGTTGAGGCGCAACCGAGGTAAGAGCTTAAATTAGTCTTTGTCTGTTCGGCGGAGGCGTCTGTGGCTGAGGCTACATTACCGTTAACACAATCAGATGGGTTTTTGTTTTGCAAATCGTACGCGTTTACCGTCATTAAAATAAGTGTTTTGGATGGAAAGACCAGACACTTTGCTAAAATAAACCGCCATTTTTAATTTGCAGTCGGACTGTCGAGCATTGTGGTGTGTTGTATGCTCGCGCGATGTGCGCGCGTAGACTAAAATCAATGTACAAAATCAATTTTACCTAAGGCATAAACTGTAAAATGAAATATATTAAACGTGCGTGAGTGAAAATGATGTAGACTTGGCCGATAATACTCCTATGTGTTTCTGTCGGGGGAACATGACGAAAAGACCGTGTGAATGTGATAGTATGTTCCTATGTGATTAAATGAGAGCTGCACAATTTGATTTTTCTTTAGTACAATATATGCGTTTTCAGTCCGCTTTAGAATTACGCTTCAAACATTGTGTTTTCTGGATGGATGCTCATACCCATGAATATGCTGAGTCGTCAAGTCCAGCAAGTTTTGACACCTAAATTTCACTTATCTGGCCTGTAGGGGTTTACATATTTCCATCTTTAGTAATCCGTTATGTTGTCCAGTTATAACGTAAAGAAGCATCCACTGTTTATTTCCCCAATGCACCCCCATAAATCTGTCTCATATAATCTATTATAGAGATTAACGTTATTACTGACGGATAATATGGTCAGTGTAACCAAACTGACCAGAACTGATTTTGTAAAGTGACCCCAAAACATCATGGTTTAAACTATTGCTAATGACAAGAATGAAACCTGTTAATTCCAAACTACAGTATATGGAGTATAACAACTGTGTATAATGAATTATATATATTTCTTAAATCTAATTATAGTCATTCCACAAGTTTAATCAATTCGGTTTCAAGTTATTTATTAATTTAAACAATATTAGAATGAATATAATTTATATTTGGGAAATATCTATTTCATACCATTTCTTCACATGGATGTATGTACACATCTCTTAATATAGTGCATTAACAAAAAAAAAATATCCAGACTGATTGATTGCAAAATATATTAACTATATTAAAAGTTAGGCTGATAAATTACATCATATCTTAACTTTATCCTTCAATATTTAATAAGTATTATTTCAGAAAAATTTATTTTTAATTTGATAAAGTAGATTTTAGCATCATGTGTGACACGCTACGTTCGCCCCAAATGCAGCTACGCAGAAGTGCAGCAGTAAAAAGAGAAATTGAGCCGTCCACTGGAAGTCAGTGTTATGGTAGGCCCGAGTGCGGAATGATTCAGCGAGATATTCTGCGTTTCTGAGCTAACCAACGCATGCACGAGCATCTCATCAGTCGCCACCGCAGACGCTTCACCGGCCACAGTTCATCGATACGAAGCGCTTGCTGAAAATGTGTGATAATACAATACGCTACGGTACGGTTGTGTCGGCATGTAAGCGCTGTGATAGACGCCGTTTTTGTGAGCTAGAGTTCTGAGGGGAGTGAGCGGGTTTGCCGGAGCAGGCCGACCTGATCCGGGCTCTAGATTAGACCAGAGCATGTGTGCAGCTTGGAGGAAAAAATGGACCTGTGTAGCTTCGCTCCTGACGTATTCCACCACAGTCCAGCGTTATATTAATGATTTGGCGAGAGTTTGCTGGAAATGAGGGGCTTTTGATGTGATTTTAACAGAGTTGAGGGATTGGGGGTTTGTGTTGACATTATTGTTGAGGGGAATAATTGTATGTTTAGCGCTTCGTAGCTCGCGAGCGGCTAACGGTCAAAATTCCCCATAGTTCGCTCACGGTAATTCCGTTACAGTTGATTAAAAAAAACTGGTTATTATTTTGTTTTATTTGCGGCATTTAATAGGAATGACCGACGTTACTATGTTTATCCGCAAAACTTAACTGGCTGACTAAGTTAGCTCGTTAGCACGGAAAAAACTAGCTAGCATGTTAGCTTCCCTTTTCCTCAAATTGAACTGCGTTTGCGGTCTTGTTTTCGTTAGAAATGCAATTTAGTTAATTAAATAGACATGTCGAGTTATAGATATATTTCCAGAGTGGCTGTGCTACTTTCACTTGTACCTAAATTGGTTTGTTTCACGGTGTTATAGTTTTGTTTATGGTGAACGCTCTGGTTAGCTAGTGTCATTGTAATTTTCGGTATTCGTAACTAGCTGCAGTGTTGTTTTCTCGACTACAGCATAGTTTGGTTCTCTGTTTAGAACTGAATTAGCGTCTTTAGAAATTACGCGTTACGTTTAAATGGCTGAGCTAGATAAAGTTTTTTTGAAATGTGTTTGCTCCCTTTTCCATGTCAGGTTCCTTGATCACTGGCCAGTGGTTCTCTTTGACCGGGTTCAAGGTCCTAAAAGAGTTTTTCTTTTCTCAGAAGGATTGAGTACCTTTCTAATAATGCTACATTCACAGCCACCTGTTTCAGAAATAGCAAATTATTTGGTTGAATTCTGTAAAGACACTTTTGTGAGATGCTAAGGATTATCTGTGCCCCATATCTGAACCAGTGTGGGTTGCTTTTACCTTGGCTTGTTTCAGACATCTGTTTTCTTTCCACCCACCTTGATTTGAATTCTACAGCTAATTAGTATGGAATTGTTTATGCTCATTTAGAAGAAATAGTTTTTTTGAGATGTAGAGTTTTACATGAATGCCCTCTGAGAGTTTGTGCAATATCACAAACATTCTTATTTTCATTCTTGGGAATTTTCACTTTCATTTATCTTTTCTATTTTAGGATTTGCACATGAAAAATGCTGTTAAGTTGGAATTGCCAAATCATATACCGTAAGTTCTTTTGATTAATTTGAAAGGCTATCTGCTTGAACATGGGACTGATGATTGTTTACATTGGTAACATGTTGGCATTTCGGCTTGCATTTGGATCTTTGATTATTCTTGAGTTTGTAATTGTTCTTGTATGATTCACCTCATAAGGGCTTTTCACACTGCACTTAACCCTGGGTTATAGACATCCTAAATCCCACTTAACCCTAGGCGAAGGTGTGTTTCCCCCTTAAGGAGCAGGAAATTGGTCACTTTTCTGGTGCCAAACTTGTACAGTGTGAATTGTTGTGGTGTTAAAATGTTAAGGTTACATGCTTAGTAACAAACATCTCGTGCCTCACATTTAGACAGTCACAGAAAATCACTGTGTGTTGTATAAACAGTAGTTTGTCGGTGGGGGAAATGTCCAATGGCGTCAGAAAATGTGTCAGTGTGTCAAAGAGTGCATTTCAATCTTACCTTTTATATTCTGAGAAGTCCATGCAGGAAAAACTTGATAGTATAGTGGGCAATATATAATTTGAGGATTCAAAATGCTAGATTTATGCAAAACAGGTTGTGTGCTGTTTTCGTCTAATCAGTGACACTGGCATTGCTAAGAAGTACATAAATTCAGGGTTTAGGAATGTACAGTGTGAGATGTCATGTTATGAAAACACAGAATTAACTTTTAACTTTGGGTAAAGTATGAGCATGTGTGAAACATAAAACAAGATAACCTAGCATTTTGTTTACCTAAGTTTAGAATGAGCCAGGGTTAACTTTTTAAGTGTCAAAATGTGATACGGTGGCAGTGCTAAGTTTAAATATCATATGGTGGCATGTAGATGAGTAGTATTCACTGTTCATTTGACTGAGCTTCTCTCTCATGATTTGATCTGTTCCTTGTAGGAATCGAGTGTAGAAATTAGTGACCATGAAGGTTGACAGAAGCAAATTGAAGAAAACCCCCACTGAAGCGGTCAGTAAGCAGGATTTCGGTGCATTTGGTGTATTTGAGTTTGTAAGTGCATGTTTCCTCATGGTTGACATGTTTTTGCACTCCTCTTCCAGCCTGCTGACTGCAGGACTCTCATAGAGAAGCTGAAAGGATGCAGTGACGAACAGCTGTTGCTGGAACTGCAGCAAATCAAGACTTGGAACATTGGCAAGGTATATGCCAGCACCACCAGCATCATATTGTGTTTAATATGCATGTTCAGATTTCTTATGATGACCTGTTTCTCTTCACAGTGTGAGTTGTATCATTGGGTAGACCTGCTGGACCGTTTCGATGGCATCCTCTGTGATGCAGGGCAGACAGTGGAGAACATGTCGTGGTTGTTGGTGTGCGACCGGCCAGAGAATGGGCAGCTTAAAGCCTTATTGCTGGCGGTGCTCAACTTCACTGCGCTGTTAATCGAATACAGTTTTTCAAGACACCTGTACAGCTCTATAGAGGTACCACAACTCTGGACCAATACAACAAAACCGGCTTCCGTTAGCCTTAAACGGTTTGTCACAATTTGATTTTGAGCATTTGTTGTTCTCTTTTTTTTTTTGTGTGTGTGTTTCTGTAGCACTTGACCACCCTTCTAGCATCATGTGACATGCAGGTGGTTCTGTCTGTGCTGAATCTCCTGTATGTGTTCAGCAAACGTTCCAACTACATCACCAGACTGGGCTCAGATAAGAGAAGCCCACTGCTCGCCCGATTGCAACATCTGGCTGAGGTATGAAAACTTGAATTTTAGACACATCATCATATTTAAAAAAAAAAAAAAATGCTAATGCTGTTTTACAAACACCCCTGTCAATTCGAAAAGATGAATCCATGGCTTGCATCTTTGATTCTAGTGTGAACTTTTGAATCATTGTTGAAATTAGATTTAGATGTTTAGTATCAGTTCTAACCAAAGCAGCTTGATGACCTGGTTTTGTACAGACAGGTGCTTTCATGGTGACATTTTTATTTCCGCTGTCCTAGAGCTGGGGTGGGAAAGAGAATGGATTTGGTCTTGCAGAGTGTTGTAGAGATCTACCGATGTCGGTATGCTGCTTTGTTCTATTACATATTATACTATGTCACTGTGAAAAGAGAAAAAAAAAAACTTGCTATATTTGCTATATAGTTTTGAATTGTGTGTGACTAAAATTATTCTAAGGTAAAGTTATTAAAAGGAGTGTTGGTTATAATCAGTTGGATATTATACAAAATTCAATTCTGAAATGTTAAATATTAAATAAGTACCGTAATATCACAATCTTTAGTATTGTTTTAAAGTGCCTTTAAACATTTATTGCTGTTACAGAGGTTTATTCACTATTTTTGTAAAGAAAACTTATGACAAATGTAAATGTTGCTAAAATGTCTATTTATCATATCTTTGATGTGGCAAGTGAAAATTGACAGGACAAGTACTAATTAACTTTTTTTCTTTTGATGTGTGTATATTTGTGTTGTGCAGAAATATCCACCGAGTGCCACCACATTGCACTTTGAGTTCTATGCAGAACCCAGCTCTGAGGTCAAAGTGGAGAAAAAGGTATGCTTGCCTTTATTTTGCCATTCTCCATAAAACATTGCTCTTATTTTTTTTTAAGCAAACAATTCATTTCTTTATATTTAACCTTTGTTGTACCTTTTGCAGTCGAGCAGTAATACGCTACACTACATTCACATTGAACAACTTGATAAGGTGAGTTCCCCTAGTTGTTTTAATTTGCTGTCGATGTGGAACAGTTAAAGGAAGTGCATAGACCTTTAATAGCTATTGATTACACTTGAAACTGATATTTGCTTTTCCCTGGTGTGCCCTCAGATTTCCGAGAGCCCCTCAGAGATCATGGAGTCTCTGACGGCTATGTACAACATCCCTAAAGACAAACAAATATTGCTTTTCACACACATTCGCCTGGCTCATGGCTTCTCCAACCACAAGAGGAGACTGCAGGCTGTGCAAGCCAGGCTGCATGCCATCTCCATACTCGGTGAGTTGACCCCTCTGGTACTGACCAAAATAAGTACAGGTATTTATTTTCATGAAACGGTACTAGGTTCTCGCTTTCAGTATGGTGAGATTGATTTTGTGTGGTTATTTTTTTGCAGTGTACTCCAATGCCCTCCAGGAGTCAGCCAATAGCATACTCTACAATGGGCTTATAGAGGAGCTAGTGGATGTACTTCAGATCACAGACAAACAGTTGGTGGTGGGTAGCAATTATTAATCTTTATTTCTAGCACTATATGATTATATGTACTAGGGTTGGGTATTTCAGGCAAAAATAATATTTGATGATTGCTGGGTATTAATTGATTATTATTGGAAAATTGCACCCCTCCCCTGCATGCACGCATGCATTTATAGGCTACAGACCTATAAACAGAGAGAGAGATTCACGCTTTTAATCTGAATGATAACAAACTGTTTCATTCATTAGGGAATGGGCTATCTTTACTCAAGCCATGATTGTAACGCTGAAAATATTTATATAATAAACATAACCAAATGACATCACTTATTAACATAACAGTCCATCAATTGGCATTAATCACCTGCTCATAAGGCTAGGGCTTATACATTTAAAAATTTTTTACATTGATTGACACGGAAATGTAGTAATTATACCATAAATGCAAATAATTAAAGTCAACTGTGTTTCACAGTCAACACACATGCCTATGGCTTTTTGGCTACATTTAAAACAAGTAAAAGGCAATAATAGATGCACTCATGGATATATGAAAACAAAGTTCTCTATGATCCGTCTTTGAGTCACACTCTGATTACATGAACTCGTCAGCAGCGAAAACATGGAGATTTTTTTTAGACCATAATCACACAACTTATTTGATATTCTATAATTAAATTAACAAATAGAATATTCGAAAATCGTGACCCATCCTTAATATGTACTTTGCTTTCTTTAGAGTTATTGTCAAGAATTGGCAGTATTTCACTACTCAAACAGAAAAGGTGCTTTTAGGTTTTATGAAGACTCTGTTGTCACCTACTCCATTGTATTGTTGCAGGACATTAAGGCCGCCTCTTTGCGCACATTGACATCCATAGTTCACCTGGAGCGCACTCCCAAACTCTCCAACATTATCGACTGCACAGGAACGGCCTCCTACCATGGATTTCTGCCTGTGCTTGTCCGCAACTGCATCCAGGCCATGATCGGTGGGGAGATAGACTTTTGGCTCTAATTTCTTTACCTGAGCCTTTTTCTTAGGTTTCAGGTTTGGTAACATTCTGTTCTTATTTTTGCTTCAGACCCACTAATGGAGCCCTATCCCCACCAATTTGCCACAGCCCTCTTCTCCTTTCTTTATCATCTGGCTAGTTATGATGCAGGCGGAGAGGCCCTCGTATCTTGTGGTATGATGGAGGCATTGCTAAAGGTTGGTACTTCGCTGCTTCCTCATTTGTGCAGCTCTTAATGAGAAGGTGTTATGTGAGGGTGTATTGTGAACCATGCCACTTCCACATCAGGTGATCAAGTTCCTTGGGGACGAGCAGGACCAGATTACCTTTGTGACACGGGCAGTAAGAGTTGTGGATCTCATCACCAATCTTGACATGGCTGCTTTTCAGTCCCACGGCGGCCTCTCAATCTTTATCTGTAGACTGGAGGTACTGAAAGCCCCCCCCAGCACAACTCATTCAGCCACTTCTTTCTGTGTAGACTATTCAGCTTTTTGCCCTCTGCCCTTTTGTTGACGGAATGTGACCCCATTGTTTCCCTGTGCAGCATGAGGTTGACCTCTCCAGGAAAGAGTGCCCTTTTGTAATCAAACCAAAGATCCAGAGGCCCAACACAGCTACTGAGACAGAGGACATGGACACAGATATGGAGAGTTAGTACAATCCCTGTTATGTTTACTGCATATGGAAGTATTGTTTATTTTAGTATATATTAGACTATATTAGTAGTGACTAGGGCTGCACGATGTGTCGTTTAAGCATCGATGGCCAGTGAAGTAATATAAGCATTTCTTTACATTTTGAACCCACATTTGTTTTAAAATGGAGGAAGATGACCTTGAAAGCACTGTTAAGTCCATAAAAGTGCAATTGACTATGCATTAGAGCAGGGATAGGCAACTCCGGTCCTGGAGGGCCACTATCCTGCAGTTTAGCTTCAGCCCTCATAAAAACTCACCTGCCTGTATCTATCTAGTAATCCCGAAAACACTGATTGCCTTGTTCAGGTGTGTTTAATTAGGGTTGGAACTAAACTCTGCAGGACAGTGGCCCTCCAGGACCGGAGTTGCCTATCCCTGCATTAGATTATATAGAGTGATGGGGCCGAGCAGTGGGACCTATTAGGGGTTGAAGAAGTGATGAACATGCTGGTTTGGTTAAAACATCCTTTTTTTTCTTTAAATTAATCAAGTTTGTTATATATTTTTTTAATCAAAGTGGAAATCACTTTACTAAATGTTAACTTAACTGACTGCTTCACTTCCATTTTAAGACAGAACCTTAGTTCGTGTTTTGGTAGTCTATCCATCCACACTAGTCCCATCTCGTCTTATTAATGAAGACGCGGCATAAATTTCGTCTTAGTTTTATCATCATATATTAGTATTAGCTCGTCAATGTCTCATCTTCGTCACAAAAAAATGTTCGTTAACATATTTTTCGTCCTCATCTTCGTTGTCAAAATTAACACTGATTCCAAAGTCTTAAGCTAGATGTCATTTGAAAGGAAGTAGCGTTTTGGAATGACATGAGTACTAACTACATTAAGTGAGTAAATGCTTTGTCAATGTAGTGTCAGAGGTTGCCATGGAGAGCAGTCCTGGCCCATCCACTTCTTCTGGTTCCAGAGCAGAGGCAGATTCACGAGCACAGAGCAGTGCAGCCAGCACCCCCAGAGCAGGTATAATAAGTAACTTGCAATTCAGGGGGTCTCTTTCATATCAGTACAGGAGAAACTGTGGACCGTTTGATAATACATATTTCTTCTTTCCTAACAGGAGTGCAGTGCATTCCTCAGAGGGCCGCTCTGTTGAAATCTATGTTGAACTTCTTGAAAAAAGCCATTCAGGACCCTGCATTCTCTGACGGCATTCGTCATGGTATAAAACTCTATTTAATGATGCTTCAACTTTTGCATTGTGGTTAATAGAGCATTTTTAATTTCTTATATTCATTGCCTTTGCACTCTCTTTATAGTAATGGATGGATCCCTCCCTACCTCTCTGAAACACATAATCAGTAATGCAGAGTATTATGGACCCTCACTGTTTCTTTTGGGTAAGCACATTGACAACAGTACTTCTGGTGTTGCTGAAATTAGCCAAACTTTGGAAATTAGCTCTTTATTTACAACTTTTTGTGGATCTGGCTTTAAGGTCACCTCTGCATTCAAGAGCAGAAAGTTGTACAATAGTATGGTTAAAAGCCCCTTTGAAAATTGTGGAATTAATTGGTTTGAATCTTGACTAGTTTAATTTCCTGCCCTTTTACTATTTTATTTTATTTTCTAATTCTTTTTCTCTTGCTCTGTTTCAGCAACGGAGGTGGTGACAGTGTTTGTGTTCCAGGAGCCCTCTCTACTGTCATCTCTGCAGGACAATGGTCTCACTGATGTCATGCTACATGCACTGCTCATCAAAGATGTGAGACTGGCTTAACAATATACCTGTTTTGTCTCTGTACCATCTGCTTTTCTCCTTCTCTTCTATTTTTGAGCCCACACATTTTGCCCATTTCAAAACTCGTTTTGTCTGTTTCAAGGTCTTTGACCAGCCCCTGTTCAGTCATGCTAGACCATTTTTCCCCGCCAAATACTTCTCTAATGTTTTTCCATTGCTGTATTCCTCCATCTTGAATAGTTCAGCAACTCGTGATGCATTTTACCTTTTTGTTTCTGCAGGTCCCTGCCACCAGAGAGGTGCTAGGTTCACTGCCTAATGTCTTCAGCGCCCTATGCCTGAATGCCCGTGGTCTGCACTCATTTGTGCAGTGCCAGCCATTTGAGCGGCTGTTTAAGGTGCTGCTCTCGCCAGACTACCTGCCAGCCATGCGCCGTCGACGCAGTTCTGACCCACTAGGTGAGTGGCTCCTATAGGTGTACCTGTTTCACACAGTCAGTGACTTGAGTTTGTAGATAATTGGAATGTGTTTCTAACAGGCAGTTTGATTTTATGAAACAGGTGACACTGCCTCTAACTTGGGCAGTGCTGTCGACGAGCTAATGCGGCACCAGCCCACACTTAAAACCGACGCTACAACAGCCATCATCAAGGTGAAGTGGATAGTGCTGAAACATTTTGACACATCTTAAGAAATGCCCTTTTATTGCAGTGCTATATGCATACTTAAACAATTTCTTTCATAGTCCTTGAATTTGATTACTAACTTGACCTTTAACAGTTGTTGGAGGAGATCTGCAACTTAGGCAGATCGCCAGAATATATCTGCCAGAAACCCTCCATACAGAAAGCAGATGGGACCGTCACGGTGCCTCCAGCTCGCTCGAACCATGCTGCAGAGGAGGCTTCCAGTGAGGATGAGGAGGAGGAAGAGGCTCTACATACCTTTACCCAACAGCAGGGGGAGCCAGAAAGCAGCAGGCAGTTAGTGCATCAAAATAGCTTCTAGTGTTCCTTGATTGTTCCTCTATACCATGTGTGAGAAATCTAGATTGTTTTAGATCAATTTATAGACCGTTTTTAACAAATTTATGATTTTTATAGAGTGGTGGGAACAGAGGAGCGAATCCCCATTGCTCTTATGGATTACATTCTGAATGTGGTACGTGCACACCTAGATTCTTTGCATCTTATCTTATACCCCCCCCCCCCCCCCCAACTTATTATTCTTTAGACTGTCTATTCTGAATAATCTTACTGCATTCACACAGTTCATTGGCTGTTTATAAAAATGCATAAAGTCTAACTAGATGAGAGTTTGCTCTCCAAGGACTGGAACTGTAATATGTGCCTTTCCTTTTAGATGAAATTTGTGGAGTCCATACTTAGTAACAACACAACAGATGACCATTGTCAGGAATTTGTCAATCAGAAAGGACTTCTACCACTGGTGTCAATCCTTGGGCTGCCCAACCTGCCCATTGACTTCCCCACCTCTGCTGCCTGCCAAGCTGTGGCAGGAGTCTGCAAATCTATACTGGTAAGATTGACACCTTCCTGTAGGATATACAGAATTTTCAGGGATGTGTCAGGGATTTTGCTTTGCTTGAGTTTTAGGGTGCGTTCACTCTTGTCATGTTTGGTTTGATGAAAACGAATCCTGGTGCGATTGCTTTGTTAGTGTGGTTCATTTGAGCAACTGTGGACGCCACCATCTGAACCCTGATGCACACCAAACAAGCGGACCGAGACCACTAAAAAGATGAGTCTCGGTCCTCTTTCAAATGAATTCTGGTGTGGTTCGAATTAAATATGAACTAGGGATGTTCATTTTAACCGGTTAACCAATAACCGACTGTTAAGAATTAAGACCGATAAATACAATGTTTAACAGTTAAAAAAATTATTTATTTATTTTCAGGAATATATAAAAATATAAAAAAATGCTGCATGGTTAAAATACGCTTTTTATTTAAATATATATAAATATAAATGAAGTTTGTTTTTAAAAATGTATTTAGATAGGAAAATAAAACATAATTTGCATTGACATGAAAATGTTTACAGCCATTATAATAAACACTGTAAACATAGCTTGGTTATTTTAGTTCCCCTCACTCCACAACAATCCTTTCAATAAACAGTATTTAGAAAAGAACAAGAATTACAAATATAAGAATCTATAGCTATATACTTCACTTGCATTCCAATATCCACGTAAAACAAAATGTTTTGCATAACGGTAGGGTGATAACATAACGGCACATACTTAAACTGAGCAGTGTTTTTTGACCATGTTTGACTATTTCTAATGATAATAAACAGGCATCATTGTCAAGGTAGCAATGCTTAACTGTGTGCGTGCATGCAGTGCCGGTGCAATCACTTGAAACCCCCGCCCCAGTGGAAGCAACTACTCCTTTTAGTCAAAAAGATAATCGAATTTGTAAAAGGTTTTCCTTTATTTGTGTACATTTACAATAAAAACAAATCTTTATGCTTTTGTAAAATTAAGTTTATGCATTTAGCAGATGCTTTTATCCAAAGCGACATTCAGGCTAACATTTTTACCTAACATAAAATAAACCTAAGGTTCCGCTTTAAGTGGAACACAGTTTTTGTTTGGGTGTTTGGTGAGTTCTGTAGCAAAATATACATCATTCAACCCGACCAACCAGGTTGTGAACATATCACTATGCCTTTAGGTTAGGTTCGCTGTCAAAAATGCCAGTGTGAACGCTAAACAGACCAAGACCAAATGTATCTTTTTATTTTTTGCTCCAGACCAAACAAACCAAGAGAACCGAACTACAAGTATGAATGTACCCATAGTATTTCATTTTATTGTTTTCACCCCTCACTTTCTCACTGTGTCTTAGACTTTGTCCCATGAGCCGAAAGTTCTCCAGGAGGGACTGTGCCAGTTGGACAGCATACTTTCTGCTCTGGAGCCTCTTCACCGGCCCATCGAGGTTCCTGGTGGCTCTGTGCTGCTCAGAGAGCTGGCCAACGCAGGCCATGTTACAGATGCCACAATGTCAGCACGAGCCACCCCACTGCTGCACGCCCTCACAGCAGCACATGCTTACATCCTGATGTTTGTTCATACCTGCAGAGTTGGACAGGTATGCATATAAGCAGCTGTATTTTCATTAGGGCTGCAACTATTCATTATTTTGATAATAAATTAATCTGTTGATTATTGCTTCAATTAGTTTAAAAAGAAAATAAAAATCCATTATTTACAAAATTGTTATGCCACATCCTGCTCAATGTTGTCCTCCAAACAATATGCAGTTTGAGGGACAACCAAACAAATGTACTGAATGTGTCTCGGCTGTGTGCAATTAAACATTACATGCAGAAAAAGGGGTTACAGTTTTAAGTGGATTGCTTACCATTTGAAAAGAGAATTAAAACAACTAAACATTAACTGGTGCAAGGTAGGAGGAAAACAAATTCCCTCTACTCATCTAAACATTACATTTACTAAATTACCAGACCTGCCAGCCTGTACACATTTTTTACCTCGAAGTACGCTGGTCTGATTTGATGTCTAATCCATGCGCAATACTGAAATCAAGCAACAGCAAAAAAAAAAAAAGTTCAACCTATCAGAGCGCTGGGCTCATTCCCCAAATAGCAAGCGTGGAAGATTTACAAATGCGCAAAGCTTATTAAAAGGAGACCGCAAATCGACAGCAACACAATCTCCTGCTTGATCCCCTTCCACTCCCACCACCTGACTGATTTCTTAAGCGAGGACAGTACTGTAGTCATTATTGCGGTTGTGCATTTAAATAATTTCTGTACATTTTTATTTCTCTCAGAATTGGCTTTTGTTTGCCTGTGAGTTCATGTGCTGAGATGAGCAAACGCTTTCCTAGCTTACAGCGTGCATTTGAAAAAGCCAGACACAGTAAACATCTTCCACTATTGTTCAACAATAGAGAACATTTAGAACATGTTTTTTACTCCATAACATCATTTGAATGTTTGAAATGACATCATTTTCTGATCTGATTGGGCTTCTTATCACAGAATGAGGCATAAAATATATTATATACTGTAAAAAAGGCTATGTCGATTAACAAGGGATTATAAATATACATTATTATAAAAATACCTGAGATGACTTGAACACCGATAAACTATCGTTTCAGTAGAGTGTTTATTGTCATGTTTCATAATTCAAATCAGTTCTATATTCTTTTTATTAGATACATTAGTGGTTCCTAAAGTTTTTGCACTGTGCACCTCTTTATAGTGTTTGACGCTATAACACCCCATTTTAACTGCAATTATACACATATTCACTGTATTCAAGGCTTGATATTAAATGTTTTGCTCACTAGCCACTGTGGCTAGTGGTTTTCCAAAACTACTAGCCATTTCAACAATTTTTGTGGGGTAATTAGGTTTTATAAGGCTAAAGTTACGACATACTAAAATGCCACAAATTGCAAAAAAAAAAATACTCTAAACCGAACAGTGTGGTTAAAGGTGTGTGTGACTGAGTGCAGACCTGCTAACCTTTGAATAATATTTATCATTAAATCCTGCATTTTGCACATTGTGCAGTTATGATTTAGACATTAGCCATAAAGGAGCTTCAGGTAATAATGTAGCTATGTTCACAGAAGTCTGTGAGGATTAATCCATACTTGATAATGAAAATAATCTACAAATCTGAATATCAGTTTTCACATTGAGTTATTGTTGCCCGGATATTTAAAGCTTAGTGTCTTAGCAGAAAGAGGGTTGAAGTGTGAGATGTTTAGAGTGGGAAGACTGATGTAGTACCTCTTGTTCCTTTTCCTTCAGAGTGAGATCCGTGCGATCTCAGTGAATCAGTGGGGATCTCAACTGGGTCTGAGTGTTCTGAACAAACTGAGTCAGCTCTACTGCTCTCTGGTGTGGGAGAGCACTGTGCTGCTGTCCCTCTGTACACCAAACAGGTTGGTACTGCTCTCATCTCACAGCCAGTGGCGCCCCCAGAAAATGTTAACGGGGGTGGCCAAATGAGGCCACAGTAAATTTTGGGGGTGGCACATTAAAATGAAGGAAAAAAAAATTAAGGGTTTGCAATATAGACAAAAAGTTATATCTCTGTGAGTTCTAGGATTTTATCGATAACGATAATTACACTATTTTGCTGAGTGCTATTGTGCTGATGTCTTATTTTTAATTGTGCTGACACCTGATTGTTTTTTTTTTTTTTTTTTAACCTTTACACCATTGTTTCTTAACGTGTGCACCATATTTTAGGTCAAATACTTGCATTTGGGCTGTTACCAAGCAAATGCAATCAGTATCAACAAAATTGATCTTTGCAATGCAGATAAAACAGAAGCTGCATCTGACAGTGCCATTTAGATGTTTTTACACACTGTTTAATGCAGCTCCGTGGAACATGGAATTCTTTAACCTGCAGTTACAAATGAATAAATAATGTTTTGATATTTTAAAGATAAAACATTGAAAACTGATGTTTGAAATTATTTAAAAAATGAAAAGGTTCCATTAAATGTGAAATTAAAACCGCCAATAGGTGGCAGCGAGTCACTGTTAATAAGTGAGTCATTGCGATTGAACCGAATCATTTAAACGGTTGATTCATTCAGGAACGAAACACTTTAATGTTGCTCAGAGACGCAAAACTGTGGCTGCAGCAGGTGCTGCACTTTTTTTTCACTTCTTAAACTATTGTGAATTTACATTCTGCATTTAAATTAATAGGACCCACTGTAAATAATCCTAGGGGTGGCCGCAGGGGTGGCCAGAGTTTATACAGGGGTGGCCGGGGCGCCCCTGCTCACAGCTGAAACTTAAGTATGTGGTGGGCTTTTCAAATCCTGTCCTAACTCAATCTGTTGGTGAAATGATACACTTCTCTCTGGTGATGTTTGCCAGACTTCTAGGGCTGGGTAAAAATATCAATATCTCGTTATTAATCGATTCTCTTTTTTACGGAACAATATCATGATCCTTAAATCCCGAGAATCGATCAGTCTAGCCTGTTTTCAGTTAGGCCATCCTTAAAAATATTCTTGTTTGCCGTAACCCGACCGACCCTGTCAATTTAGCACCGATTCAAATTTTTTTTTTTTTTGCTTTTAGTCCGACCGACTTGCCGATTGTAAATTGCTGCAGTAAACTAAATGTTCGCGGTCACTGTTTAAAGTCATACGGGTTCGGGCACCATAATACATCTAAAAAAATTCATTAAAACAGCTCGACACCGCTTTAACTTAGCACAAAGTTCTGGAAAAACTGTGCCCAAATCTTTTCCCATCCCTTCTCCTCTCTAGTCTAAAACCGTGACCGTGTCGACTGTTACTTTATGTTCGAAAATCTATTGCACGAATCAACCAACACAAGTTTCGAAAACGAAAATAAGAAAATGATTTTAACGCGTCCAGGTTTTTTTTTTTTTTTGAACTGGCGTCAAACAGCAACTGCAGCTTCAGACAAACACGCATAACAGCAAATAATAATTCTGCACAATGTTTCTCTTTTTACAACAGAAATGTGAATTCAGCCGGTATTCAGTCTCATACAGTTTCGGGCTTGAATCGCCTAGGGCTGTCAAAAAAACTAAATTTGAATTTTTTACTTAAATATGATCAAAATTCAAATTGTATTCGAATTGTAAATGCATAATTTCAGTTAGGGTGAAGAAAAGCTTTTTGCTTCTCTTCTGAGGCTCAAGATAGCGCATCGAGCAAAATATTACTGCATGTTTATTCAAAGCATTCGAATACATGACTGTGAAAAAAACATATTTAAAATAATGTTTATGAACCAATTATTATTAATTAAGTTGCTTAAAGAACTATAAACAAAACAGCATCATGTATGCATGCATTGTTAAATAAATAAAAAGGGCGGAAAACCAGTCACACAGGATAAATTTTTTCATTTAAAGACATGAGATGCGCAAAATATGCATTCTGTGTGAACGGCTTGGTTTCAGTTTTGATGTAAACAAGATTTTCTCCACATTGATTTTTTTTTTTTTTTTTTTTTAAGTGGCTTCAACTGGATAGGCTAACATAACCTTATAATGCAATGACACATATATTGTCATTGCATCTCGTGCGCGTACACGAGGTGAAAGATGAGAAAGCAGATACTGCGTGTCGAGCTCGTCCGCCTTTGAAAGTTGTGTAGACACAGCTGTGCGCGCGGCGAGATGGAATGGAACACATACCGGGGCTCATAAGGCAGCTTCCTTAATGCACACCTAAATTCATATGCGCATTCGAATGTGGATTTTTATTTTAAATTCGACGAATATTCGAAAAAATATTTTTTTTGATAGCCTAAGAAAATCGCCTATGCTATTTTTTTTTTTTTTTTTTTTGAAATTTAATCGTAAACACAGCCATGTTGAAGCCTGCAGTAAATGTTTTGCATTATGGCAGTCCATTCTGCTTATTGTTTTTCGAAAATGTTGCACTCCTGTTTGTCATTTTGCACGTAACTTCACGCCAATAAATCATTTTTTTTTTTTTTAATTACTGTTACTGCAAACCAAAATTTTTAATGGACGGAACATTAAAGGACACTTCCCATCCAATAAATCGCAAAAAGCATTGGTGCTTTTAATATGAAACAAAGTCCCAGGTTTCATTTTGTCTTGTCTTTTTTACTTTATTTTATGTTAAGCACTTTGAATTACCATTGTGTACGAAATGTGCTATATAAATAAACTTGCCTTGCCTATTGCATTGCAGTATTCAAACTGTTGAATGTGGCGTGACAGATTGCTGTAGTGACTGTAGTTAAAAAATAAATACTGAATTGAAGTAGAAATATTATGTAATTGTAATTTTACTATTTTAAAAACTTAATTGTGTAATTTTAACAATCCTATAGCTTATAAATTGTAAACGTCAATATTATAGTAATGTAGTTCCAAAATACTTTTTTTTTTTTTCTCCTTGAGAAAAATTTGGCAAGTGCTGTACCTGATATATATCCAAAATAATCGATATTGAATCAAATCGAATTGGTAATTGAATGATACAATTGTGTCAAAACCCAGCCCTACAGACTTCTAAAGTTATTTAGTGCACTGAAACCCCCCTCTTCCACAATTGACTGCAAGCATGCATTAATTTTTGAGTTATGTATGTCTCAATATGGAAAGAAAACATCTGTTGCTGCTGCTTACTATTGTATAGAATTAGGCCAGGTGGTTGTCTACCAACTAAAGCAGATTGTTCTTGTTTGTTTGTCCCGCTTGTCTTTTTTGCAGTTTGCCTCCTGGGTGTGAATTTGGTCAGGCTGATATGCAGAAACTTGTGCCTAAAGATGATAAACCCTCCAGCAGCACAGCAGCTGCAGGAAGGAGAACTGGTAAACATACTGCAATAACTGCATAGTGGCTATTTCACACTTAGATTCTTCATAAATCTTACTACTTTTCTCTGCCTCCTCATTTAATATAATTTTATATGTAAAATTTTTGAGGGCTTTTTTTAGCCACCAGTTTCTCTCTTTTATTTCCTCTTTCCTGTCTTTCTGCACCTTGGTTATTTGCATTTCATGTAGTTTTTTGCTGGTTTGTATTTGCTTTTTCTTTTCTAAAGCCCTTCTCTCTCTCTCTCTCTCTCTCTCTCTCTCTCTCTCTCTCTCTCTCTCTCTCTATCAGCTGAGACTGAGACCCTGTCTGTGGGGGTGGATCCCTCTGCTCAGGGTTTGCTAGAAGGAATGGGCCTGGATGGAGACTCTCTCGCTCCCATGGAGACTGATGAGCCCACAGGCACTGACCCCAAGACTAAGTCTAAACTCACCCCTGCAATGGCAACACGCATCAAACAAATTAAGCCTCTGCTCTCAGGTCAGCACCAATGGAGCGGTCTCAACCACTTTAATTGGTTATTTAATACATAAAATGAGAAACTCTGAATAACATTGCATCTTTCTCTTTATCTCCCCAGCCTCCTCTCGTTTGGGCAGGGCTCTTGCAGAGCTCTTTGGACTGTTAGTGAAGCTCTGTGTGGGCTCACCTGTCCGTCAGCGGCGCTCTCACCATACCACCAGCACAGGCACCGCCCCTACACCTGCGGCTCGGGCCACCGCTTCTTCTCTTACTAAACTCCTCACCAAGGGTTTGAGCTGGCAGCCACCTCCCTATACACCCACTCCACGTTTCAGGTAAATAAACTTAGCAAAGTTTACTCTATAATTCTGAACATAGCATTAGTATCTTTACTGATAGTTTAGTAAAGTTTAGCTAAAGTAAAGTCTGTAAACAGACTTCCCTGAGTATTGTCTCTCCTGGAGACTAATATTTATGTGCTTCTCTTTCCTAATCAGGCTGACTTTCTTTATCTGCTCTGTGGGCTTCACATCACCCATGCTGTTTGACGAGAGGAAGTATCCGTACCATCTGATGCTGCAGAAGTTCTTCTGTTCTGGTGGCCATGATGCTTTGTTTGAGTGAGTAGTTTTTTTTTAGTAGACTTTATTAAATGTGGCATTTTCACTCACGATTATCATGGCCAAAAAAACAGTACTGCGTTATCTATGTAAATTGATCAAATAAATAACTGATCTAAAACTTAACTGAATAAAAAATAAAAACTTGTTCATTAAAGGATTAATTCACTTCCAGAATAAAAATGTCCTAATAATTTACCCACCTCCATGTCATCCAAGATGTTCATGTTTTTCTTTCTTCAGTCGCCAAGAAATGTAAGGTTTTTAAGGAAAACATTACAGGATTTTTCTGCATATAATGGACTATAATGGAATGTTTTCCTAAAAAACCTTACAAAACATCTTGGATGAAATGGACGTGAGTAAATTATCAGGAAATTTTTATTCTGGAAGTGAACCAAATCTTTAATTGTGCTGTATTGACTTTCTCTAATATTATACTCATTACAATCATTAAAAATGCTTTGTGTTTATCAGGACATTTAACTGGGCCCTATCCATGGGAGGTAAAGTGCCCGTGTCAGAGGGCTTGGAGCACTCTGAGCTGCCTGATGGGACAGGAGAGTTCCTAGACGCCTGGTTGATGCTAGTAGAGAAGATGGTGAACCCCAGCACTGTTTTGGACTCCCCACACTCTCTGCCTGCTAAAGTGCCTGGAGCAACACTCAGCACCCCACAGTTCAGTGCATTGCGCTTTCTCATTGTCACCCAGAAGGTATGACATTAAATCTTAATAGAAATGATATAAATACACTTTTTTTTTTATTGCAAAGCAGTACAGTTCAGATTTTCCTATCTCTTTGTGTAGGCTGCATTCAGCTGTATTCGTAACCTGTGGAACCGTAAGCCTTTGAAGGTCTATGGTGGACGCATGGCTGAGTCCATGCTGGCCATTCTGTGCCACATCCTACGAGGAGAACCTATCATCCAGGAGCGGCTCTCCAAAGAGAGGGAGGGCACTGCTCGGCCTGATGAGGAGAGCAGTTCTGCAAGCAGTGGAGGGACTAGTGTGCCTACAGCAGCAGCGGGAGCAGTTGGAGAAGCAGTGTCTGGAGGTGCCAATGGCAGCACTGCTGGAGGCTCCACAGAGGAAGGAAGCAACTCTGCCGCACGCAGAGAGCCACAGGTCAACCAGGCTCAGTTGACTCAGGTACTGTCACTTCTTGTTGTAAGGCCCTATGAAATTTTCGAAATTCTAATGGTTTAATTTTTAATAATCAGAAAGGATGTCTAATGAATTGAATTAATAACATGTTAACAATGTATTAAATTAATTATGCCTTATAAAATGACCCCACCCCCAGGGAAATTGCGTTGTAATTTTTCTGGTTTGTGTGTTTTATGATATAATGCAATAGGTTATTATCAAAAACTGTAAACAAATGAATGCATATCTTTAACAATTTAATCAAATTAATCACCAATCATTTACACAAATGAGGTTGTGTTGTATTCAAGATCTGTAATACTTGAAGAGAGCTATTATCCATTGCTAATCAGTCAAACCTTGACCTGCTTCACAGCTGATGGACATGGGCTTCTCCAGAGAGCATGCGATGGAGGCTCTTATAAACACCAGCACTATGGAACAAGCCACTGAGTACCTGCTCACACACCCTCCACCACTGCTCAGCGCAGCTGTCAGGGTAAGAGTCTAACATGCAGACAAAGCTCTCTCTCTCTTTCTCTCATACGCACATGCACACAAGCATACACAGACAGGATGCACACACAAGCTATAAGTTAGTGTAGTCACTTTGAGCTTTGTTTCTGTAGGAGTTCACCATGTCTGAAGAAGACCAGATGATGCGGGCCATTGCCATGTCTCTAGGTCAAGAAGTTAGCATGGAGCAGCGCTCAGACTCACCTGAGGTGGGAACCTACACAATCATTACATCAGTTAAATAGGAATTACTGAGTAGCACAGCATAGGCCACCTCACCTGTCTACTTCTCATCTTCACTAATCTTTCCCTGCCTTTGGACAGATATGTGTCACATCAATGTTAATTTTTGTTTGTAGGAAGCAGCTCGTCGGCGTGAGGAGGATGAGAGGAGAGCAAGGGAGCGGGTAGAAGAGGAAGAGGCACGCTGTCTGGAGCGTTTCCAGGAAGCTGAGCCTCTAGACACCACAGAGCTACATGCCTTTACAGACTCGATGCTGCCTGGCTGCTTTCATCTGCTCGACGAGCTGCCGGACACAGTGTACCGCCTCTGTGATCTGCTCATGACTGCTGTTAAAAGGAACGGCCCTGAGTACAGGGACCTCATCCTTAGACAGGTGGTCAATCAGGTCAGTATACCGATATGTTCACACAACTTACTTATTGGAATAGGTATTTTGGCAGTAACTGAAAGATACTCGTACACATCGAGTCAAATAACTAGACACACATGACATCAATGTACTTCTTGTGGTCTTAGGAAAAAAAATAATAATTTTGATTTAAAGCAGGGGTGTCAAACTCAGTTCGTGGATGGCCACATCCCTGCAGAGTTTAGATTCAACCCTAATTAACCACCTGATCCAGATAATCAAGTCCTTAACGCTTATTTGAAAACTGTGTGGTATGTGTATTGGAGCAGGGTTGGAACTAAACTCTGCAGGGCTGCGGCCCTCCAGTAGCGGAGTTAGACACCCCGATCTAAAGGTTTATTTTGAAATTAAACGTACTGACCCTTAATGTTTGAATGGTAGTGTATATTTTCACACACAAATGCATCTTTTATTAAATGTTTAGTTTTCTGTATAAAGAAAATGTTAAATAATCACTGGAAATAGCAGTATTTAAGATTTCAGTACATAAAAATGCATGATTAACAAGGATCAGCTGTAGTGCTGGTCACATTACTGTAAGTTGGCCCAGGTCAGTGCTGTTATCTAAAATGCTTAACAATAATTTTTGGGTAGGTTGCATATTAGGCTTTGAGTTAAAACCATGACCCCATCTTCAACTATATGTTTGTGTATATTTCCAAAGGTGTGGGAGGCTGCCAACGTGTTGATAAAGGCTGCAGTGCCGCTAACAACCAGCGACACCAAGACAGTGTCCGAGTGGACGAGACAGATGGCGACCCTCCCCCAGGCCTCCAACCTGGCCACCCGCATCCTGCTGCTCACTCTGCTCTTTGAGGTACACAGTCTTGCACAGTCGCCTGTACACATCATCACTGTTTATTTATACTCTTTCCCATAAAAGAACTTAAGGATCTGCATGCACAAGTACACACACCCACTGTGCTTTTCTAATGAAAGCATGTCATGCTATGTTCCACAGGAGCTAAAACTCTCATGTGCTCGGGTGGTGGAGAGCAGTGGTGTTTTGACTGTGCTGATTAAGCTGTTAGAGGTGGTGCAGCCCTGTCTGCAAGCTGCCAAAGAGCAGAAGGACATCCAAACACCCAAGTGAGTCCCTGTCCTTCCCCTGTCTGCTTGAGTGATCAGTCTGCGCTCAGACATCAGCATTCCTAGAAAGCTCTGCTGACCCAAGCATGTTAAAGAAGAATTTAAGAGCGGAATATTGTGTGGGGCTTTGCACAACAATTTATAACACTTTGAATGTAATAAGATATATAAACATGTTTCCCATGTCTGTTTTAACAATCCTGTGTTTATTTGTAGATGGATCACCCCTGTTCTCCTGCTTATTGACTTCTATGAGAAAATGGCTGTTTCATCCAAACGAAGAGCTCAGATGAATAAGGTAGGTTTTCAGATGAAGTGTTATAATCCTAAACTGTCAATATGACAGCAGTGAACAACTTCTGAATCTAGTGTTATATAGGGCTGTCAACGAATATTCTAAATTCGAATATGCATTCGAATAGTTTTAAAAAAACGAATTTCGAAGGTGAAAATTAATATTCGAATAAAAAAAAATGTGGAAAAAAAGGCCCGCGATAGTAGAGGCGTGGTTGTCTGCTTTGCGAGTGGGCGCGCTAGCGCGCCTGAGGGTTCAGGGACAGGTCACAGCCTCACAGGAGTCGCACTGTCTGGCACAGCATCACTGCTGAAAGTTGACGCGTCTTCATGGAAGATGCCAGCAAGTGCAGAGCCCAACTCGACCGCAGCAGAGAAAATGAGGTAAAATTGTTGACCCGCGAGATAAAGTTGTATGCAAGCTATTTAAGATACAGTTAGCAGTTTGCATTCTATTCGACCACTAGCAACATGAGGTCACATCTCAAAAATGTGCACCCAAATGAGCATGGCATAATGTGTGGAACTCCAGCTAAACAGTCACGTCTTGACACTTAACGTTACTTTGCATCGCTCGCCGCAAGCACTTTGTCTGCTTCACGACAAGAGGCCATAAAGGATAAAATAATTTCGTTCATTTGTAAGGACATGAGACCGATCAGTATCACGGATGGGGCACGCTTCGGGGAGTTCTGTCAAGCAATGCATCCGAGGTTTGATTATTTATCATTTCATGTCAAGGAAAAGTTCCATATTTACCACAGCACAGCTCGCTCGGAGCATTCAATGTCAGTTCTATATGCTGTAAAACTTAAATTAATGTTAATAATATTTGTTTCAATCACTGAATGAAGCCTGCTATATTTGGGACAACAGTCGCGACCTTAAATTGCTTGCACAAAAATGTGTTTGTTCATTTAAATGATTATGCGCAGAGAACGTGAGGGTGAGAGAGCGTGAGGTCTGCAGTCTTGGCCATTAGTTGATTTCCTTGTTTTTGTGTAGGTAATACGTTGTCATATGTTTAAACTTAAATAGACTATCTATACAAGTAGTTATGTCTCTTTGTATTAATTTTGCCTGTTATTGACGTAATGCGCGTCATTGACAACATGCGCAACCAGATGTTCGAATAGTTCAAATATTCGTGTATTTTTTAGAGGGAATATTCGAACGTCAATTTTGAGCAATTTTGACAGCCCTAGTGTTATATTAACTATATTCTTATCATCTTAGTACCTACAGCCCAATGGAAATAACTGGCGCTGGTTTGACGACCGTTCAGGCCGCTGGTGCAGCTACAGTGCAAGTAATAACAACACCATTGACTCCGCCTGGAGGGCAGGAGAGACCAGCGTACGCTTCACTGCAGGCCGCAGGAGATACACTGTCCAGTTCAACACCATGGTGCAGGTAACAGCTACAACCTGGTCAAAGCACTTGTATTGTGGATCAAATAAAAATGTGATGAATTTATGCCAGTGGCCTTACAGTATGAGTAGTAGATCTTTATTCTTAGATTCTTTCTATATCTCTTTTTTCAGGTGAATGAGGAGACTGGGAACAGACGCCCAGTTATGTTGACAGTACAGCGGGTGCCACGGATGCCTAAGACCTCAAAATCTGGAAGTGTTAATGATACAGAGAGAGAAGAGAGTGAACAGAGAGCAAAGACTGAGGAGACACAGACTGACACAGGTGGAGAAACCACAAACCTATACAGTTAAAAAAAAAAAAGTCTATCTGGTTTCTGCTTTTTGCAGAGCTTTGGCCAAGAATAAAATAAAATAATTTTATTATAATTATTATAATAATTCATTAGCATTTTGGATGTTTTATTTATTTATTCATATGTATATTTTTTTGTTTTTGCTGTTTAATTAAATTTTTTCTTTTACGACTTATTCAGATTCCAGCTCTGTGGTTGTGGAGATGGCGCCCCCTAAAGAAGAGTCAGAGCAGAAGGATTCAAGCACAGCAGCCCCCTCTACCCTTCAGGACCCCTCTGGATCCAGTGCTATTGTTGTACAAGGGCTGACGGAGGAAATGATCACTGTTTTGATCCGTGCCTGTGTCAGCATGATAAGCGTTCCTGTGGATCCGGACACTTTACATGCCACTTTGCGTCTCTGTCTGCGTCTCACACGTACACACCATTACGCCATGATGTTTGCAGAGCTCAAGAGTACTCGTATGATTTTGAACCTCACTCAGAGCTCAGGGTTCAATGGTTTCACCCCACTGGTCACTCTGCTCTTCCGTCACATCATAGAAGACCCAGCCACTCTGCGACACACTATGGAGAAGGTGCATATTCACATGAAAGCTACATTTCTATTATTATTGTATTATCTGAAATAGTTTATCCTTGTCTCACTGGTACTCGTTCGTTCTCTTTTTTTTTCAGGTGGTACGGTCTGCTGTCACTAGTGGTGCAGGAAGCACTACTTCAGGTGTGGTGTCAGGTAGTCTGGGCTCCAGGGAGATCAATTACATCCTTCGTGTCCTCGGCCCAGCGGCCTGTCGCAACCCAGAGTGCTTTACGGAAACTGCCAAGAGTTGTATCCGAATTGCTCTCCCGGCCCCAAGAGGTGCTGGCACTGGTATGGTGGAAAAACTCCCAGAAATAATAGATCAGCATAATGTGTTATTCTAAATCCTCACATATCTCTATTATTCAGCCTCAGATGATGAGTTTGAGAACTTCAGAATTAAGGGTCCAAATGCTGTACAGTTGGTGAAGACCACACCCCTGAAGCTGTCCCCACTGCCCTCCATACCAGAGACTATTAAAGAGGTCATCTATGACATGCTGAATGCCCTAGCAGCATATCATGCTCCAGAAGAGGGTAAGAAATATCATCAGACAAAAAAAACGAGAGCATGCATTTTATTTAGTTCATGGTCCTGAGCTATCAAGCTGACATCTCTCATCAACGTCCACTTCTCCTAATGCTTGGGGGTCCACTTGGGTTTGTTTATATGTAGCAGAGAGAGGAGAGGAGCGGGCAGGCGCAGTACCGGGAAGTCAAGACCTGTGTCAGATCCTGCAGGATGTTGGTGATGATGTCTACCAGCAGTACAGACTTACCAGACAAGGCAGCGATTTTGACTCTCAGTCTGCCTTCCACATCAATGTAAGATGACATGGAATTATGCATTGATTTTTGTGTATTGTATCAATTATCGTAGAATGCCATAATTAGCATCACTATTGATAAACAAATCAATCAATTTTATCCAGACCTAGAAAATTCAGTGATTATATAAATTTTTCTATGTCTGGATCACTGCTCACATTTTCTTCAACTTCAACTAGCTGCTCTGTGAAAAACACAATAAGCCCCAAGTGCATGTGTACTATAATGGGCTCAGAAATGTGGGATTTGCATTAATAGTGGGTGTTAATTATACTCTATCAGACTCAGGTGTTTGCTGCAGATGGTGCTGTTGCAGAATCCTCCCAATCTGGAACTCCACAGGGAGAAGGTGTGAACCTCTATACAAGAACACAGAGCTCAAAACCTTTCTTACAATGTCCTTATTTTTCTCACTGGTGCTAGTTTCTTGACTTGCTCTTGACATTTTTTTTCCTGTCATTGCTTTTTCTGTCTCTAGCCTCTACGCCTGAGGAAATGCGTGAAGAGAAAAAGGAGCAGGAGGGAGAGAAGGGAGCTTCCTCGGAGGAGAGCCGAGCTGCCAAAGCTAAGGCCAGCAAACCTCTGATGCCTACTTCTACCATCCTGAGGCTGCTTGCAGAGCTGGTGCGCTCCTATGTTGGCATCGCCACTCTTATCACTTCTTATAACTACACAGCTGGCCAGTCAGAGCTTATTAAGGAGGTGAGTCACATCAGTTTGATGTACAACCAATGTTTCTGGCCAAGTGTTTCACTTTTTACATCATACTGTTTATAAAGAAATCTGAGTCTGTTTATGCAATATGGACAGAGAACACATTGCCTGGACAATTATTTCAGTTAGGTAATGTTAGCCTGAATGCACTGTAAGTCGCTTTGGATAAAAGCGTCTGCTAAATGCATAAATTTAATTGAATTTAATTTTAATTAAATTTCAGTGTTTGTTTTTTTAATTTATTTATTTATTTCAACTTATCAAACCTCATATGTATGTACAGGATTGCAGTGTGCTGGCATTTGTGTTGGACCACTTGCTCCCACACACCCAGAACTCAGAGGATAAGGACACCCCTGCCCTTGCGCGCCTCTTCCTTGCCAGCCTCGCTGCAGCTGGAACAGGCACTGATGCCCAGGCGGCCCTGGTCAATGAGGTCAAGGCTGCTTTGAGTCGAGCATTGGGCATGGCAGAAGGCACAGAAAAGCATGCCCGGTGAGTCGATCTGCCCAGTCGCTATTCTAAAATTGACCTAAAAAGATACCTAGAATGTACATAGATCTGTAAAACTTGATTAAACTTTGACTTTTCTGTCTTTACAGCTTGCAAGCAGTAATGTGTATCATCAGCACCATTATGGAGTCATGTCCCTCCACCTCAAGCTTCTACAGCACAGCCACAGCCAAGACCCAGCACAATGGCATGAACAATATCATCCGACTCTTTCTGAAGAAAGGCCTTGTCAATGACCTTGCCCGTGTGCCTCATAGCCTTGATCTATCCAGGTATCACAATAGTAGTAATAATAATAATGAGAACATTCATTTGATATATATTTAAGGCAAGTATTTTATTTATTCATTCATTCTTTTATCCCAACCTTGGTTAACTGCCCATTAATATAATTTTGGGCAAAAGTAAATTTTTAGTCATTTAGTTTATTACATTTTTTTTCTTTTCATTGCTGTTCTTTTTTTTATTGCAGTCCTAATATGGCGAATACTGTAAATGCTGCACTGAAGCCTTTGGAGACATTGTCACGAATTGTGAACCAACCTAGCAGCCTGTTTGGGGGCAAAGGTGGATCCAGCAAGAATAAGACAGAGCATGACACAGTTGGCACAGTCAGGGACGGCAACAGCAACACCCAAGATCAAGGTAACACTCATATCATTGATCGTACTCTCAGCAGAGTATGGATACATTGTCCTTACTGAGTAATGTGTTATTTATGGCTGATATTGTGTACAGGGGAGGCAGAGCCAGCAGAGAATCGTGACCGTGGTCAAGCCACAGATGCCGACCTGATGGATGGAGAAAATGAGGGAGACACCGTGGTCATTGCTGGACAGCCCGAGGTGCTGAGCACTCAGGCCATGCAGGTTAGAAGCACAGCAGTTTGTGGATCTGTTCTCTGTTGATGAAAATGATAATCCTCCTTCAGCTGAACAATGTTTGTTGATTATATTCATGTAGGTGGAGAATGAGTTGGTGGATTTGATTGATGAACTTTTAGAAAGAGATGCAGGAACCGTTAATAGCACCATCATCGGTAAGTGATTTAATTGATTCCTGGCCAAATATGGAAGTGATACATAGTTGGATGCTTTTTTATTTTTATTTGGAATTTACTGTTAATTAGTGGGTCGCTCTGGAGAGGATGAGTCTCAAGAGGATGTGCTGATGGATGAAGCTCCTTCCAATATGAGTCAGGCCTCCGCTCTCCAAGCTAACAGAGAGGGTAGGACATGAATCTCTCTTGAGTTTTAACTCTTTGGCACTTATGATGACAATGACCCATAAATGGTATAGCTACCCATTGGGTCTGCTAGAAAGGGAGCCCATCCTCTGAATCCATCAGGAACTTCAAGCACTTATCCACTTTTTTTTCTATAAGTATTATTTAAAAAACATTTATTCAACAGACTTAGTTCACAGTTTCTTTATACTCCTCAAATCTGTCTTGGGGAAGATCCTGCAGTCATTTTGTTTTCTTTACTGATTTAGACTCTATGAACATCCTTGAGCCAGAAGATGAGGAGCACACACAGGAGGAAGACTCCAGCGGTAGCAACGAGGATGAGGATAGTCAAGATGAGGAGGAAGAGGAGGAGGAAGAAGAGGAGGAGGATCAAGTAATAGTTATTTAAGCAAAGTCATAAACCACAGTAGAAAAGTGATCTCTACTTTTTCCATATTTTTCTTATTGTGTTATGTGTTCTCAGGATGATGAGGAGGGAGATGAGGATGACGATGACGAAGGCTCAGAAATGGAACTGGATGAAGATTTTCCTGATATCAATGCTGCTCCACACATTCGTTTTGAGAGATTTGACCGAGACGATGACCTCATCATTGAGTTTGATAACATGTTCTCCACATCTGGTAAGATATATATATATATATATATATATATATATATATATACAAAAAAATATATACAAAAAAAAAAATATATATATATATATATATATATATATATATATATATATATATATATATATATATATATATATATATATATATATATATATATATATATATATATATATATATATATATATATATATATATATATATATATATATATATATATATATATATATATATATTTTTTTTTTTTTTTTTTTTTTTTTTGTAAATAAGTCAAAGTAGTTGAGTTAAAGAGCCATAAGATTTTCTTATTATTATTGTTTTCTTATTATTCCTCCCTTTGTTTTTTTTTTTTTGGACGAAATGTCACATCTATTCTTTCTGCCTTTTGTACACTTTAGCTGACATCCCTCCCTCACCAGGAAATATCCCCAGCTCCCACCCTCTGATGGTGCGTCATGCTGACCATGGCTCACTGACTCTGGGTGGATCAGGCACCAGCAGCAGATTGGCTCAGGGCATGGGACGCAGCCAACGATCTCTCCGGCAGCTCACGGCCAACACGGGCCACACAGTCCATGTACATTACCCTGGTAACCGTCAGCCCAACCCTCCTCTTATCTTGCAAAGGTGAGTCCTTTAAGCAACTTGTTTGCCTTTGAGTTTAATAAGAAATTAAATGACAAGCTTTACAATGGTGCAGAAATTTGATTATTTTTCCCCCCTTAAAAATCATAGCTTTCATTGGTTTTCATGGTCCCACTGCAGCTTCAAATCCGTTTTTTTGTGTGTGTGTGTGTGTCTCAGATTATTGGGCCCCAGTGCTGCAGCTGATATCTTGCAGTTGTCAAGCTCTCTGCCTCTGCAGTCTCGCGGTCGTGCTCGTTTACTGGTGGGTAATGAGGATGTACATATTATTGCCCGTTCGGATGATGAGCTGCTGGATGACTTCTTTCATGAGCAGAGTAGCACTGGAGGACAAGCTGGTGAGTTTTCCAACAGACAAGGTGCTTTAAAATTAATGGTTACAGATGCACTTGCTAAACCCTGGTGTTTGTACAGGCACCCTTTCAAGCATCCCGACTGCCTTAACCAGATGGACGGATGAGTGTAAAGTCCTGGATGCCGAGAGCATGCATGACTGTGTGGCTGGTGAGAACATCTCAAAAATGAATATATTATAGCATCTGTTGTTTATGGACTGCAGGAAGAACTGATAAAGGAGTTTATGACTAATGACAAGTCTTGTGCCTGGTTTCTCAGTGGTGAAGATCCCTATACTGCAGCACTTGGAGAGTTTGCGTGATGAGGAGCTGGAGGAACGCAGGGAGAAGAGGAGGAAACAGTTGGCAGAAGAAGAGGAGACAGCCAAGCAGAATGAGAATTCTGCTGTTGGAGAGGAGGCCCGGGAACAGAGCCTACAGGTAAAAGAGCAAATTGTAAACCAATAAAGATATGAAGTACATGTGAAGTCTATAATTGAGGTGTACAACCACTTGGTTGACAACCACTAGAAAAAGACGCTCAAATGTGTTTGCAAGAAAATAAATTTGGTCGGTTCTAGCACATCATACAAGTTTGAGCTTGTTTGTTCAGTGTACATGATGTGCACTTTTGTAACGATCACTCATTCATTTATCGTTTAGTTTTATCTGCCATCTGAGACGTCAGTGTTATAACGTGCTGCTATGGTTTGCGTCTTGATTCAGACTTGACTGACCGACTGGTGTTCTGACACTGCTAGCTATATGCTTTCTAACCTTATCTTCACTTTGTTACAATTTCTCTGCTTATTATACATATAAAATACAAGTTTATATCAAGTAGTCCCATATTCATAATTGTGACCACAAAGTCTGTGTATATATATGTATATGTATGTATGTGTGTGTGTGTGTGTATATATATATATATATAGAAAGCTAATTCTAAATATTTTTCAACCATGCCGTATTTTTTTTTTTTTAATATGTAATGTAAAGCAGCTGTTATTGTGTTTATGCAACTCTTTATCATCCATTATGAATTTGTTCTATAATGTAAAAAAAAATAAAAAAAATCTGTATACAGTCGTGGCCAAAAGTTTTGAGAATTACATAAATATTGGAAATTGGAAAAGTTGCTGCTTAAGTTTTTATAATAGCAATTTGCATATACTCCAGAATGTTATGAAGAGTGATCAGATGAATTGCATAGTCCTTCTTTGCCATGAAAATGAACTTAATCCCAAAAAAACCTTTCCACTGCATTTCCTTGTTGTCATTAAAGGACCTGCTGAGATCATTTCAGTAATCGTCTTGTTAACTCAGGTGAGAATGTTGACGAGCACAAGGCTGGAGATCATTATGTCAGGCTGATTGGGTTAGAATGGCAGACTTGATATGTTAAAAGGAGGGTGATGCTTGAAATCATTGTTCTTCCATTGTTAACCATGGTGACCTGCAAAGAAACGCCTGCAGCCATCATTGCGTTGCATAAAAATGGCTTCACAGGAAAGGATATTGTGGCTACTGAGATTGCACCTAAATCAACAATTTATAGGATCATCAAGAACTTCAAGGAAAGAGGTTCCATTCTTGTAAAGAAGGCTTCAGGGCATCCAAGAAAGCCCAGCAAGCGCCAGGATTGTCTCCTAAAGAGGATTCAGCTGCGGGATCGGAGTGCCACCAGTGCAGAGCTTGCTCAGGAATGGCAGCAGGCAGGTGTGAGCGCATCTGCACGCAAAGTGAGGCCAAGACTTTTGGAAGATGGCCTGGTGTCAAGAAGGGCAGCAAAGAAGCCACTTCTCTCCAAAAAAAACATCAGGGACAGATTGATCTTCTGCAGAAAGTATAGTGATTGGACTGCTGAGGACTGGGGAAAAGTCATATTCTCCGATGAAGCCCCTTTCCGATTGTTTGGGGCATCTGGAAAAAAGGCTTGTCCGGAGAAGAAAAGGTGAGCGCTACCATAAGTCCTGTGTCATGCCAACAGTAAAGCATCCTGACACCATTCATGTGTGGGGTTGCTTCTCATCCAAGGGAGTGGGCTCACTCACAGTTCTGCCCAAAAACACAGCCATGAATAAAGAATGGTACCAAAACACCCTCCAACAGCAACTTCTTCCAACAATCCAACAACAGTTTGGTGAAGAACAATGCAATTTCCAGCACGATGGAGCACCGTGCCATAAGGCAAAAGTGATAACTAAGTGGCTCGGGGACCAGAATGTTGAAATTTTGGGTCCATGGCCTGGAAACTCCCCAGATCTTAATCCCATTGAGAACTTGTGGTCAATCCTGACCAACAAAAACCCACTAATTCTGACAAACTCCAAGAAGTGATTATGAAAGAATGGGTTGTTATCATTTAGGATTTGGTCCAGAAGTGGATTGAGAGCATGCCCAGTCGAATTGCAGAGGTCCTGAAAAAGAAGGGCCAACACTGCAAATACTGACTCTTTGCATAAATGTCATGTAATTGTCGATAAAAGCCTTTGAAACGTATGAAGTGCTTGTAATTATATTTCAGTACAAACAAAGTTCTAAAAGCAGTTTAGCAGCAAACTTTTAGAAAACTAATATTTATGTAATTCTCAAAACTTTTGGCCATGACTGTACATTACTGTGATTTTTGGATTTAATTAAATTAGTACATTTATAACAGGACCATGGGTATCAGCCAGGACACAGGTCACATCCTTAATTCAATGTTAATTTCACAGTAAGGATGGATGAATTGTTTTTATTTCCCACAGGGCTCTGGGCTTGGAACAGTCAATGGAGCTGGAGAGAACGCTGCAGGTAAGAACACTGGAAGGTTGAAATCTTTTTTTAATTTTTTACAGAATTTGATGTTAATAGTGTTGTAGTGCATGTTTTTGTTAATTGCTTGCTTTCTTATTGAACACACACAAAAAAAATCTAACAGTGTTTTGTTTCTGAAATATGAAAATGTACTCACATATCTTATAGCGAAAAACCAGGGTTCTGGATGAGTTCTGCTCTGTGGGCTGTGGGATGAGGTAGTAGTTTGTATAGTTTTAGGATCACACCAGATCTGGGAGATAACTATACAGTCTACTGTCTTTCCCACGGTAACCGCTTCAACAGCTGGATGATCTTCCTGTCTATCTCCATCACTGGCGCAACTGCTACTAAGCAACAATTAGTTAATCAATTGTTTCTAGGCAACTGCTTAATTATTTATAGGTTTACATCTACATGAATCGCATTCACCACACTACTGTCAATATTAATACATTTACATTTATTTTTTGCCTTTTGCTGTAAAATGTTTGAATGTAGTTATTGTCTCCAGTTGGGTGAGGCCACAGTGGCTGTGTTGTGGTGAGGTAGTAAGTTGTGTTGTTGTTGGGGATCAGTATAGTGTGGCCCCTGAAGGAGATAACTATACAATTTACTGCCTTCCTCACTACAGACCCTCAATCACATGCTCTGCCTTTTCATTTACCTTCTACAACTGAGCAACAGTGTCATTTATTATGTTTATCTTAACTGATCATGTCCACAATACTCATTTCTTTTCATTCTGTTATCTGGTCAGAAGGAGAACAACCCCAGAGTGGGGTGTCGTCCTGCCTGGACCCTTCTCGCACCTCTGAGGGTTTCCTTACAGCACCCCCATCAGGAGAAGTCACCCCAACCACCCCTGCCCCACACGAGCAAGCCCTTGTCTCTCTGGAAACAGCCATCAGTCAGCAGGTGCACCAGCCAATCACAGAGCTGCTGCTGGCTGACTCCAGTCCTGACTCTCACAGAGCCTTGGCAAGGGTGGGGCTTCCCCAGCTCTCAGCACCTGATAGGCCGAATTGTGAGGCAGAAGCATCTCAGATGGAGATGTCACCTGCACCCACTATTGGTGAGGGAGGAGGAGGAGGAGCATTGGATGCAGTCAGGGAAGGTAGATTAACTTTGTATCCTGTAAAATTTGATTTTACACACTGGTTTGGTGGAGTTGCATTCACATCACAGTGAATTCTAATCCTTATTCTACTTAAAATGCAACCGCTAAATGTTCTGTGAAGAGGCTGAGCCTTTGTCAAAATTGCTGTATGATCCCACTGCATTCTACATGCAATTACTGCATGTACTTTCCCGTGCCTGCTGCATTGTGTATGTTGGTTTGTCAGTTGCGAACATGAGATGAGTTTTTTCCTCTGCTGTCTCTTTCTCAGCTTCTCTCAGTCCAGATATAGCTGAAAGTTCAGAGCCTGTGCCAGTGGGTGTGTCTCAGCTTGAGGGTTCACCCATGGATACAAGCAGTCCCGCCTCAGGAACGCAGGAAGAGCCAGCTGCCAGCTCTGCTCCGCCCAATCACATGTCTCAGGAACTGTCAGGAAGTGGTGACAGTGGCCTCACAGACAGGCAAACCGATGCAGAAACAGGGTCAGTATTTGGACCGCAGTACATTGTTTAAAAATAGATGAGTAGGGATCAGCTATTATTGCATTCTTTATTTGTTTGTTTTAAAAGAAGTGTCTTTATTATCTTTAAAATTCACAAATTTGGAGCTAACAAAAGGCCTAAAGGTCTATATTGGCCAACGATGATGTTCAATTCAGTGCAGTTCACCTCAATTATAGGGTGTCCGCGGGGTTGTAAAAGGTAGAAAATGAAATGAGCCAAAATTAAGGGCATTAAAATGTAATAAACGTCATCTGACGAGATATTACATTTTCGAACCCAATTTTAAATTTGTGTTAAGTTCAGGCCTTCTAAAATTCGCATGGATTTATTTATATGTTGAGAGTAGGACCTGAGCGATATCATGTGAGGTGTTCGTTTGCGCGTGCGCTGAAACAAACTAGGTGCCCAGCTGGCTTGCTGCCAAACATGTACGCAAGCTCACTTCCATTCAGTAATTAAAACATGGGGAAATGGAAGTTTTCGGACCAATTTTCACAAATGATCACAAATTTTCGTAATTGCAACAAAATATCCGCAGAATCGGAGCTTGGAAGCGTCCCGTGACGTCATCGCAATGTGCATTCAGTCAAAGAAAGGCTTTGCGATTTACAAGAGCTACACAGGATAAACAAACCGAAAGCAGAACGAATCCATGCTACTAGTTCGAGCTGCAAAGACCGTTTATCTGCTCGAGCCGCTGCCGCAACATCCTTATACACAGCGCTGGGATATACAACGAAGAAAGCAGTCGAATTCACCACAGAATCAATAAATAACATCTCTGTGAAATCTTGTGAGAAGCATTCAAATTCAACGAAGAATTGTTAAAGCTGATATCAGAACAAACGCCACTGATGTGGAAACCAGGAAAAAGATTGTTCAGTAAACACAAATCTCCACCATTGACCATGGATTTAACAGTAAAACTACAGGGACAACTTGTGGCAGAAATGGTCTAATGTTTTCAAGTGATTTTTAAATGCTTCACACAACTTTTCCCAGCACTTCAGTGCTTCAAGTGTTACCGAATTTGAAAGTTATTTTTAATGTGACGATATTTATCTTTAATAGGTTTCCCCATGTATAAAACTAAAAGTTTTATACTGTAGGAAAGCAAACACTTATTTAAAAATAAAAAAAGATATTAAGTGACCACTAGTAGATGGCTGCAGAGAAGTACTTATAGGTTATTTCCACTCCCTGATATAGCCTTTATATTTTTGTATTCATTAAATAATATTTAGACATTATGAATGACAGTAGTAAGTAATTTTTATCAGATGTAATATATTTATTACAGCTGTAAGACGTCTGCTAAAGATCTGGGAATCATCTGATGTGTAATCAGATAAAGGTCTCCGAAGCAGTTTTACATGGATTCTAATAAATGTCTATTTGACATCTGACAAGAAAAATCTTAGAGACGTACTGCAGATGAACAAGCGCTCTTAAAAATACATCTCGCATATGTACATGCAGACAATAAATATACATCTCCGAGATGTACATGTGCGATTAAGGTGCTTTACTGTCAGGTGCTGGTGCCACCTTCAGTAGATCTTAATGGCGCTGGTGTCGTCGAATGTAGTCTGGAGACCTACAGTGGTTCAGGATTAATAGCTCCAGTCTAGGCCACAAGCAGGCAGGCCATGTTAGGTTATAATGACCTCGTTACATTGTGATGCAGTATGTTATTCCATTTGGAAAGATATTACATTTATGCCACTACAGTTGCAGCTTGAAGTTGCGCGGGTATTTAAAAATATTTTGAAGGTATTAAAAAGGCAGTAAAAGGTATTCAATTTAACTTAAGAAGTTCTGTATATACCCTGAATTAGTAAACTAAAAGTAGTAAAAGCCAAAAAGTTAAGCAATGTGAAGTTCCTTTTAAAAGCGTAATTTTATACTGTCAATAAGAATAATGTACTCTGTTTTGTATGGCTATTGAATTCTTACCATATTATGGTCTTTATTTCAGCTCTACTTCTGTTTCATCTCCTGGTGAGACCATGCCTCGGAGTGACAGTGCAGATAGCCAATCGCAGGCCATCCAGGAGGAGCCCCTCCCATCCACCAGCAATGAAGAAGAGGACCCTCTGGCAGGTTGGTGTTTCAGCTTAGATTGATGATGGATATGGAGCCATACCTCAACTTTGTATTACATGGTTTTTGTCACTTCCTTGCAGGCATCAGTCTGCCAGAAGGTGTGGACCCATCTTTCTTGGCAGCACTGCCTGAAGACATCCGGCGGGAGGTGCTGCAGAACCAGCTGGGAATAAGACCTCCTTCTAGGCCTCCTGTAGCCTCCACGTTGGTAACGTCAGCTAACACTGTGCTGGGAGGAGGGCCAGGGGTTACTGAGGTCAGCCCAGAATTCCTAGCTGCTCTACCACCTGCAATACAGGAAGAGGTATGAGTAACAGTTGCAGAGATATTTTAAATAACTTTCCTAAACAGAAAGAAATCTTAAACTTGATGTTTGAATGTTTTCTAATGCTATCAGGTCTTGGCCCAGCAGCGGGCGGAGCAGCAGCGTCGAGAGTTAACCCAGCAACCTCCACAGGGCGATCAACCTCTGGACCCTGTCACGTTCATCCAGACCCTGCCCTCTGAGTTGCGGCGATCTGTTTTGGAGGACATGGAGGATAGCGTGCTGGCGGTCATGCCCCCAGATATTGCAGCAGAAGCTGCAGCACTGCGGAGGGAACAGGAGGCCAGACAGAGACAACTGATGCATGAGAGGTTGTTCGGTCACAGTTCTTCCTCAGCCCTGTCTGCCATCCTACGCTCTCCTGCCTTCACAAGCCGTCTCGGTGGCAACCGTGGAGTACAATACACTCGATTGGCTGTGCAAAGAGGAGGGACATTTCAAATGGGAGGGAGTGCCAATCACAACCGGTGAGTGTGACAATGAAAAGGGCTTGATGCAGATTATTTTGCTGATAGTGGTAAATAGTAATTCTCTCTATATATTGAATATTGTGTAAAATGATGTTCTTAGTCTTCCTGTGATAGGGCAGCCCAGACAAAAGCTGAGTTTAATTAGAATTAATTTCCGTGGAAAGTTTGTGTTACCAAAATACCCATGGTAAAAATGCCTATGCTTTACCGGCTGCTTGTTTAAAAAGATGACGGAGATAAAAATGCACTCTTTCAACCTAAAACAAATGACAAAATAAACGCCACTAAGAAAAAGTTGTCAAAATTCACAAATAGATTGCGTGAACCGCAACAGAGCTGTGTTTCAATTTTAAATGTACAGTGCTCACACTGATTTCAGCCACAGCCTCATACATTTTTTAATCCCCAAATTTAATTTGAATTGACATTATACCAATTAAGATTTTTTTTAATTAAGATCTTAAATTTAATAAATATTTTTATTTTTTTACTTTAAGGATCTGCAGGGACTTTTTTTTAATAAAAGCACATGCTCCTAAATACAGTTTTCGGTTTGCACACCTATTTTAAATTGCAAATATGAGTGAAGACCTGATGAAAGCAGTATTTGTTTGTGGACAGTTACATTTAGAATCTCTAATTAATCTTTTGTTCACTTTTAAATCTAGGCCCTCTAGTTCTAATGTCGATTCTCTCCTGCGTCTGCGGGGGCGTCTTTTATTGGACCATGAGGCCTTGTCCTGCCTTCTAGTGCTGCTTTTTGTGGACGAGCCCAAGCTCAATACCAGCCGCCTCCACAGGGTGCTGCGTAACTTGTGCTACCACTCTCAGACACGTGGCTGGGTCATCCGCAGCCTCTTGTCTATCCTGCAGCGTAGCAGCGAGAGCGAGCTCTGCCTGGAGACTGCACGCCTGGAGGAGTCCCGTGGTAAGCGCTCACTAATCCAGGGCGCATCCAGTGGAGGAAAGGGTTCCACTTCATCCCCACAGGCAGCTGTAGCGTCGTCCTCCTCATCTTCCTCTCTGGAGCTGTTGAACAGAGTGGAATCACGTAGTTCCAATCAGCTGTCCTGGCTGTCTGTTTCAATGGACGCAGCTTTGGGATGCAGGACCAATATCTTTCAGATCCAGCGGGCTGCAGGCAGGAAACATGCAGAAAAGCATTCAGCAGGAGCGGGCGTGAGCTCAGGAGGGCTCGGAGGTGGAGTGTCAGGAACGGCAGTGGCATGTGCAGGGGCAGGAGGTGGATCAACTGTTCACATCCACCCACAGGCAGCTCCAGTTGTCTGTCGACATGTACTGGATACCCTCATCCAACTGGCCAAGGTACTAGAGCACTTTTAGCTAAATGGCACTCATCTTTTGTCAGTGCATTAGGCATGTGTGACATCAAATTTATACCAAATTCAAATTATATGTTGTTATCATGGTATTGAATTAGTGTTGTCCTCTTAAAAACTTATTAGTTTCATGACAAAAAGAAATGTAAACATTAAATGCAATAAAGCAATACACAAAATGCATAGATTGTGTACAGATTAAAATGAATTTCTCTCCCTCTTATTTCTTCTAGGTGTTTCCCAGTCACTTTACTCAGCAGCGCTGTAAAGATCCCCTATCGGCATTTTCATCCGAGTTGGATGCTCGACTTTGTGCCAGCTCAACACCGACTGCCAGTGGAAGTTGCCGGTCAGGTGGCACCAGCCAGAGCAACTCCTCAGCTACCATGAGTAATCTCCCTTCTACCCACAATTCCCTGAGTGGATGCACAGTTACACCACAGTCCCTGGGCATCTCCACTGATTTCTGGGATCTCCTGGTCAAGCTGGACAATATGAATGTGAGCCGTAAAGGCAAGGCCTCCATGAAGACTCTGCCCCTAGGGGGTGCTGGTGAGACAGAGGGGTCTCTGTTGAGCCTTGAGGCCTCTCCGCTGGGCCAGCTGATGAACATGCTCTCCCACCCAGTGATCCGCCGCAGTTCCCTTCTTACTGAGAAACTACTCCGTCTGCTCTCTTTGATCTCCATCGCTCTGCCTGACAACAAGGCCACGGAGGTTCCAGCCAGCCACCCAGTGCCTCAGGCCCAAACTGCCACACCCTCTGCTCCTGCCACTCAAACCACAGCGGGGTCAGGGACCATTTCATTGGTGGCAGGTACGGGCACCTCGCAGGGCTCAGTAGGCCAGACTTCCTCTCAACCAGCCACTATGGTATCTGTTGTTGCGAGCAGCACCACCTCTGGCAGTATTGCTGGTGAGTCTCTCTCAGGGCGTTTAAAAACATGAATAAATACCAGCTGATTTGTGTAGTTCACAGTAGTGTTGGGCGATATGGTCATTTTTCAAATCGTCATATTGTCAGCCCGTGAGGTGTTTTAAACTGTGCAGGTCCGCGAGAGAGCCTATGAAATCACCAATAATCGAAAAAATATACTTTCAGACCTACTGATAAACTCCGTCATCACCACATAGTGAGTGTTACAAGTTAAGTGATCAGTCTTTAAGAGAAGGACTATGTGAGAACCACCATGGATAAGTTTGCTCTGTCGCATTGTTATTATTTTGTCTTTATTTGTAAGCCAAGAAAGAGTTAATCTCTCATGAATAAGAAGAGCGTGTTGCCGTGTACCAGCCATTAAATGTGTGGGACATCAACTCCTCGTTTTCGATCTTTCATTTCATGGATTTAACGAGTTATCAGAGTCAAAACGTTACAACTTCTTCAGCGACGGGCTCTAATACTCTCGTTCGTTGACCTCAAATATGGCTTATCATCTGAAAAGTATTAGCAACTTTACATGTCCGCTCAATTTAATGTTAACCTAGAGAAATGTGTACTGTTCAAGTGTCTGTGTGGAGTGGAGTGTGAAAGCTGAACGGTAGCTCACTGCAGGACAGATGGAGGCGCCAGTGCGGTCACTTGCTCTTAAAATAGCTTACTCCATAATTTTTGGTCATACAGATAAGAGTAATACATTTTTTGAATCTGTAAAGACGCTACATTTGTTTGTGTGCATTCACAACAGCAAAACATTGCGCTTTTGTAAAGTAATGAAAGCAAACAGGAAATAGTTTCTGCAGTCTGTCTCTGTGAACTTGAGCGCGAAACTCTGTGTATATCTTTGCCTTACAGACATTAAACATATAGTGAAATGTCTACTTTAAAAAATGAACCAATTCAAGTGGAAAATAAATATTCTCCGATATGTAATCCGTGTGAAACATGCATACAGGCACATTACTACTGCAGAGATGACAAGTCAGTGTCGCTGACATCTCTTAAACCGAGAACAAAGAAAGCAGTAGTTTATCAGTGAATTATTAAAATGTTAATGCAGCCTCTTTACTGGTTTTCCCTGACACATTCATACTCATTACTTCTGCCGGTGCATGTGGCAAGCTTTGTGTGTGCTTGAGCGCTTATTAGGCTATGAAGGCAATTTAAGGCTCGATATTATGATTTAAATTGTGTATTAATAAATGTGCGATTAGTCGACTAATGCTTCAAATGAATGTGTCGACAAGAAAAATCTTTAGTCTGGGATAGCCCTAATTTTTCCCGCTCTGTACTGTGCCTAACAACACTCCTTACCTTTTCTAAAATTACTGTAAACCACTTTTTTTTTTTTGAGGCTTATTGTTTTAATGTATTTCAGTACAAATTTGTTATGCACAATGAAATGAGAATTAACTGAAAAACAGACACATTTATATGGAAGATATCCAGCTTGGTGCTGGATCAGTTCAGATCATGCTGAAGTTAAATAATTTTGTATAATGCTAAAGATTGACCCGTCAATTGTGTTTGGGCTCCTGGCAATACAATGTTTAAATCACATCGTTGTTCCTCTTGATTTTAGCAGGAAAACAGAAAGCAGCAGTGAGCAACACTGACATTGAAACTAAACTGGCCTCTGCTGGACTTACAGAGAAACAGCTGCAGCTCTCTGTGGAGGTATTAACCGATGGTGCACGCACATATGTCACCTCATGTCTGGTTATCCTAACGCTGGGCTCTTTTGACCCAGCTCAGCAGTTGGATTAGTTACCTCCTGTGGTTTGTGTCCAGGTGCTGACATCCCACTCGTGTTCGGAGGAAGGTCTGGAGGACGCGGCCAACATCCTTCTGCAGCTGTCCAGAGGGGATGCACTGACCCGAGACACTGTACTAAGACTTCTACTCAGTGGGGCGCGTCATCTCGGATACACTCTCTGCAAACAAATTGGTCAGTACTACGTTACTACTAAGGTTCTGAATAATGAACATGTATTAATTGTAGATGGCCAGGCATATGCTATTTTACTTAGCAAATAACCTGTTTTGCAGCTTAGTTTGCAAAAATTGTAAAACAATTTTTCTGCTCTGTTTTTAGGCACTTTATTGGCAGAGTTGAGGGAGTATAACCTGGAGCAGCAGAGAAGAGCATGTGCTGATGCTCAGTCTCCTGAAGCTTCTCATGAGGACCCATCCATCACCACACGCCTAAAGGGAAAGATGACCAGCAGGTAAGGCCAGAGTTTCAACCTATGTTACCGTTAGGGATCTGCTTTGTTGTTGTTGTTTTTTTTTTTTGAAGGTTTTTTTTTAAGACTTTTATGATCTATTATTATAAACTGACTTTATTTGATTAAAACATGATTGTACAGTATTATTGTGAAATATTATTATAATTTAAAATAACTTTCCTAATATAAAATGTCATTTATTTCTGGCAAATCTAGATTCTCAGCAGCAATTTTTCTAGTCTTCAGGCCTTTAGAAATCATTCTAATATGCTGATTTGGTGTTTAAGAAAAATTTCTTATGATCAGTGCTGAAAAAAGTTGTGCTACTTAATATTTCTGTGAAAACTTTGATACATTTTTCAGGATTCTTTTATGAATCGAAAGTTTTAAATAGGTATAGTTTGTAACATTGTTTTTACTGTCAGACCTAAACTGTTGAACAGTAGCCTCTAGATTTAAGATAGGTGCAGTTAGGTGGGTTCAAATTCCATTTAGTGTGGTTAACATTAATAAAAGCTTTTGATGAGTAAAATGAGTAAAAATTTACCAAACATTCACATTTTCTCCAGACTATTTCACGACTTGCATTTAACAATACTTGTCATTCTCCTTGGGTCTACATGAATTACAGGTTTGACGGATCAGAGAGTGTGGTGATTGTGGCTGCTCAGAAGCGCACGTTGGGTGGTCGTGAGCTGCAGCTGCCTTGCATGAGCTCACTCACGTCCAAGACCTCCACGCAGAAGTTTTTCCTGCGCGTGCTGCAGGTCATCATCCAGCTTAGAGAAGACACACGGCGCGCTAACAAGAAAGCTAAGCAGACAGGAGGAAGACTGAGTAAGTCACCGTTTTAACAGAGAGGCATCCTGTAATCCTTTAAGAACATGTCTATGCTTTATATTGAAGCTTCTTATGAAGCTTTGAGTCACTTCTCCTATTGAGCGATATACACAGCTTATTTTATGTTCACAGTTCTCTCTAGATTTATTCTCCATTTGTCTCCAGGTTCAACCAGTCTGGGCTCGGCCAGCAGTATCCAGGCTGCGGTCCGTCAGCTAGAGGCTGAAGCGGACGCCATCATTCAGATGGTGAGAGAGGGGCAGAGGGCACGCCGTCTACAGCAGGCTCCCCCACCCTCTTCATCTGCATCCTCTTCAGCTGCTGCTGCTGCTGCATCCGCTGTTGTGGCTGTGGCTGGATCGTCTGCCCCCAGTACCTCTGCAACCAACAACCCCCCCGCTGGCACGGCCAGCGCAGCCACGGTTAGCATGGGCCGCACTGACAGCAGGCAGACTGCTTCTGACTCTACTGACCAGCGCACACACACCCATGTTCATAACATCCTGAGAATTTTCCTAGTAAAGTTATGCGACATCACTTATTACTTATTTTAGTAAAGTTACAATCAATTTTTGAAGTACATATTGCACTGTATTACACAGGGCAGAAGAGAAGAAATTATTTGGAAATTCATGCAAAGACTTTCAAAGTCTTATATTTGTTTAAACCTGAGCCTATTATAATCTTTAATGTTTTCATACTCTGATGTGAAATGTCCTATCAGAAAGTTCTTTAGAAAGCAATACAAATCCCAAATAAACTGACTTTGATTCTCATGTTCACAAATATGTATTATACTGCCATACCCTGATTGAACATCGGATATCATGACACAAGTAAATATTTGCTTGCAGTTCAGTTTAAAACTAAGCAGCCTCTGAAATATCAGCTTAGTTCTCTATTTATCAAACAGCTGGACACTATTTTAAGTTACTAAACTGAACTCACATTTGTTTTCCGGAGATAAACTAAGTAATTCTGTCATAAGACCTAGCAGTGAATCTTTTCTAAACCCCAGATCTCTGTCCCATTTCTCACCTGCTCTGCTTTCCACTTTATCATGCTGCATTTAATGCACAAGTCTGTATGGTGCAGTGTTTGAGATGTAAATGTTGCATCCAGCTTTGTGTTTCTCTCTGGTCTCTGACTTTGTCTATTTTTGCATGGTTTGATTTTTGTCTGGCTGTCAATGCTGCTTTGCTTTCTCACCAATTTTTTGAATGTTTTGATGCATGATACTGAATCTCTAGCACTGTTTCTGGTTTGAGTCTGTGACTACCCCCACTTCATCTTTTTTCCTACATTATACACACTGTTTGTCTCTTCTCCTCTGTCGGGAGGAAATTGTATTGAATCTCACCCTGTTCCTTGGTTCCCCTGGTTCAGTCGGAGGTGCACTCTGTTGCCGAGCCCCCAGCAGCTCAAAGAGATGATTCGCCTATGGATGTGGACCAGCCCTCACCCCTAGAGCAAGACCAGGCAGCAATAGGTAAGGTCGTGTGAAATAATAGATGTGATGGCAATAAGAACATCAGTAACTGGAATTACCTCCATAGAAATCACTGAACTTATTTTTATTTTATTTATTTTTTTTAAATCATATGTGATTGCTGTAATGTATAGTGGTACTGCGAGGATTCTACCAGTTGTTATTTGATCTTAAAGTAATTTGTGAAATGGATGTGATATTAATGTTTACCTGGTGCTGCACTGATGTAACTTGAGAGAAATCAGTGTCTGAAATGAGTGGTTTATATAGTATGCATGTTAAAATATGGTTTGCATGTGTGAAAAGGTGAAGAAAGCAGCAGTCAGCAGGAACAGGAGGAGCGCTTGCCTGACCTTCCCCTGTTGAGTGAGCAGCTGTTGTTGGATGAGCTATGGGACATGCTGGGGGAGTGTCTGAAAGAGCTTGAGGAGTCTCATGACCAACATGCAGTTTTAGGTATTTTTATTTTATTTAATGTTTTTAGAAATAAAGGAATTATTTTATGCCAACAAATCTCTTTGTACTGCTTTAGTGCTGCAACCTGCAGTGGAAGCCTTTTTCCTGGTGCATGCCACAGAGCGGGAAAGCAAACCTCCGGTTCGAGACACTCGAGAGAGCCAGCTGTCACACATCAAGGATGAGCCACCCCCATTGTCCCCTGCTCCACTCACCCCCGCCACCCCCTCCTCTCTGGACCCCTTCTTTTCCAGGGAGCCCTCTTCTATGCACATCTCCTCCAACTTGCCTCCAGATACACAGAAGTTCCTGCGTTTCGCAGGTGAGTCAATCATACACAAGCTGTTCTGTGGTCCCTTATGGGGGTTTGCACAGGGTAGAGGAATACATGATGAAAACTGATGAAGGCTGTCATAGTAATGAATCTCTGTCTTTAACAGAAACCCACCGCACAGTGCTGAATCAGATCCTGCGCCAGTCCACCACTCATCTGGCAGATGGGCCATTTGCCGTTTTAGTTGACTACATTCGCATCTTGGACTTTGATGTCAAACGCAAGTAAGATACATTATATAGCTTTTATCCACCAAAATCTAATTTTTTTTTTACATTGATAAATGTTATACAAAAACAATTTAATAATTATAACATTGTATGACAAAACATGAAAAAGTTTAAAGTCTTTTTACCCCCAATAACTGTAAGCTTTATATAATACAAACAATACGTAATTGCAATACTTTTGTATTACCTTTATTTTTACTGTAATACTAAGGTAAAAAGGTCGAAGGCTATTTTTGGGGCCTGGAGAAGTTTTGTCATGCCCTGACATTTGTGCTTTTTTCAGTTTCTTATAAATATCTAAATGGCCAAAGTCTAATCTCACTGTTATCAGCACAAACTGGTCTATAATAATATGTGAGCAGCATGTATGTACATGATTGTATTTGAGAAAAAAAAAGTTATGCGTGTTTAGTGAAAAACTAAAAATGTTACATCACTTGAATAAGGCAATAAAACACATACAGAACATTGGTTCCCAGGGCTTTTGAGAACTGGAGCTTGTAGCCTAGAATTTTTCTTTCTAAATTGTGAAAATCATCTTGTTTACTCACAAGAAAACAATATATTGATTTAAATTTTCTAAGACACTTTTTGTTGGTAAAAGTCATATGCGAGGAGGAGTCAACTATCATGAATATCATTGTGATTTACACCTGAGAAGACAAAGGCCCGCATAATGAGCTGCATAATGAGCCTTTCAGTCAGCTGTGTGACTGAGAGGGAGGAGTTACAAGAAAGAATGTGAGGACAAAATTGTATATAATTTTATGTTTGTAGTTTATTTAGAATATATTTAATTATCCCACAACATAATTTAATATTCACTTGCGAGTGCAGTTAAACAGTTTATTAGGAAAAATCAAAGCTGACTTTCAAAGCTGATTTTTTGCATCATTACTCCAGTCACACAATCCTTCAGAAATCCTTTTAACAATCTGATTTTCTACAAAAAAAAAAACAACATTTATTGTTATTATTATTATTATTATTAATGTTGAAAAGAGCTGAGAATATTTTTTCAGGTTTTTTTGGGGGGTGGATAAATTGAAAAGGACAACATTGTTACATTTGTTAGTTACATTTATTTGTTACATTTATATTATTTACATCAAGCTTTTGAATGGTATAGTAGTGTATATTGTTATTGAAACTTCATAATGTTTCACTTGATTATACATTTAGTCAGGAATTATAGTTTGGGAAAAGTCTAACTAGTAAAATGTTAACACGTTATGTGAAAACTAGTACAAGTGTATATATATGTATATATATATTAGGGCTGCACGATATTGGGAAAAAATCACATTGCGATATTTTTTTTTCTGCGATATATATTGCGATATGAAATCTAATCTAATTTTTTCTTACAAACAAAAATGAGGTGAGCACACTTACATTCTCATTTTAAATGATTTAAACATCGACACCATCGTGTCAATTGATTAATATATGCGCGAGGGAGAGAGAGCAAGACAAGCAACTCTCTCGCTCTAGCGCTCTCTCTTTCTCTCTCTCTCTCGCGCTCTCTCTCTCTGCCCTGTTAAACTGACAGGACTTAAAAACACTAAACTTTCACTCTATGATGGTTAAGGTGTGCAATTAATCCACGAATCACATTCGTCAAGGGCCGGGGAGCAGCTGGCCCGTACAGTTAATGAATAACGGATCAACTACGACAGCCTACATCACACAACCTGCGATGTGACTATCGTGGATTCGTTCATCACGATATCGATGCTTAAACGACACATCATGCAGCCCTAATATATATATATATATATATATAATATATATATATATATATATATATAAAGAGACTTACTCAAGTTTATGATCTCTGCCTGAATAAAGCGCTTTTTTTTCTGAGGAAATCCAAATCACATCTTTTTGGGCTGAATTGTCTTATTCCTCTCATCGCGAAGCAAACAGTAAAATAAAAAAAACTTGAACAATCTCGCTGCGTTGTCTTCTGTTGTGTGGGCGTATTCAAGGCACGCGCTTCAGTCAAACATTAGAATCTGAAGAGCGCATTCAGCGCGGGGGCGTGGTCGCATTAGAAGATAATGAAGGGAGGGAGACGTGCAAAACGGACATCGCATTGTTTTCATATGGTTTACTTTATCACAGAATATTTGTTTTCAGCAACACTTGTTTAGTTTAAAAGTAGACATGTCAGGCTTTCTATAGATATCTCTCTCATGTCTCTTCGTTGAGTATTCACTGAGTTACAGGTCATTTTAATGATGTGTTTGTAAATGAAGATCAGCGCAGACAAAGGCTGCAGACAGCACACCTTGTTTGTTATCTTTATTTTATAAATGCACAAAGTTTTGTAGTTATGTCTGTATACAAAAAAAGTAGACCCTTTACAGATTCGATTGATGTATTGCTCTTATCTGTACGATCAAAACTGAAAGTGTAATTTAAGTTCTTTTCGGGGTTATCAGGAGAAAATGCCTCATAACGCGTATACGCATTAATCGACTCCAGAGGGTTAAAGTAGTGAATGTCTATTAAGAATCATTATGGAGAATGGGAATTACAAAAACTCAAGTCAAACATCTGAATGTAGTTATGAGAAATTGTGGTAAATGTGCTTTGTCTCAATCTAAAAATCAGACCTAATTTTATTTATGCAAAATACACTTTTTTTAAATTCATTTGTGGATGAAATGAAACCCGGTTACATATATTTGTGTATTAATTTTATTGATTTATTTTTGAATTAATTTATCTTTTTTGGGGGGGTTGAACTTATTTGGGTTTCTCCAAATTTTTTTTCTGGGTTGAGTCTTTTATCTAATAAGTGTGTCTCTTAGGTATTTCCGTCAGGAGTTAGAGCGACTGGATGAGGGCCTGAGGAAAGAGGATATGGCCGTTCATGTGAGGAGAGACCACGTCTTTGAAGATTCTTACAGAGAGCTGCACCGCAAGAGCCCAGAGGACATGAAAAACAGACTGTAAGTATCTCACGCTTTCTCACTCTGCCACTCTCTCTCACACAAACGTGCAGTTTTTTTTTTTACAGATAGCTGCAAGCAGCATGAGCAGGGCAATTTAGTTTGTTCTCCTTTTCATATGGTCTCTTTCTCTGCAGGTATATAGTCTTTGAAGGAGAGGAGGGTCAGGATGCAGGTGGGCTGTTAAGGGAGTGGTACATGATCATCTCCAGAGAGATGTTCAACCCCATGTACGCCCTGTTCCGCACTTCTCCCGGTGACCGGGTCACCTACACAATCAACCCCTCCTCCCACTGCAACCCCAACCATCTCAGCTACTTCAAGTTTGTGGGACGTGTGGTGGCTAAAGCAGTCTATGACAACAGGCTATTAGAGTGTTACTTCACACGCAGCTTCTACAAACACATCCTGGGCAAGAGCGTCAGGTACCAGCAAGGTTTATTCTCATCCATCATGTTTAGGTCTTATTTATCTCAATGTATATGAAATAAGCTTTTTTTTGTTTCTGTGATTCATAGGTATACAGACATGGAAAGCGAAGACTACCCCTTCTTCCAGGGTCTGGTCTACTTGTTGGAGAACGATGTGTCCACTCTGGGCTACGAGTTGACATTCAGCACAGAGGTATGGGCTGAATTTTGAAACCAAGTACACTTCCTTATTTTGTTATTGCTAATTTAAATTTTTTTGGTATAAAGAAACAGGCATCATAATCACTTTGTCATATGTTCATAGGTCCAAGAGTTTGGCGTGTGTGAAGTGAGAGATCTGAAGGCCAATGGTGCCAATATTATTGTCACAGAGGAGAATAAGAAAGAATATGTGCATCTAGTCTGCCAGATGAAGATGACAGGTGAGCTTACACTTCAATAAACATAACTGCTTGTGAGGAACGGGAGGTTCAGGAGTCTGTCAGGGAGCTGTAACTTCTGTGTTTTTTAGGTGCAATCCGTAAGCAGTTGGCTGCCTTTCTGGAGGGCTTCTATGAGATCATCCCCAAGAGACTGATCTCCATCTTCACTGAGCAAGAGCTGGAGCTTCTCATCTCCGGACTGCCCACCATAGACATTGACGACCTCAAGGCCAATACAGAATACCACAAATATCAGTCCAGTTCTATTCAGGTATTTAGACACGAAAGGACGATATGATAAAGTATTTGTTTTATTTATGACTGTTGTCTTAATCTCTGAAGTTTTCCTTGTTCTTTGATCAAAATGTAATTTATTGCCGTGCCACAGCCAGAGGGAAAAAAATCATGATCAATACAGTGCTACAGGGATATGATGTATTTTTGCAGGCCAGCCCAGATGTTAGCATCACCCTGGTTCTCTCAACAAAAAGCCTATAATATTTTCCTATTTTGCATTTGGTAACTTGTTAGCATCCACCTTTTTCAAGACAAGTAAATGTGGGGTAATGTATTTTCTGTTTTAGAATAAAACATGAAGATATATTGAGCCTGTTAACCACAGACCTTGTTTCAGGCTTTTAATCATAAACTCGCTAAGTTTTTCTCAACTCATTTCTCATGCAGCACTCTGTAATTTTAAAGCCAGCAAAATGCATTTTCCTTCTATATTGTACATGTGTTCATGGTTTTATTTGTAAATATTTGTTTATTTGTTCATATATTCTAGGGGTGGGCGATATTGGGGGGTGGGGGGGGGGGTTCAATTTTCTTTTTTTTTTAATATATCAAGATTCACGATTTTATCACAATTCTGTGTCATGTTGGTTTTACTATTTTGCAAGTTGTCTGAGCATTACAGCCAAACTAAAAAATGAATGGCGGATATTTAGGCCAAAGAGGGCGAAGATAAAAAATTTTGTTCTTATTTTTTAATAAAGATAAAGGGACAAAGATGCACATTGCAACTACACATAATATACAAATAAAAACAAACAGTGCATTATTTTCTGGTACAATAGGTGTATTTAGCAGGAGCATTCAAGAAATTGAATGAACAAATATAAAAATAAGACACTATATAAACTGATTCCTAAAGCAACTGTTAAATTTCTTCAGTCAAGAGCAGTGAGTGATTTTTCTCTTTGTGTCTTGTTGTTTTATACCATTAAAGGAATAGTTCACCCAAAAATATAGATTCTGTCAGCTGTCTGTCAATTCTGTCATAGTGTTTTATTTTTATACCACCATTTACTCACTCAAAAGTGGTTTTAAACCTAAATGAGTTTCTTTCTTCTGAACATAAATGCTATTTTGAGGAACGTGGAAAACCAAACAGTTGCTGCTCCACAGTGACTTCCATAGTGTTTTTTGCTGGTATCAAATTCAATGTGGAGTAGCAACTGTTTGGTTACCCACATTCTTCAAAATATCATCATTTGTGTTCAACACAAGAAAGAAATTAATACAGGTTTGGAACAACGTGACAGTGAGTAAATAATGACAGAAATGAAATTTAAGGGTGATCTATCCCTCGACAGCAATGACAGTAGGCTTCATGTTTAATAGGCCTACTGTCCCTTTAAGACCTGCATGCATTCAATATACAGGCATGTATACATTTTTCTCTCAACTGTTTGCTTTCATTTTAGACATAACCGAGTCTACATGTATTCATATTGCACACCCCTAATATATTCTGTATGTTTTTTCATGCATTTACTCCACCAGATGTATTCTCTACCTGGTTTTAATTTTCTGTCCTCATTACTCTCCACAGATCCAGTGGTTCTGGCGTGCATTACGATCCTTTGACCAGGCTGACCGGGCCAAATTCCTTCAGTTTGTTACAGGCACATCTAAAGTGCCACTGCAGGGCTTTGCTGCACTGGAAGGAATGAACGGCATCCAGAAGTTCCAGATCCACCGAGATGACCGCTCCACTGACCGCCTGCCCTCTGCGCACACTTGGTAAATGAACACCTCAAAACAAAAGTGTTTCCATGTGATGCATTTAGAAATTCCTAAATGCATGTAATAAGACAGCTCTAAAATCCACATGCTACATCAAATGGCAATTCTGGTCTAGTGCACAAGCCAAAAATGGCTTTTTGTTTCTTATTGCTCTTTCACCTCTTTTATTCTTCTCTCCTTCCAGCTTTAACCAGTTGGACCTCCCGGCGTATGAGAGCTATGAGAAGTTAAGACACATGCTGCTGCTGGCCATTCAGGAATGTTCTGAAGGCTTCGGACTGGCCTAAAGACTGTCCTAAACCCACACACAGACGCACACACACAGACGTAGACTTACATTTTGTTAACTTATGACACACATGCATATTCACTCTATCATACATACGGTCAAGACCTACTTCTGATCCACATAAAACAAACGGATGGCTGACAGATGTATTGACATTGCCTATTGCACACAGAGCCTCTCATTGACACACCGAACTGTATTTGGTATATGTGTGTGTCTCACTTCCCTATTAAAATTACAGAGCCGAGAGAGGATCACAGAGGATATCTGCGGACTAATATAAAAGACATTTTCTCCATTTAGTTTGGTTCCTCTGTACAAAAGGTTTGGGAGTTTAATATTTTCTTTTTTTTTTGTTCTCTGGCTGTTAAAAAGGAGAGGGCTATTTTGTGTGTGTAAAGAGAATGGTTGTAACCCTCTGGCGGGGGGGAAAGTTGATTGTCCTCTGTTGCTCTCAATAGCTTTGAAAATGGGGACTTTAATTTTGGGGAGGGGAGTCATGGACTAGGGCGAGAACATGGAGTGAGGTATTGGTGAAATTGCAGACGTGCAGGGATTTTCAGAATGGTGAAATTTCTAGGCAACTTTTCTGGTATTTTTGGAGAGGATCACACAGATTTGAGAAGTGAAGGACTGAGAAGTTGAACCGCGGGTGCTCAGACACATGCGGTTATTACCCAACTGCTGATGCAGCCTCTCAGCAGCTAATCAGAACATAAATTGCTACATAAATAAATGCATAAAATGAGCCCACTGTCTCCTCTAGAGTTGTTTCAATGTATGCCTTACACATTTGCACTAACAGGAGCAAATATCATTTATATGTTAAGAAATATACTGATGGAGGTCCATGGAAACCAACTTGACACATGCTGTGGGGTCCAAGTATTAAAAGCTCTATTCTTCATCCTGAGTTATGTATGAGGGATTCTGTCCAGTTATTGATCAGCTGCACGAGTTATTATTGCTGTGGATTTTTGTTCATCAGCCTTTTAGGACAGGATTTTTAGCCCTTGTTCTTGCCCTCTTTCACTGTTTTTGCATGAGAGCGGGTGTGAATCTGGAGCTTCCAGTAATGTCCCTGCTGGGCATCCGTGCTGTTAGGATACAGTTCATCACGCCTGCTTTCTCCTCCTCACCCCAGACTGCAGGAGTCCACTTGGCTGGACTGACAGCTTCCAACATAAAGTGCCAGATCAAAGGTGAGACAGGGAGTTGGAGCTGTGATCATTGCCCGTCTTTCTGATGTTTACTTTAGTTTATTGCTTTTAACCCTTTAGCTGTGCTGACAGTCTGTTACGTGATTTGGTGTTCCCGGTCAAAAATGACCAGCCTTTTAAAAACTGCTTGTAAATATCTCATTATGCTAAATTGTCACCGATCTTAGATTCAATGATTTGTTAACTTGATTACTTTAACACAGATTTTGTATTTCTTTTTGGAACCAGTGTATAGGCCTCGTTGATCTGAGTTTAGCACCTCAGTTTTTGAGTGAATTTTTTTTTTTGTGGATCATTTTGGCAATGTTTCCTCACAATCTGACGTGTGTGAGAGCCCCGATCAATCAAAAAGAAATATGGAATGGCCTAACTGAAATAAGTCTACCAAAGTCCCCCAACAACAAAATGTAGGTGTAAAGTGTTTTGTCTATGCAACGTGACTTGCTATAAATAATAATTTACCAGGTTGGACTAAAACGGATGCTGTACATGGTTTACCTTCTGGACATAACATTGTATGTTCAGGGAAAAACTCATAATATTTGACTAATCAGTTATGACTTTGCATTTCAGGCTGGCCAGCAGGGGGAGTGTATGGAAGCATATGGGTAGCAATATTCAATTTAGAATGTAAAATGCAAAATGACAATGCAATATGTAAAATGGCAATGCATTTCTGTATTTACATTTACATTTTCCAATACACTTGTGCAATGTTTGGTGCAAAATGAAAATGAAATTACATAATTTTCATTTGCCATTTCATACACCAGTTTTAATATGTAAAATGAATACTAATTTTAACGCTTTATAAGTTGCAAAATTAAAATGAAAATGTATTACAGAAATGATTAGATATGTATAACATGTTCAAGCAAAAACTGTGGTCAAATTATCATTTAAATGCTATTTTTCTTAAATGCATTAACACTCACAGTCAAGACACTTACGATTGCATTTTCATCCAATGTCCCGCAATGAATGTAGCAAAATTCAATGTGCACATTGAAAATGTATTCCGAGCCGATCACGTGTCCGCCCCCTCCCACCATGTCAATCACTGCGTGAACAAGGCGGGGCTTGCAGAAGGTCAGAGACTCAAATCTCAAGAAGAGGATTCAAGTGAGAGAACATGGACAGTGCTGCACTCGCACCGACTCTTATTCTGTCTGAAAGAATGAAAAGACCAAGCTGAAGGTGGAGCGATTCGACCAATCAGATGAAAGCAGCATTTCAGCTCCGCCCACAAGTGCGAATGAAATATTGAAGCCATAAATCGAAATGATCAAAACGTACACGGACCAACTGTCTTGTCCATATTCGGCCCGGAATGCATTTTCAATGTGCACATTGAAATTTGCTACATTCATTGCGGGACATTGAATGAAAATGCAATCGTAAGTGTCTTGACTGTGAGTGTTAATGCATTTAAGAAAAATAGCATTTAAATGATAGTTTTGCCACAGTTTTTGCTTGAACATGTTATACATATCTAATCATTTCTGTAATACATTTTCATTTTAATTTTGCAACTTATAAAGCGTTCAAATTAGTATTCATTTTACATATTAAAACTGGTGTATGAAATGGCAAATTAAAATTATGTAATTTAATTTTCATTTTCATTTTGCACCAAACGTTGCACAAATGTATTGGAAAATGTAAATACAGAAATACATTGTCATTTTACATATTGCATTGTCATTTTGCATATTACATCCTAAATTGAATATTGCTACCCTTATGCTTCCATAGGAGTGCAGCGATATATTAGTTATTACATATACTTAGTTATTGCACAAATACTTAAATCATTTCTAATAATTTCAAACATTTTCTTTCAGGGATAAATGAAACGGTTATGGTTACCTGTATGCATGTTTGATCAAACTCTGCCTTCACTACCACCCTTCCATGCAAGTGCCTTTGTTTTTGTTTGACCTGATAAACAAATCAATATTTATAATCAATAATGTAAGCAGGGTCAAGAGAGCATTTGTACAGGTGTCCTAAACAAAGTTGCTCTTATGGTTTTCTCAAAGTTTTTCAGTTGTCACAATTTATTATCTTAAATATACTGGTTCATATTTGGGAAAATGTCTAGTGCAAGGCATAGGGCCAGTTCATTAATGAAGTGTGTTTTTTGAGACGAAGCCAGAGCACTTTTGGTGTAGCATAGTGTGCATAAATCAGCTTAAATGTTGACTATCCTGGAGAAATGACAAGGAAGGAAATAAATGGGCTGCTTCATTTTTCAGGCCGACTGAAAGGTAATTAACTTCATGCTCCTAAATGAGAATGTATATTTTAACCTTGAGTAGTGCTGGTGGTAATTTCCTGAACAGACGTCCCATTTAATGCTATTAAGTTAAGCTGTGAAAAGCTTAACTGTATGATCCAGCAAATCATATTGTTTGCAGACAATGTTACAATTAGTTTTAGCCCATTATGCATTTGTAACATTGTCAGTGACTGTGTTTAATGAAAACAATTAAGAGGTACTGAGTCTTAAATAAATGTGCTGATGCTTTTCAGAGCATAATTTTAGGTCTTTCAATTCTATGAAGATGCATTCGGAAGCTGGGTGTTAATTCGATTAAATTAACAGCTACGTATTTAGTGACAAACTCCGTCACATTTTCACCGGTTGTTCAATGAATCCCACTCACAGAAGCCAAAAGTGTCACCTTTTAAATGTTTTCCCACCTTTGTTCTGCTTCACTTGCTTTTCATCATTCTGGAAATGGATTGGGCGTTTTCTTAAATCAGAGGCTGAGAACACCACTGAGGCTCACATGACCTCAGTCAAATTAACTTAGTCTATTCTATTCAATTCAAATTAACTTATGAACAGACTGCATTTTAGCAATGACCATTTTTAATCAAGCACTGGCTTCCTTCCGGTCTACATCTCTGGTCTTTGTTTCCTTTATCTTCATCTCTCTCACTAATTTTTAGCACAAGTTTCTTGTGCTAGTTCACAATAACTAGAGACCGAGAGAGCGAGATTAACGTCATCGCTTGTCCCACTTTAGATCCAGAGGAAAGCTGGATGAAAAAAAAAAGTGCTGTTTTGTCTGTATTTGTGACCGAAAGACTGCATTAATGAAAAATCATTGTGTTACACAGTGGCTTCTCTAGCAGATGGAATTAGTAACTGTTATCCTGACATTTCCAGCCAGAGAGGTTGTGTAGAAATTCCCTATACAACATGGGACCACTTTCGGGGTCGCTGGTTTAGCTTGGTTATTTTGCGGCTATACTTGGACGGTTAATAGATTATTTGAATTCATTAGGTGGATGTTAGTTCATTCTGATGGTCTGACCTGGTGTTAATCACTAAGTAATTGAAGGGTAATGATGGAGGCAGAGCTCATTGGCTTCTCTCCAACTCATGAATTACTGACAGACCAAAAGTCCAGATTACTTAAATAAAATGTTTAAAATTAGTGATATGTTTACAGTTGACTGCATTGTGTGGAATGAATGAAAAACAAATATTTTCCTTATTTTTATTTATATGACAATGCAGCGCGTGTGCATGTATTTATACTATATGTATACACCATTCAAAAGTTTGGAGTTGGCAGAGTAAGGAAGTCTCTTATGCTCACTTAGGCTGCATTTAGTTGATCAAAAATAGAGTAAAAACAAGTTTAACTTCTAATTAGATTCGGTTCTCAATTATCACAGTTAAACAGTTGTGCTGCTTAATATTTTATGGAAACCTTGGCAATGTTTTTTTCTTCTTTGAGTCGGAAGCTCAGAAGAAAAGCATTTATTTGAAATGGTAATCTTTTGTAACATACACATTTACTGGCAATTTTTAACTATAATATATTTTGTGTTTAAAGTATATAGTACAGATTAGAATCCACTAGCTACTGGAATATTCTTCTTGACATAGCCTATAATGAGCATATTCTGACTAAAGCTATATTATCTGATATTTATGAGTGTGGTGAATTTTGCAATAAATAGGTAATTACTGTTCCATTGCTACACAAAAAAAAAAATGTATGTGTGTGTGTGTATATAATATGAGACCTATATATAATATGAGACCTTGTGTGGTTGCAGGTTTGAATCTGATCTGTGTAGTGTTTTGATCCCAATCCCCTAGTTTTGTCTTGTCTTTGATTTTCATATGAAATGAAATAAAAAATACATTTCGACCACTTTAGCTCCATATGTCGAGATTGATCATAATGCTGTAATTTGTTTTTTGGTGGTTGACAGTCTATTTGTAGCCCTTGCAAATCATACTTATTCAAAGCGGCTATTTTGCATGAGCTTTTGTTATTGCATTTGATGGCATTGATGCAAACTGTCAACTCACTGTCCGAGATTTTCTAGATAAACCTTCAAGCTTCATTTGTCCTGCCTGATTCAGGATGTGCTCATGGACCTGTCACAAATTGAGGTCCTTTAACAGAAGGCTGGGCATTAGTTTCCAGTTAAAGGGTAGCGACTGGTGTTTTTCAGCATGTGTGTGTCGTGAAAAACCTTCAGGAATGACACTTCTTGTAAGTGTGGCAATGCACACAAAGCTGGATGATGTCACATAACACAGAGATCGGTTCTTTGTAGAATCATTCTAACTCACAAGCACTGACCTTTACTGTATACATATACACCATCACGTCTACAGTGTGCTTGCATGCTGAGGATGGTGAATGTGTAGCTAGAGAGATCTGAGCATCTGATAGTTGCTTTTTTCATCTGGAATAATCTGCCAGTCTGCAATGAATGCCCTTGCCTCATGAATCAAATTGAGCATGATTCGTTTGTCAACCGTTCGTCAACCATTCAACCGTGTGCTATTTTCACAATATATCACCTTCAAGAGTGTAAATGGTTAAGAGGGACATAAATGATAGGTTTCCTCTTATAGTTTATTTCACTCCTCTGCTCTATGTATAATCTCCACACACACTGCAAATGTTGTTTTTGAATATTCACGTTTAATTGAGAAGTGAAATTGAATATCAGGACAATATATTTATTTTTATTGTCTTAAGCAAAAATTAAACAAACAAAAATGATTTCCTTATCTATATCTATATATATATATATCTATATTCCAGTATCCTTAAAAAGTGTTTTTTCTTTTTGCTAAGTAACTATATATGTGGATTATACACACAAAATAGAGCCTGACCCCACATTCCTGGATCCTTTCTTTCTATATTTCATCCTCCAATTTCAAGGACAGGGTGTAGGGAGGGATAGACAGAAATCTTTCCATGTGCCACCATACAAACGCTGAATAACAATGCACTAATTAGCATAACACACAATTCTCATTCCTTATTGCTCACATCCGCCAAACCACCAGCAAGAACCCTTTAATGGTGCTGTAGAACAGCTCTCTGCATTTACCATTTCATCACTCCTCTGTCTGACTGAATCTCTCCTCCTGTTCTGACAGATCCTGCCAATCACCGATGAAATTATGCACACATTTCATCTGGCACCAGGAGAATGCGGAGTGGAAATCAGGATGAAGACAATAAAGGAATGGTCAGAGAACGAAGGGAAGGGGGAAGAGGAGAGTGAAGAAAAAGAGGCAGGGAGCTAGATGAAAAAAGGGTGATGTCACTGGCTATTGATGGCAGCCAATCGGAGGCAGGGAGAGGCAGCGAGGGAGCCAGGAGAGGGTGTGTTTTCCTCGCACTGCAGCATCAGCGGGGAAGAGAGGCCACAATCAATCTGACACAGAGTAGGAGACACAAGAACCTTCAGGGACAGATAAAACAACAGAGTTGCCACAGGAGGACGGAAACCTGAAGCTGTTTCGAAACTGTAGAGGTACGTGGAGAAGGTTGTCAGTGAGAATGTCAATAGCATTTAGTGTCTGATGGATGTCAAACAGAATTGGCTTGTTTTTGCAGATTTTTCATGTGGTTTGTTGATCGCACCTTTGAGACTTTAGGTGCAATGATGTAGCAGTGGGGTTGGTATCCGGTCTTATAAACTCGGGCTATTCCATTCAAAAGAATTGCATTGTATTCGTCATTTTGTTTATTTTTTTTATTCCTTTCCATAGGGTTACATTTAGACCTTTTAAGAATGAAAAAAAGCAAATAACATTTTATTTAAACTTACGTGTGTTAAATGAGATGCTAAATGTGTTAATTATATTTATTAATTCTTTAAAATTTAATTTTTTTCACTCCTTGAGTTGCCCTGTCTCGTAAACAGGAACAGCTCTCTGATGGATTCCCGCACATCCCATGTGAAATCAGCAACAGGCTTTTCTGTTTTCATCTTTAATGCAAGACTGCACTCTTGCCTTGAATAATCGTGCCTGTTCTGCAGCATGCGCTGGTCTGGTTGCATTTTGCAGCCTCATATTGACCTAGACATAATGCAAAGATTTGTTGTTTTTATAAAAATTTACTTGATAGAACCAATAGCTGGCTGTTACTTAATTTGGTACAGTTGTTACTGTATTTTCTAAGGCTTTATTGTATAAAAGTGTATGTTTTGTTAGTATCACTATGATGTTTTTAATAATTGATGTATTATCTATATGGTTAGTCCTCTTTCCCCCTTGTTTTGCTGGGCCGTTTAATTGTGTTAATCACCCATGAGGGTATTGTGGTGTTGAGAGTATTGGTGGTCTGCAGTGCTGCCCCTAACAGTGGTGTGTTGGTGTGTGCAGTACTGAAAACAAATAATGACGCTTTTATGGGGCAGGTGGCAATAGCAAATATATGAGCGTGAGAGCATTGGGTGGGGCCTGCATTTATTTTCAGTCCCTTAAATGCAGACACACTCACCTGGCATTGCGCTAGCATGTTTGATTAAGGGTGGGTCTCACTCACAGTGCTCAGGTTGTATATCAATAGCTCTGTTTAGAGCATATAAGTCTCTTATTATTTAATTAAACAAATTCTTTGGTATTACAAAAGAAAAATCTAAAAAGTAGTACCATAGTGCAGTGATTATATTTTTATTATACACATTTAATTCAAAACCATGGTATTTTCATGGTATTTTCATGGTATTCCATGTACTTCAAAGAATTCTATTACTGTAAAATTAAACATTCTATATTAAAGGAGCATTGCGTAGGTTCTGAAATTTCTAACCGTTACTGACACCAGTGGCCGTTAGAGGAACTGCAGCCAGTCTCATGCTTGTTCTCAGTGCGCACGCTTTGTTTTTTTTTTTTTTTTTTTTTTTACTTACGAGGAGTGTCCGTGGGTGTCTGAATTGTGCTGGAGGCTGGTCGCTTCTTTCCATCCGCAGAGTCCATTTGAAAACACTATTGCCGCTGCTTACTATAATGGCTGGCGTGCCGTACGGTTGTAAGCCCAAGTAAACGAGAACGCGCATGACGTCACATTTTGTGAAGTTTCGCACTAAATCGGGCCCGACTCCTCCACACACAATTGAGCCTACAGGCTGATAGAGGCAACCGTGGTGGACAGGCGAGGTGTCATTCTTTTTTTTTACATCATGGTTGGCTCATGTACAAATGAAAACTCTATCTTAAAGATTTTTTTTTTAAGTAAAAACCTCCACATAGCTCCTTTAATTGTACAGTATAAGTACTGTGGTAGTACCATGCTACAGTGATTAATATATTCATCAACAATGGTTTTTACATGGTACTCCAAGATACAAAAAAAAAACATAATACTATGAGATTTTTGTAAAATTGTTAAAGTACTGTGGAAGTACATTAAAGAACACCATAATGCCATATATATATATATATATATATATATATATGAGACACAGTGATTACCTTATTTAAAACCATTGTGTTTATGTAGTATTTTTAGGTACTTCAAATAATACAATGCTAATATTATGATTCTTTTGCGTAATTAAAAATTTTCTTTTATCCTTACAAAGGTATGGTGGAAGTACCATGGTTCAGTGATTTTTTTTATATTCATAAACCATTTTATTTACATCGCACTCTTAGGAACTTAAAAAGTAAAAGCATAATACCAAGATATTGCTGTACATTTTTAAATTTACCTTACAAAAAGTACTGTGGAAGTACATTGGTGCAATGATTGTTAATTTAAAACGAATGTTTTATATTGTAGAATATTGTATAATTTTTATATTACCAAACGAAAAATAAAAAAGTTGTATTTCAAGGTGCTCCAAAGAATACCTTGATTTTATTACAGTATGTAGAGCTACTTATTTTAGGTTAACCTCAGTTTTTCTCCTTCCAAAGGAATTTTGACTGGTTGCCTGTCACTGATGAGCAATGACTCAAGTCTTTCTAGGATAAATCACTCAGAATTGATTCTTGACAGAGTGTCTGTAGATGGCACACAGGTGCTTGGGCCATGAGATGCAGAGTGATATCCATTCTGTGCTCTACAGCTATCGTACTGTAACAGCTCTTGCTCTTACTGTACCATACCAACAGTCTGTGTGCACATGAAAAATATGATCTGCCTCTGCAAAATCTTCCCCTCTGAGGCAGAGGCTTTAATTGAGCTGTGTGCACAGATGGATGGATGGGCTGGAGAGATTTAGGAGGGATGAAAGAAAGGAAAGAGGGTGGGGTCACGTTTGACAGGCGAAGCTGTTGCGCTGGCCGATAATATATGTGCACTTATGCCGTCTGAGGAGACCAACAGGGGGAGAGAGAGAGAGAGAGCGAGAGAGAATGGGTGCAAGGTCAACAAGGGAAGGGACCGGAGCAGGGAAGGGTCTGTTAAAAGAAGGACTGAGAAAATGAGCCTTTCTTTGATGGCATCCGTTTTGACATCCGAAACACTATCATAGGCTACATCCACATTAATACAGATAAATCTGAAAACACTTCCACATTAATACAGATAAATCTGAAAACACTTCTTTACATTTTGGCAGCCAAAATAAAAAAAAATTGTCCTGTCTTTTGAAAGGCTGCATTTAATTGATCACAAATACAGTAAAAATAATAATACTGTGAAATATTACTATTTAAAATAACTAATACGCTGATTTGGTGCTCAATTATTATTATCAGTGTTGAAAAAGGTTTTGGTGCTTAATATTTTAGTAGAAATGGTGATAAAAAAAAATTCACGATCTTTTGATGAATGGAAAGTTGATTAAACTGCATTTATTTGAAAATATTTTATTTATATATATTTTTGTAACAAACATCTTTACTGTCACTTTTGATCAATTTAATGCATCCTTGCTGAATAAAAATATTAACTTCTCTTTTTTTTTTATTGTACCTAACCTAATCTTTTGAATGATAGTGTATCACGATTTCCATAAAAATATTAAGAAAATATTAACAAAAGCCGTTTTCTAACATCAATAATAAGAAATGTTTATTGAGCAGCAAATCAGCATATTAGAATGATTTCTGAAGGGTCATGTGATATTGAAAACTGGAGCAATGACTGCTGAAAATTCAGCTTTTCCATCACAGAAATGTTACATTTTAAAATATTTTCAAATAGAAAGAATTAAAAATCATTTTGAATGACTATATACGTGTATGTGTGTATATATATAAATATTTATATGAATTTGAAAATATTTGAAAATATTACTGGTCTTACTGTACTTTTGATCAAATAATTGGAGAGCATAAGAGACTTTTATCCATATTAATGCAGATGTAGCCATGGCAGCATGTAAGAATAACACTAGAAACGCAATTGTCAGATGCAGAGCATCTGCTGTGGATGTGCTGGCTACAGAGGAGCTCTTGGGAGAGACAGCACAGCCCGTAAGTCTCCACAGCCACTTGTTATCGCCTTAGGGCATCAGTGTCGCTGGCACATCCTGCTCCGGCACACAACCGGGCAAAAAATCCCCCCATAACACGTTTTAAATACCCGTGCAGTAATGAAAGTTTTACAACCTACTGCTGCAAGTCTGCTGGTCAGCCTCCACAGAGAGACCGTCACATTAGTCAAACCCATTTACAGAGGCTGTGGTTGGAGCGACTTTCTGCGGAAAGGAAGGGGATGACAGTGGCATGGCAGAGACAGTCAGACGAGCCTGGAGGACTGCAAGGAGTGGAGCAGGGTGCATTACGATGATTTAAAGAATGCACAATGATGAAATTGACCTGTTAGGACAGAATAACCACTAATAGGTGGGAAAGTGTCTGTATCTTAAGTTTCTACATGAGCTCATGAGATGCGGAAAGGTGGAGGAAGAAGGGTGGATGGTAAAGCCTAAGATGCACAGGGGTTCAAAATTTATTGGGACACTTAAGAAACATATATTTTAAGTGAAAGTGACGTGACATTCAGCCATTGTATGGTGACCCATACTCAGAATTTGTGCTCTGCATTTAACCCATCCGAAATGCACACACACACAGAGCAGTGAACACACACACACACACTGTGAGCATACACCTGGAGCAGTGGGCAGCCATTTATGCTGCGGCACCCGTGGAGCAGTTGGGGGTTCGATGCCTTGCTCAAGGACACCCAAGTCATGGTATTGAAGGTGGAGAGAGAGCTGTACATGCACTCCCCCCACCCACAATTCCTGCCGGCCCAGGACTCGAACTCACAACCTTTCGATTGGGAGTCCAACTCTCTAACCATTAGGCCACGACTTCCCCAATATATGAATGCCATTGCTTTATCTATTTTATATGTACAATTAAGCTGCCAACATAAATATGATAGAGAGAGAGAGACAGAGAGAGCATCCTTAAGTTATACAAATTACATTTGTAAATTGTTGAAATTTTTTATATTTTTGCTAAATGAACCATTATACAAATGATTTTCATTATATATTACACCTTTTTCTGGTTGTCAAACTAGCTTTACTTTTGATAATGTATTATCTAATAAAATGAAATTCATAAATTAAGTCTGACAACACCAATTTCTTTGGTGCCTTTTATATGTGGACTGCAGTAGAACACCCTCAAATGTTGAGAAGATGAAGAAGCTTCCACAAAGTGCAATAGGGAATAGGAATCAAGAGAGAAGATGAGAACTGAGGAGAAAATGAATTTCATTTATAACCCTGTATAAAAATGCATTAGAAAAAGCGATATCGAGCTTTGAACAATCCTCTTCATTGTTCTTTTCGGCACTCACAAGTGATTTTTGTTCTTCAAGGCTGTATCTTTATTCATGCATTCCCAGGCAAAATACTTCTCTAGACTGCAATCAGAGTAATGGGTTCTCAAATAAATTGGCGGTTCTTTTTTTTATTTTTTATTACCACACATGGAAAGCATCACTAAATGAAGCCAATCATGCAGTTGAGGCCGTAATGCAGCTGTCTCAAACAGTTGGTCCTAAATATGTTGATGAAATTAACTTGTGCTGACAGAGGTCACATTAAATCACTCAATTCTACAGATTTAATCACCAAAAAGCAGGCGTAAGTTTAATGATAAATCAAAATAATCCTACAGTGCACATCGTCAACTTCCAGTTCAAACCCATCTTGGACAAAGGTTTTCTTATCGTAGCCTGATTTCGACAGCAGAAGTTGTTCAAAACACTTTTTATTTTGAACTGCGTAGGATGTGACTGACAACATAAAGCAACAAAGTCAAAAATTGTAAAGAGAAAAGGCAGCTGTGCTAAAACAAGTGCAGTCTCCTCCCATAGTCTAGTGAAATAAAGTCTTTGTCTGACAAACATTTGCCTCATTCAATAGAATGGAAAAAATGAGTGGTTTTGGTTTTGAGCTCTATTGAGAAACCCATAAGTGAGGCTTTGGTCTGAGTTTTAGTCTGGGTCTAAGCGTGAGACAGTTTATGATCCTAGACCAAGACCACGGCATATTTTCATAATCTTTTTATATCAGGAGAGACATCTCCATAGCTGGTCTTGACTTTGGTTAGTGTACCAATGTAATGAGAGTAATGTAATGTAATAAAATGGACAACCCGGTTATTGGACTCATAGAGCTGGGTTTAGTCTGGCACTGGGTCTCAATGAGTCTCATTTCAATCTGGATTGGGGGATAGTCTTAATCTGGCTTAAACTGGGTCTTAATAGATCTAGTCATGGTCTGGGTCTTTATAAGCCTGGTAATGGTCTGGTCTTGACTCCAGCTCAACTTTCCATTGCGTTTCAGTCCTCCAGTGGTATAACTGTGAGAGTGTTTGCAGGTTTGTGTGCCAGGCCTGAGGCTTTGAGTGTTTGTTCTAGCGAAGTCAAAGCGTTATGCCAGGCATGATATATTCATTACTGCAGGATCAGTGCTCTGGTGAGTGTGATCCCCATGCACTCGGCTAATTTAATCTCATCTACTGTGTTGTCTTATTTCACACTGCACCCGCCAACCACCCAGAAGCACATTAAGACCTGGGGATGGTGGAGCAAGTCAAGACCAAGGAAAGATGCAACATATCCCTCTTACAGAGCCAGTGCTCAGATGGATGATAATCAAGAGAGAAGTCTTACACATTTTAGCTGTCCTTTTTCTGACAAGGTGACTGCATACATCTGAATGATTAGATGTTAATTGTAGTCTTGATGCTACAGTTGTGAGGTTCTGCTAAAGTGTGAAGTTATGTTTGATTAAACCTCCCACTTTTGCTGCCAGAAAATGAGCAGCAATCCTGCCCACACACAAACAAAACACTGTCATATACTGTAGACACTGCCACGCACAATGGGATTAACCACATTGAATGTTCCACAACCAACAAAGAATGTTGATCTAGGAACACAATGTTCCTATCAAACAATAATAACCCTATCCTATAATTAAATAGAAATGATAGGTCGATAAAGTCACATGACTCACGTCTGGGCTTGAGTGTATTTCCCAAGGCATGTGCCATTTTTTAAAAGCTTTTCAGATGCCGTCACAGATGAGCGATTTTTCAAGGTTGCTACAAAAAGATGCGGTCACATTTGCAAAACAGGTCCATTGCCTATTGTCAATAAGTCTATTGACAATAAGTGTATTGACATTCAAACCAATGTGGTGAATCCATGTGACCAACTTGAACGTGTTGCGAAATCTGCATGGGGAAATCTTTCACCCTCATGTGAAATTCCAGATCACGTGAATTCCTATTGAAATAACTGGATTTTGCCAGCTAAGGAATGGCCAAACAATGGCCAAAGGAAAAAAAAAGTAGTTGTGATTTGAAAGATAAGGTCAAGGTCAAAGGTTGCATCAAAAAATTGCATGACTACCATTTAGGAAAACAAATTCACATAAAACAGCCATTGAAAAATACCTGGATGACTTTCTAGTTACTATTGGTGAGATTCTGAAGTTTGCATCTACAGTAATAGACACTATATATATTACACATATACTACATATACTAGTTATGAATGCTAGTCAAGTGATGCAACTGGTACATGATAATGACAAGCTGACAGATGTAGTACATCGGAATTTCACTCCTACTACTACTCGCATTTATACATTATAGAACATACCTTTTTAACATTGCAAAGTAATTACTTATTCCAAAGAAGTACCTTCTTAGACAGCATGGTCGGCTGGCCCTAACCAATTTAGATGCATTGGTCAATGCAATGATGCATTGGTTCCTTGTTTACAGCTGTAAACACAATGCATTATACTGAGGCAAGATAAAAGGAAAATGCTATCTAAACTTTTTCTTAAGACATTCAGTTCGCCTCAGATATATTCATACTTTGCGCATTGTGAACAGTTAGCTTGCTCTGCCTTTGAATGTAATTTTTCTCCTCTTTTTGTGGTTTATAGACTCTGGGGAGAAAAATAAAATAAAATAAAAATGTGATGGGCCGGCCCTTTTAGACATGATGTGACATTGTTTAACCTCCACACTACACAGTGCTGCTGGCACACTAGTTTGGTTCTTTGCTCCATGTTAAAAGGTCTTAAAAATGTTGGCTAAGCCCCTAACTCTAAAATCTGATTGTTGGTAGCAAATTTCCCACAGTTTCAGCCAGAATGTTGATCCAGGAACAGGTCTTGCTTGGATAAATCACATTAGGCACACTCCAGCATGTCAAATATGTGACATTTATACACAGAAATGCACTTGAATATCTTATTTACCTTTCATCCTGCTCTTAGCAATGTATACAGTATGGTTCTATTACTAGAAACGTTATCACAGCTGAGCTTTGCTTACACTGCCTTCAAGCAGTGTGTGCGAGTACATGAGATATTTTCTCAGGTATTTCAGCTTTCACTTTCTCCTCCTTGCATGTCATGTGAGGCACGGTGCAGTTTCAGAGGCAGGAGATAACTGGTGCTGAATATAAAACCAGCAGTGTCTGGGTTTATGATGTTGATGTATTCCTGCAGTGCAGCACTGCGAAATCGATTGCGCTGTATCTTGAAGCACACTTTATGGAGCTGATAAACAACAACAAACTTGAGAGATGTTATTCCGCATACACATCTGGAGTAAGCAAAGCAAGATGAAAGGGCATGGAAAAGTGGAGAGGAAAGGAAGAGGAGAGGGAGAGAGCTTTATCCGAAGTGCTAACGTGGCAAATTTGGGGTACGCTTAAAAAACAAGACAGCTGATGTGACAAAGAAAAAAGAAATTGAGAGATCTCATGGAGGAAAAGATACAGGGTCATAAACTGTGTTAACAGGCTTTTAATGAGGTAATTATGCAGTTGGACAATGGGATGACCTGAGGGGAGAGAGGCTGGGTGGGGCTCCAGGATGAAGATGTGCATCAAGAATAAGAGAGCGTCATGAGGGGGCAGGAAATGATCTTTGAAGAGAGCCAGGGGAACAGGGCTGGGAGGAGGTTCACAGGGAATAAGAGAATAGGGGGAGAGATGGTGGGGGGTAAATGTTTGAATTCTGCAAGCAGTGTCGGGTGTAATGCATTACGGAGTAATTAATTACTGTAACGGAATTACTTTTCCCTTGATAAAGTAAGGGATTACTTTAAATTTGTCTGTAATTTAATTACAGTTATACTACTAAATGCATTAAATACTAGACTAAAGAGCATATTGGATTTAACATTAAAATTGTATCTAATCCCTCTAAATACTTTGGTTCAAGAATAATTTATGCAATTTCATATTATATATTTTTAGTTTCATGTCTATTGTTCAACTGGTTGAGGTTGATATGGGAGTTAGAAAGTAAATACACTGTTGAATATGTAATTATTATAGTAGCTATTAATTAATTACTTTTTTAGAGCAACTTACCTAACACAGTGTGATGAGTGGGGCGGGGCCGAGAGCCGTGGGAACGGAGCGAGGCTGGAGGAGTGATTGGGAAATGAGCGACACCTGCTCCACTCACCGTTCTCGAGTCCCACGGAGGAGATTGGAAGGATACAAAAGAGAAGCAACGATGAGAGAAGACCGGGCCTGGGCTTTATTTTGTGTTTGGTTTTTATTTGTGTGTGACAGTCGTCCGTGAGGGGCTGTCGCGCGGTTTTGTGTTTATTTTATCATTAAAGTTTTATTTGAATGTCCGCCGGTTCCCGCCTCCTCCTTCCCGAGGTTATGAAGTTTTTCTATTGTCACACACAGGTGGCAAGAACAGTTAAAAAGCTAGATTTTACATGAGAATGATGCTAACAGTTGCAAAAGGTGCTAGGTTGTAGGATGTTGCTTTGTGGTTACTAGAATGTTCTTGTGTGTTTGCAGGGGCAGTAATATCCAGTTCCTATGAAGTTTTATGTTGCTATGTGGTTGCTAAGACATTGCTTTAAGGTTTCTATAGTGTTCTTGATGGTTTCTAGGCCATTGCAATATAGATGCTAGGGTGTTTCGGGTTGTGCTGATGTGCTATAGGTGGTTGCTATACCACTGTTGATAAGGACTTGGTGGTTTCAAAGGTGTTAGCAACCAAATATGCTAATATTTTTTAGCTTGCAAGGTGGCTACTAGGATGTTGCTAGAGCTTTCACTGTGGTTTGCTTTGAGGTTTTTACTATATTCCGGCTGCTTTATATACTTCAGTTTTCTCCTTCAGTATAACTAATTATCATTTTATGCAAATTTTTTCACCCATTTTATAATTTGTGGCAAAGTAATAGCACACCTCTCCTTAATAAGCAACTCAATTTGAGGTGCCATTGATATCTGTAGCACATACAGTTTGGCACACGTTATGTGGCAATTTGAGTACTTTAGGGGTAATGGTTTGTTCAGATCTCTAACCATAAGTATGAGCAATTATAACAGTGATGCATCTCTTATCAAGCATCACTAAAAGTGTGAAGAGGAGGAGAAGAGAACTCTGTCAAACTATGCATATATATATATATATATATATATATATATATGCATATATAAGTGAGCAGAGCGAGAACAAGATGATGTCTGGAGCCATTAACATGTCACAGCTGACAGTGATAAACTTTGACAAAGTGCATGCAGACACAGTCACACATGTGAAATCAAAAGCCTGCGCTGCACACACACACACTCGCAGGACGCCGCAAGCACAACCAGAAGATAATAACGCCCTGCTTATCTCAGCAGCCTCTGACACTAGCAAGCATCCTTTTATTGTTGCAAAAAACTAAATATTTATATTGTGCAGGTTCATTTTCCTCCTCTCAAGGGCAAGGCTATGAGAGTATGAAGAGTGCTGCGTCTGTTTCACAAAAATTCTCTCTTCTCATTAAGTCATCCTTTCCAGTATTTCTGCTTACACTCTGTTGGTTTTTCTTCTCCCGCAGTGTAGCCACTGTCAGGCCACCTGTCTGGTTTATTTTTACAAGGATTAGACATGCATTTCGTAGGCTCTCTTGTGTAAAAGAAGCTACAATGAAGTGTAAATTTCTGTGACATGTAAGCTGCCATTGCTACGGCTGTGGCTCACACGCTCTGTTAAGTGCTGTGGAATGCTTCCCACTATCATTTCTGGTGCTCTATCCACAGAAGATTTCTCTGATCGCCTGTAATATACACCATGTGGCTAGTAACTCAATCTGCTCTAATGTGGCTGATAATATCTCTGAAAATGACATGGATATGGAAGGTTTGTAAACTCATTTTGAGGAATTGAGATTGACACTAGGTCCGATACGCTGACCCATCCTGAATCATCTACCTTGGACACAGTGGATTAGGGAGACCATCATGGAATCCTAATTGCATTTGGGAAAAGATTGTGCTGGTGTTCACTTACTCTGTCTTTGCTCCAACTGATCTATTGCTTGTTTGTGTGTGTGTGTGTGTGTGTGTGTGTGTGTGTGTGTGTGAGAGAGAGATAGATAGATAGATAGATAGATAGATAGATAGATAGATAGATAGATAGATAGATAGGTAGATAGATAGGTAGATAGATAGATAGATAGGTAGATAGATAGATACCCACCCTAGTGATGGTCATGGCTTTTGATATTGGTGTAGAATATACCAGTGACAGTGATTTTTTTTTAACTGGTGGGTCATGACCTTAAACTGGTCTTTTCTGAAAGGTTTCAGACACCATATTATTTTTAAAAGCCCCATATATTATGTGATATGATATTATATATTTAAATTGATAATCTTAGTAATTAACCAAACATATAATTGTGTACAACTGTGATAGCAAAATAAATGTATTAATTTAATTAAATCAAATGTATTGGCTTGTCAGCTATCAAAAGAAAAAATGCTATATCTTTTGCTGAAGACCCTGAAACAAAACTAGTAGAGAACCACTAGTGTATTCATCTGGCGGTAGCTCTGTGTAATCATATACTTTGTATGGCTTTTCATCGGTTCTGTAACTGCAGGGAAAGGGCAGCCCATGTGCTCTCTTTCTCTCTCTCCCTTTTTCTCTCCATTTCCCCTTGTGTGCTCTGCTGAGACTTGGCCAGAAATCAGGGCCAACTACCGCTGTCATCTCTTATCAGCCTTGAGAGAGGGAGAGAAAGAGAGACGGGTGAGTGAACCCCGGTTACAGCGGAGTCCCTTTCTAGAGTACATAGCCAGACAGAAAGAAAAAAAAAAGGAGAAAAGGACATACTGGCCCCAGCCCAGATTACAGATGCGATCAGGGGGAAAAACGAAGAGATTAGAAGAATGCGCCATATACTTGCTCGGCCTGTGTGTGTAGTTGCTCACTGGGGCACCATTGTGATGTACTCCTTTATATGGAATAAGGACAAATGCAATGCACTGTGATGTGTCACATTACAACAGGACGGGCCAGAGAGTAATATCATGACAGAATTGCTTGCGTCTGATCCCAAACATAGTGAAGTGTCATACCACACCCCGACTTCAACAACTCTGAGGCAGAGCTGGTTGCAGGAGATAACATGTTTCCTTTGAAGGGCCCAAATCAGTGCTGAAAGGATATGACTGCTGAGTCTGAAATCAAGTTCCACAGTACTTTCTGTTGTGCATAATTAGATTTGCCACCAGGGAAAAAAACCCGTCATAGGGAATTTTTTTTTTTAGGGACATATTTGCCAAGAAGAGGCAATAAAAAGCCACACGCCATGGCCAGCACCCCTCGCTATGACTTGTGATACCTGTGGAGAAAATTTACATGTGATTGATTTCAACTTGCATGTAAAAGAATGGGTAATTAATATATATTGGCTTTAATTGCAAAACTGCTTGAGATGGAGTTTTGCATGAACGGTTCAGGGAATTATGGTTGTAACGAAGTTGTTGTCTTTATGAAGTTATGGTCTCTTGGGTTTTATTAATGGCATGGCAGGTACAGTCTGTTACGGATGGAGGATGTGTTTGCATGAGAGTGCAGTTTGCTCAGTGAAGAGGAGCAGGCATCTGAGAGAAATGGAGAACAGGAAATTGGTGGAAGAGAGATTAACTGGCGATATTAGGTAGAGACAGCTAGTTAACAAGAACAAATCTTCCCAAATGTGTGTGCATTTGACAATTGATAGTAAAAAAAGACATTTCCAACAAACAAGACATTCACGTCATATTGCACATACTGTTGGATAACAGAAAACTGTTGTAAACATCATTTTTGTTCATCTTTTTTATATAAAAATATTACCAACTGGTTTATGATCGGTTTACTTTTTCTTCGCATAAAGATGGTCGTAATTCATTTCATTTGCTTTCCTGTTCCCTCTCCAATAGCATATAATAGCATCACTCTATCTTTTGCTGAAAGAAATGAGACTTGAGAATTGCAAAGGGCTTGCGGAGAAGTTGGTAAGAGAATTTAATGAAATTTGAAATTGAACAATGTGGTAACATTTTAAGTTGACATGCTAGGAATGTTAGATATAGAACCTGACAGATGATATCCATTTTCTGTCCGTTCTTCCAAAAGAATCATCTTTAGGTTGAGAGTGAAGTTCTGTATGAAGTTCATCTTGTTCTGTTTTTGTTCTGACATGGACTCTATGATAAAGTATGAACACCTCAGTGAATTTCTAGAAGGCCAAACTCTGTGTTAAAGGGTTTTGGATAACAAAGCAGATATCTTCTGATGGGATCTGGTGAAGAGACAGGATTGAACTACAGTGTTAGTCTTTGGCTGCAGTTGGCATATCAAATGACCATACTGCTTTTAATGCTTTTAATGACCAAAAAAATGAGAAATTTTTCCATTTCTGTTGACTCAAGCTCTGAAGAAGTTAATGGCACATATCATATGTCATTCTCTTACAAAATCTTTCAGAACTGCTAACCCCTGTATTATGCATGGCATGCAGAATTTATAGTACTGCCCCCCCCCCCCCCCCCCCTAGTAAGAAAAGGAAAAGACATATTGGATCTTGCAGCATTGACACATTTTGATGTTCATCTCTATTCTGGTCTGGATAGATATAAATGAGCACTGATTAAAATTCCAGAACACTCAGCAAATGAATATGAATAATGAGGACAAACGAGCATGAATATGGCGCCCTTTGCTGTCTTATGTCTTATTCCTTATTTTTTAATGTGAAAACTTTTATATATGTGAGATAAGATTTTCTAACATCAAATTAGTCTCACACAGCTAGTTTTAAACATAAAATGTCTATCTACTCTTGAAGAGTTATTCAGTTCCTTGTAGTAAACAACTGCTTTTAATTATTAATTCAGTTTAATTACCAAACATGTAATATTTAGCTGTGTCCTACATTTTCCCCTATAAAAAATATTAATTCAAATTGTGACACCTAAGAAGTAACATAATTTGAACACTTTCTTTTTTTTCCTTTTACATAAAAAAATAACTTTGTCCATTTGATTTTAGTTAATTTAATGTTGAAGACTTACAAGCCTCATATAATATTAAATGAGTAGAATATAAAACAGCTCATATAATATTAAAGGGTTAGTTTACCCGAAAATGAAAATTTGTCTAAATCTTCTGAAAATCTTCTACTCACCCTCGAAGCATCCTAGGTGTATGTTATTCTTTCAGAATAATCCAACTGGTGTTATATTAAAAATAGTCCTTGCTCTTCCAAGCCTTTCAATGGGGTTGAGTGGGTGTTTTTTGTCAGCAGTTCAGAAGACGTGAAATAAAGTGCGCGCATCTGTAATAAAACATCCCGCACACGGTCCAGGGGGTGAATAAAGGTCTTCTGTAGTGAATCCATGCGTTTTTGTAAGATAAATATCCAGATTTCAAATGTAATAAAGACTTTTTTTTCTCACATCTGCTGACTGTGGGGAATTGGAAGACATGCAGGCAGAAGATGTATGCATTGCGCGTGCATACGGAAATGTAGGAGCAAAGGAAACAAAGTTTCCTTACTTTAGCAAAGGAAAACCAGTCTACTCTTGGCTTATTTCGATATCCTCTTACGTTTTTCTTTACAAATCCTTGTTTGCTTCTAATACGTGACCAGCATTTTGATTTGTTCTCTCTCCGCACTCATCACTAGCCACACAGCGCTGACAAACTACAACATCTGCCTGCATGTCTTTTGCCTACAGTCAGCAGATGTGAGAAAAAAAGTGTTTATTTTATTTGAAATCTGGACATTTATCTTCCAAAAACACATGGATTCGCTACAGGAGGCCATTTTATTACAAATGCATGTATATTTTTTCACATCTTCTGAACTGTTGACAACAAACACCCACTCACCCCCATTGAAATGCTTGGAAGAGCAAGGACAATTTTTTATATAACTCCGATTGGATTATTCTAAAACAATAACATACACCTAGGATGCCTTGAGGGTGAGTAGAAGATGGATGAATTTTCGTTCTCGGGTGAACTAACCCTTTAAGATTTTGATATCCTGAGGCTGACAATCAATTTCCTGTTCATTAAATGTTGAACAAAAGAAAAACTCTTTTAGATGTTTTAGATCAATTTTGCACCATTCACAGAAAGTGGCTCATATTAAGACAGCTATTTCATAACAGTGTTTTGACAACCTGGACTGTAATGTCACTGTCACACTTGCCATCCGTGTGCTGGGGAAAACATAAGGGACATGTAGAAGTTGTGCCAGAAAGAAAGCGACAGATGAGGAGGGATGAATAGAGAGAGCGAGAGAGAGAGAGAGAGATGTGGGGGGGGGGGGGGGGGTGGAGAGATGGGGGAAGGGAGGTGTGTGGCTGTGTGCTGCTAGAGTCAGAAGGTTGTCATGGTGACTGGTGCGAAAAAGAAACAGGCAGGCTAGCTAAGTATTGACACCTTGCTAGCGTCATACTATTGGACAGTAATGCAATCCGTTCTCCATTTGGGCATGACTGAATGAATCACTGTGTTTTTACACCCGTCCGTCCGGTCTCAGGTTTAGCTTCCTCTGCAAATGCACTGACACCACACAGACTTTGCCAGCACTCGCTCCTGTGTATGGAGTACAGCAGACAGTATGCATTTCACAGTGCACTCACAGCCAGCATGACCCCATTTTCTCACTATTCAGACAAAGACATTTGAATGGCAGTCAAATCACTTCAAACCGATTTCACTTTTTCATGCTGCATGAGCCACTAATGGCTTATGCGCATGTGATAACTGCTGGAATACAGATTTTATCTAAACAGTGAAGCGGTGAAGATGAGATAAATATATAGAACGCCATTGACTCAACCTACAGATCTACACCCTGCAGGCAGCGTCTCACTTTTTTCTTCTCACGGTTCCCAAGAGGTGCTCTTTGCGATTATGTAAGGAGCACTTAGAGGCAAGTGCTGCTTTTGCAACTTTTAACAAAGTTAATGGGGCTGGTGCTGAAGAGGGGTTTCTCTGGTCGGTTTAATCGAAGCTTCATGAACTGAAAGGTGCAGCAGAATGAACGTCTGATAATATAGATCACATCCTTCCAATAAAATGATTACTCTCTCGACTATATTTATATTTACTATATTATAGTTTCACTTTTGTCGTACATTTCCACCCCACTTCAGAAACGAGACAAGGTTGCTGCGCTTGACTGAATGCAAATCCTGTGGAATACTAAATCAGGAATGACCTTGACCTGTCAATACTTCTTATTTCCATATGGGATGAGAGCACTAGCACAGATTAGGTGGAGACTAGAATACACTTACCATTTTTCCCATTCACTGCAAAGGAAAGAGATTTTTAGATAATGAGACAATTCGCCAGCTCAGCCGCCTCAAACTTCCACTGTAAACAAAAATATGCTGCGAAAACAAAACCATTGAGCGAGTTTCGCTGCCTCTTTAAACTGATCCTCCGTGAGAGCAACCAAGGGGGACACAATCAAAATTATCACCTTAACAGATTTTGGCCTTCCCAGTTTCTCGCTAATGATCGGTAACAGTTGAAAAATTATACTTTTCCCAAAACCTGTCAGGAGTAGGGCCACAACATCACATCCATTCAAAATGTGAAACAAACACTCTTCTTTTTCGGACTTCAGTTGACAAATGCCGGGAATATTCTCCACAATAGAGCGAATAGCATCCCATGTCTCCATGTCCACTTTAAAGGTGGTGTATTTTTTTTACAAACCATTTCTCCTATCCCAGCTGATAATGCTGACAAAAACATTGCTTGCTTGTTTGAGCAGAGTGGCTCAACCTAGTGAGTGTGTTTGGGGTGTGGCTATCATTCAGCTGACCAATGATCTGCTCGAACATTACTTCAAGCGTTTTGTGATTTTTAATCTGCAGTGAAAAATGTATTATTATGAATGCATAAAATTTATATATATATATATATATATATATATATATATATATCTATATATTAGGGCTGTCACTTTTAGTTTGGAAATCGATTGCTCAATCGATCGGACCAACCAAAAAAAGTTTCGAAAATTAAAATATGGAATCGATTTTAACCAAATATGTACACTATTAGTTTTAAAAGAATTAAACAATTAAAAAATATAGATGTAACAAAACTCACAAACAGAAAGAGAAAATAAAGAATTCCGAAAGTGCAGTATGCGTTGCAAAAACTAGCCAGAAAATACCAGCAATTTTACGCGCCTATAAGACCCAGTGACGTCGAAAGAGAATCAGAATCAGAAAGAGCTTTATTGCCAAGTATGCTTGCACATACAAGGAATTTGTTTTAGTGACATATGCTTCCAGTACACAGAGACAAAAACACACAGAAAAAAAAAAAAAAAAAACACATTACGAAAAAGGAGAATTACAAATTGGCAAATAAATAAGTGTATAAACAATTGTGCTATAAATGATAATGGAATAGGATTGAGTGAGATGCAGGAATGTTCTAGGATGGAGGGTTAACAAATAAATATAAGGATATTGCACATTTATAAGCATAATTGGGGAGCATTTAACTGTTCATGAGGTAGATTGCCTGGGGGAAGAAACTATTCTTGTGCCTTGCTGTTCTGGTATTTGCGGCTCTGAGGCGCCGGCCAGATGGCAAAAGTTCAAAGATGGGGTGACTTGGATGTGAGGGATCCAGAGTGATTTTCTGAGCCCTTTTCCTTACTCTGGATGTATACAGTTCTTAAAGGGTGGGCAGAGGAGCACCAATAATCCTTTCGGCAGTCCGAACAGTTCTCTGTAGTCTTCTGATGTCTGATTTTGTAGCTGAACCAAACCAGACCGTAATTGAAGTACACAGGACTGACTCAATGACGGCTGAGTAGAACTGTTTCAGCAGCTCCTGTGGCAGGTTAAACTTCCTCAGCTGGCGAAGGAAGTACAACCTTTGTTGGTCTTTTTTCACAATGGAGTCAATGTGATTGTCCCACTTCAGGTCCTGAGAGATGGTGGTTCCCAGGAATCTGAATGACTCCACTGCAGTCACAGTGCTGTTCATGATGGTGAGTGGGGAAAGTGCAGGGGGGTTTCTCCTAAAGTCCACAATCATCTCCACTGTTTTGAGCGTGTTCAGCTCCAGGTTGTTAAGACTGCACCAGACAGCCAGCTGCTCAACCTCCTGTCTGTAAGCAGACTCGTCACCGTCCTGGATGAGGCCGATGACTGTAGTGTCGTCTGCAAACTTCAGGAGCTTGACAGAGGGGTCTTTAGAGGTGCAGTCGTTGGTGTACAGGGAGTAGAGCAGAGGGGAGAGAACACATCCCTGAGGGGCACCAGTGTTGGTGGAGCAGCTGTTTGACATGAATTTCCCCAGTCTCACTAACTGTTGCCTATCTGTCAGAAAGCTGGTGATCCACTGACAGATAGAGCTAGGAACAGAGAGCTGGGTCAGTTTAATCTGGAGGGTTGTTGGGATGATGCTGTTGAAAGCCGAACTAAAGTCCACAAACAGGATCCTCACATAAGTCCCTGTTTTGTCCAGATGTTGCAGGATGAAGTGCAACCCCATGTTGATTGCATCATCCACTGACCTGTTTGCTCGGTAAGCAAACTGCAGGGGGTCCAGTAAGGGTCCAGTGATGTCCTTCAGATAAGCCAGAACCAGTTTGGCTGCGAACCTCTTATGCTGCATTCACACCAAACGCGAATAGAGCATCTGGCACGAATGATTTCAATGTTAGGTCAATGTAAAGATGCGTTTACGCGCATCTGTAGGTCTCGCGACACGGTAGACGCGAATTCGCCTCATTCGCGCATCTAGTTACAGGACATTCTGAGGTATGAAAAGGACCATTGCAAGTTGACAGCGACTGGCTTTTGTGGTGGAAAATTGGCAGTAATACCCCCACCTTGCACAGCTGTACCTGAGTGTCCCTGGTACATCAGTGTGGTCGGAGCGCGTCTTCTCAACAGCTGGACATATATATATATCCTTAATCACTTGTTGCCCAAATATTTGCATATGCATTTTGTACTATAACTATGCATGTTCCCTGGGAATCAAACCCTTGATCTTTGTGTTGCTAGCACCCTGCTTCTTTGATATGGGGGTTGTTGTGATTGTGATCTGTCATGGTAAAGTGTGTTTTGCGGTGTAATGTCAGAGCTGATGGTGTGGACAGGCTGTCCATCAGTCGGGGAATGATGAGGGTGTGGGGCGTGTCCCTCAGGAGCAGCTGACATGCCCCGCGTGTCACATGACCCCCTCGACAGCTGCGCTCCCCCCAGTGCTCTCCACTTATCTGTGGGCCCAAGGGATCTGTAACACCTCCACGCACAGTCATGCACACTTACTGACAGCCTGTACCCTGTCTCCATCACACTGGAGCCCTCAGATGGGAGCCAGATACAGCATGTGGCATGCTAATGATATGCTTCCATGCAATTGTGTGGTCCAGGCCTTATTAAGGCCTAATTGAGCTGCCTTGCTTTGAGATGCGCTGGATTTAATTATCATCTTTGTTGGGTTGCTGTGACATACTGTTTTGGCTTGGTCAAATGTTATTGTTGTACACATAATTATGCTTTTCTGGGCTTAACAAGGTTTTAGAACATGTTTCTTGATATTAGGCTAAAGTTTATATGAATATATACTGTAGGGAAATAAATTTATTTTATGTACTATATATATATATCATTTTATGTGTTTGAATATGTTTTATATATATACAGTACAGACCAAAAGTTTGGACACACCTTCTCATTCAAAGAGTTTTCTTTATTTTCATGACTATGAAAATTGTAGATTCACACTGAAGGCATCAAAACTATGAATGAACACATGTGGAATTATATATGGAATTATATACATAACAAAAAAGTGTGAAACAAATGAAAATGTCATATTCTAGGTTCTTCAAAATAGTCACCTTTTGCTTTGATTACTGCTTTGCACACTCTTGGCAGTCTCTTGATGAGCTTCAAGAGGTAGTCACCTGAAATGGTCTTCCAACAGTCTTGAAGGAGTTCCCCGAGAGATGCTTAGCACTTGTTGGCCCTTTTGCCTTCTGTCTGCGGTCCAGCTCACCCCTAAACCATCTCGATTGGGTTCAGGTCCGGTGACTGTGGAGGCCAGGTCATCTGGCGCAGCACCCCATCACTCTCCTTCTTGGTCAAATAGCCCTTGATGCCTTCAGTGTGACTCTACAATTTTCATAGTCATGAAAATAAAGAAAACTCTTTGAATGAGAAGGTGTGTCCAAACTTTTGGTCTGTACTGTGTGCATATATATATATATATATATATATATATATATATATATATATATACACAATGTATAAAAAAGTTCCAGCACTATAATATCACTTATATAAAGCTGTCTGTTATTGGCTCTCTGAATGGGTCAAATGCCCCATTGCAGGTCTGTCAGTGTAGTGTAGAACAGGATGTGTCTATCCTATCTGTACACAGTTGAGATAGCTCCTCTAAATGCCCTCACCAGTCTCATCAGGTCAATCCTGCTCCATGTACTTTTGCATCCATTCATTTTTTATTATTTAACCCAGAAATAAAATACAGAAAATGCATTTTTTTTTCTTTAACAGTTAAAAAACACTGGTGAATAGAATAAGCAGAAACAAACTAATTAAACTAATATTAAAAATCATAAAAATTATATAAAGCAAATTTTTAATGTATAGGCTATAAATGCTACATTTCTAGCTTTTTAGCCTCCCTTTACAAATGCTACAAGTCCCCTCTCGATCTATCAACTTGGCTACCGGTAATCTGTTACTTCATGAAAACCTTTGGCATAAATATTTTAAAAACATGTATGAAATAGTCATTACATATTTCTTTGCATTTAAATGTATCTAATGCCAGTTCTAGTGCTAGAGGGAATGAAACAAAAGCAAGAGCACATCAGTTGAAGCTAAAGAAATAGAAGTAGACTACTAGTGAATCATATTTTTTAAACCCTCCAGTGTGTATTTGTATTTGAACTCTGGAGAGCTTCAAAGTTTCTCTATTTTCAATGAGTTTTTGTAGCATTGATTGATCACTGACATTTCTGTTGATTTCTTCACCGCACAGAATACCACAGTTTTCTTCTTTGGAGTGTTACAAGCTTTTGGTGCATAATGAAGTCTCAAATCCAAGAAGATATTCTTTATCAAAGTTAAGACTCTGCCAAGCCCCCCAAAACGGCTAATTTGAACACGCCCCCCACAAGTCTGTGTCACAATGTGGAAATATTTGCATAATGCTGCCCAAATGTTCACACAAAGAAGGATGGCATGGTTTCAGTAACGCAGTTAGTGTTGAAGCAGCCATGTCAGGGAGATGTTGTGTGTATCTAGGAGAAAGCAAAAGCACTTTATTTGGCCTTCTGAAAGTTAGATGCATTTAGGAATCTTTAAGATTACTTGCAGCAGAACAGCAACATATTTTATGGATGGCCTTTTCGTGAACCTAGGAGAGGAGTTTATTCTGACTTTCCTATGACAATTTGGTGCCTCTGAATCAGTTACTGTATGTATTTTTGTTATTAGATTAAGTATTTGCAAGTGACTGTTCAAATGCAGTTTTGCATCCTGTGTGTGTGTGTTTGTGTGTGTGTGTGTGTGAGAGAGAGAGAAAGAGAGAGAGAGAGAGAGAGACAGTGACACACAGTGTTAGTGTTCTGCAAAAACATACAAGGTTTATCACTGTGTCTGTCACATGACTCTGTTCCCTTTTCAAGCTTGACCTTATGGTAAAACTAAGAGCAATATAGACTGTCTTTACATTTATTTTGAAAGATGAAGCTCGCAATTATGCAAAGGGGCAAAGCTCTTTAAGCAGCATTTGTCATATTAATGAACTCTTTAGTGTAGAATATCTTAACGTCTGCACTCTGCAGAGATTAGCCGTTGTTGTTGACTTGGTTCATCAGAATAAGGTGAAATTTATAATTGGGTGACCGGCCGAGTGTGCATGCCATTCGTCATCCCAAAGCACCAGAGGTGTTCCTTTAATGAACGCTGGTGTTCCACAAGCTTAGTATGTCATTGTGGCTGACACTAACAAAGTGAATGTGCCCCATTTAGAGACTAAGAAACTGTGCCTTGTGTAGGCGTTGGTTCCAAACCAACGGAGCATCTTCGCTTTTGATGTTGACATCATTTTGCTTTTTCGCAAATTTCATGAAAGATGCTTGATTTAAATCCATGGCTTCATCCCAGGCTGTACAATTAACCTAGATCTGCAAACAAAATAGAAATGGATTGATCAGACATTTCATATATATGTATATAAATATAAATGACTGACCTGAAATACATTTTTCTTAATTATACTTTTTGTTTCATTTTAGTGATAAATTTGATTTATTTATCATTAAAAATGGTGGTTGAGGTTACATATAAGCTGCGTCCGAAATCGCATACTGCGTACTGAGTACTACATTTGAATTTGAACGTACTACTCGACCGTTAGAAAAGTACGTTCTATATAGTATGAATGTGGGTAGTATGAATGGAATTCGGACGTACTACATCCGCCATGTTGACATTGTCACGTGACATACGTCGTCACAACAGCGCGTAAATTTAAAGAGCCCAATCTACTGAGCGAACATGATATAAAATCGGTGATGTTTTTCGTTATTCTTACCGCTTTCGTCTGTGTTTTTACGTCGTTTGAATTAACAATTCAAAGCAGGCGTCGGTCAGCTGTTCGCAGATCACACCTTCATTGACAGCTTGTTAATCCTTTACTAAATATAAATTTATCTTTTAATTTTCTACCTCAGAATAACAGCAGCTACATCTGTGAACAGAATGACAGCCTGATTTTATGTAAGGATATAAAGTAACTCATTGTAATAAATAAATACAAATAAAATTACACAAAAGGAACATAAATTAATTAATAAACTTGAATGAATGCTTAGACAAATACACACACAAATATATACACATAAATACATTATAGAAATATACACAGAAACACACACACACATATACACGCATCACAATATATACATAAATACATACATAATATATACATTATAGACAATATACATACATTTATAAATATATATATATATATATAGATAGATAGATAGATAGATAGATAGATAGATATATCAGCAAAAATGTGTAACCTATTGGAATTTTATTTTAAAAAACTAAAACTACATATTTACAGACTGTGAACAGCATCGTACAGGCTTCTGTCACTGGCCTTTGACATCCAAGAGCTGCATAACATAGTGCACAGAATGAGCAGGTCTGTCATGGGGATTTTGAGGAGGCTGATTGTCTTCTCCACCACAGATGACAGGCAGTGGAAGCAGCTTTTTTTCTGGTAGCTGGCACAATAGATGGCTGTCACATACAAACTGAACCACCAGCAAGTGAAGTCCAATGTTATTTCAACAGGAAGCGGTTTCATTGTGTTCAGCTGCAGGTCACCAGCAGGAGAAGTCCCATGATATGTTTGTTGAGTATCCTGGGTCTGTGTATGATGCCAGGGTGCTGAAGAACAGCTCTATTTACACTGGAGGCCTGTATCCACCTGCAGGAAAACACATCCTGGGAGATGGTGTGTGTATCCTTGTTTGAGTGCACACATCTGCCTCATCAAAGCAGACAGAGAGCCAGAACAGAATCCTGCACAGGTTTGATTCAACACCAATGATGCTCGTGCACAGAACATTGTTGAGAGAGCCTTCAGGATGATGAAGACAAGCTGTGCTCCATCTTCTTCTTCTTCAAGGCCCTGGAAGTGAGTCCTGCCTTTGTGCCAGATGTTGTTGCATGCTGTGCAGTGCTCCACAACCTCCGTCTTCTGAATAAGGACATTGCGGATCCACAAATTGTAGAGGATCATGACGATGATACACTGGAAACCCAAAACACAGAAGCCAGCACAGGAGAGCATGTGTGGGACAATCTGACCACAGCTGTGTCACACCAGACGACCGTGTGCAGCTCTTCAAGAGCAGGATTACCTGTAGGACAGTTGAACAGGTTAAGACTCTGCAGATCAGTTCATGTTCTCATAGTGCTATTGTTTAAGCTTCTGTAAGTTATAAAGGTAATTTTAAGACTGTCAAATCAAGATATACATATATTACTTAAGAAATATACATATAAATATATATACTATAAATCACATAAATATGTATAAATACACATGTAAATATTTAAATTTAAACATGTGTATTTATATATACACATAAATATATTACACTCATAACTGGGAATTCATATTACAGTTATTTGAAAATCTAGCAACATATAACATATCATACCAACATATTTACAACAAGTTTAATTTTACAAATATGTATTACTTTGTCCCTGGGGTAAATTTTAGATTTCCACTGTTTTCACTCATTTTTGATACCCAAATGTAAAGTCCTCATCTACACATACAGTTACTGAACTGAAGCTGCTGAAGTTTATTTTCCTGACATTATTATAGAAACGTCTTAAGAAATTCCCTTTTAGTGTTGCTTTAAGCTCTATTATACTACTTTATAAAAATGTTAATGTGGTTTTGTCTGAAGCTTTGTGCTCTTATCCATATAGAAATTAAAAATAAATAAATAAATAAAGAGAATAATTTAAATGTGACCTGGTGTATGGGTATTTCTCTAAAGTGTGGCACCCATTCTCAAGACAACATTTTTCAGATGTTAAGATGTTGCTTGTTTAAAAAACAACTGGAAACTGCTACAAAATCAGTGTGCATGCATACAAGTGCTTCAAAAGTTATTTGCTATTAAGCACTTTGCAACTGACAAAATAGCAACTGGAAATACCTGGAAATTCATATTATAATAAAAAAACCATCATAAATCAGTGATGATCCTAACATAAATACATGTAAAGAGTGTGTGTAGTTAAGATTAATTTTAATTTATATACTTACTGACTTATGCTTTCCAGTGAGTAGGGTTTCATCAGTGGATGAGAACAAGAGTGTATTCATCTGTAATATCAGAACAGGATTTACACATTACTGATGATTTATGATCAAACTGAGGCAACTATTAACAATAGTTGGCCATGTAAGTTATCCAACAATTTTTTATCAAAATATCAACACTAGGAAAATGTAAATTAACTCGTTAAAATTTTGTAACTTTATCTCATTAAATTACTTAACGAGCCGTCTGATCGATAATGATTATTAAATATATTTTTAAACTCAATTTACAAAATAATCTCATCAGTTTACAATGTGTAAAACTTTAACAAGTCAGTCGATTACTTGGATTATGTTAAACAAGTACACTTTAACCACAATGAACAGCGTTTATCCATATGGTACTTACACTTCAAAACAGCGGCGTCACGATTTTCCGTTATTTTCGAATACGAGTATGACGAGTCCTCTCCCGTGGCCTCATGGGATAGAGTAGTGTCCATCCTATGCATGCTACGGAATTCGGGCGGAAGTAGTAGGCCATCCGGGTACATTTCACCTACTGTTTTTCGAATACTAAGAATTCGGACATACTACTTGCTTCGCATACTGTTTTTCGCCTACTATATAGTATGGAAGTATAAGACTTCGGACGCGGCCATTGTCTATGAAAAAAGTACTATATAAATGTAACTAATGATATTAATAAATAGCTATTGACCTTCATATATACATTCATTAATGAACCAATTGACCCTACAGCTATGCCATATGTTGCTGTCGGCTAGATAAAACTGAAGCTCTCTAGTTGGTTAATTTGCCCTGGTTAATTTTCTCTAAATGTTGTCATCATTTTCTAGACACCATGTTCCCACATTTCTCTTGCTCTCTTTGTATATCCATCAGATTAATTTTTAATATCATTATTCAATCAGAATCTCCTTTGATCTTGAGTCTCCGTCCCTCCCTCATCTCTCCTCTCACCCTTCGCCCCTCGAGCTGTGTTGGAAATATCTATACCCCATTTCCCACCTTTCTTGTCTTAATGAACACACTTCTGAATTATTTACCACGTCTTTTATTTCCTCTGTTTTTATTGTGTCTGAAGGGAAAAAAACATCAATAAATAAATAACCCTGATGGCTACTGCTTCATGGAACATGGAAAAAGACAAGTGTGGTGAATATTCTTTCCTGGAAACTTGTCATCTTGTTGACATTGAGTGTTCGAGCGTAATATCTTGCAAACTGATAAACATGAGATAGATTTGTGTTTGTAGTGTTGTGAGCTAGTCATGTGTATGCTACATCTCTCCATAACAGTTTCCCCGTGTGTGTGCGTATGAATAACTGAATTTGTATGTCCATGTATGGAGGAGATGCTGTGGAGACCCCGTTGCCATGGTAACATGGATGGAATGAGTGGGCGGTAGCCCCTCTGACAACCTTTATTTTCCACAGCTTTCTGTGTCTCTGATATTAACCCTTAACCCAGAGAAACAGTGAGAAGGCAGCATGAGCGAGGGTTTGTAGAAATCAAGAAACTGAATAATTATGGAAAAAAAGCTATTCTTAAGGTCTTTGCACAATGATTCCGAAATGTTCATCCGAAATTTTCGCACGTTGAAAAATAAATATGACCTCACGTTGTGTCAATCATGTTTACACACTGCCTCCGAAACTTTGGTCTGTCATAAAAAAAAATCTGATCAGTTTAGATTTTCTGCATTTTCTCATCTGTAGCATGCATTTTGATAGGAAAGCATGGTGAACACGAAAAAAAAACAAAAAAACGTTGGCAATCTACGATACAGGTCAGTTGTCAGGTGGTTAGGGCGGCTCTCTGCTCTCCTGTGCACTCCGGTGCTGTCAGCGTAAATCAGAGGCCTTTATGAAGATAAGAGGACACATCCATGCAAGGAGGACCCCTGGGTAAACTGCATAGGATGTCAAGTCAATAAAGCAGAGAAATATCGGCTCAAGTCAGCAGTGCGGTGATCTGGGTGCACTTTAGAACTTTCCACAGCAATGGAAAAAGGAGCGTGCTTATGTCGCTGTGTAAAGAAAAGTTCAACATGGGTGTCAAAGAGAGACCCATTCATCCTCTTATAAAAAGGATAGAGAATTGTTGCCCTATCTTTTATAGCTAATAGATTCTCTGTTGTTATGTTTTCAGACCCGATTTTTCTACAGAATTTTCAACTCGGCTGTTTGTATGTTAGGATTATTCATAAAAAGAACTTAATAATATGAGACGTTCCTACTGGAATCAGATTACACTTGCTGTGTCAAATATTTTTGATTCACTGAAAAGAATCTGGGTTGCCATTTGTTTTGTTTTTTATAGCCGGAAAGAAATCAGTTGAGTTACTTGCAACAGGTTCATGCAAATTATATGCTGGTCTTCAAAAAGACCCAGACACGGTGACAGTGGAATGCATCGAGAAGGCCAGTCAACTGATATGAATTATGAATTTAGGTGAATTTAGGGCAAATTGTACCGGCAGGGAAGGCCAGGCTATAAATTATTTACCCTGCAGGGGGTCTCTGCAAATTACAGGCCCCCCTCTATATTTCCTTGTCTTCTGCCACTCCTCTTTTTCCCCATTACCTTCAGTCACCTATCTCCTTTCCCTCTTTTTTTCCTTTTCCTCTTTCTTTGCCTTCAGATCTGTTACTGTCCGTCGCTCGGGTTTCCAGACAGACAGACAGACCCTCAGGGAGGTCTTGAGGGTGGAGGCCAAGCATGTATTCATTTATTTCTCTCATCCATCTCTCTCTCCTCCAGTCTTTGTCACACATCTTCACAGTTGGGGGTTGTAAATATTTAAAGAGGAGGCATGACAGAACCCAGCCCTTATAAACACATGACTTTCACTGGATAAACACTCTTAGTTCTGCTGCGGTTCTGCAAAACGGTAGAACGCAGGGTATTGTTTGATAAAATGGTCTGTGTGTGGATTAATATCTAAAGTTTTTGTTTCTGATTTTAAATGTGTGTGCTAGAATACTAGTTGCTTGAGGGTGCAGGGAAATAATTATGGAAGCACATGATGATGTAAGAACAGATAAGAGATATTAGATCTTAAAACAGTCAAGTCTACATGGTCCCCTGCTGGATTTTCTTGTAGCTTGAAATATATCACTGAGACACTTCTGTGTGATTGACATGACTACTGCCTTCTCAAAACGGTTTTTATTAATCTTTGTCAATGTTAGTTAATAAAAATATATCTGTTCATTGTTAGTCAATGTTAGCTCCAGTCCATTAAGTAGCATTAATAGATGCAACTTTTTAATAATGTATTAGTAAATGTTGGAATCAGCATGAACTAATATTAATAAATGTTTGATAATTAATGTGTTTAACTACTGTTAACAAATGGAACCTTATTGTAAAGCGGTACCATTGTAATATTATAAAATATGATTCATAATTTAACTCTTTTTATTATATTTTAAAATGTAATTTATTAATGTGATGGCAAAGCTAAGTTTTCAGCATCATTACTCCAGTCTTAAGTGTCACATGATCCTTCAGAAATCATTCTAATATGTTGATTTGGTGATTAAGAAACATTTATTGTTGTCAATGTTGAAAATATGTGCTGCATAACATTTTTCAGGGTTCTTTGATGAAAGTTCAAAAAGCATTGGAAATAAAAATTTTGTAACCATGTAAAAGTCTTTCTAAATAGAAATAGTATTTATGCATTTATTTATTTTGATACAAAATTTTTAAATATATATATATTTAATATGTTGGGTCCACTAAACATTTGAAAACAACTGAAGAAAAATAAGACAATTAAATTATTAAATAAGAAAGCATTTATTTTGATTTCATATGCCCTGAAGAGTGCCTGAACAGAAACTCTTGAGTAATATATTGAACAGTCAATTATTCTGGTGTCAGTAGTTCCAAAACATGGATTTGGATTTATTTGGTATGACTTCAACCCTAGATACTTTGTCTTCAATAAAATGTTATAAATACAGACAATATTTATTTATAATAGTACCATCGTATCCATCAGGATGATATAGAATTACATAAAGACCCATTTACTGTATGATCGGATAAACTCAGGATCAAATAAGGGCGGGATTTACACGTCTACAATTCTACAATGATCCAGCTGACATGACAGGAATTAGCATACCAGATGAAGGTTTTTTTTTTGCTTACTGCTCTCAGTTCCTGAAATACAGTATTCAGCAAGTTCAAATTGGTCCCCTGAAAATTATATAACACCTCATATAGCCTTCTAAAAATACAACTTTCTCACTATTAATGTATTTAAATAAGAACCGTCCTTGTCTAGTTCCAAAGTTCTTGCATTTAGAAGTTTAAAAATGCTCCCCTTTCATTTTTCAGAAATAAAAGTTATGATCATCACAGTCTTTGCTGTGATTACATTAACATCAACTTTCTATGATGAAATGACTCACATTTCCAGTGAAATTCAAGCAGTATATGCTGCGAGTGACATGCTCCATTTCGCAAAGATAATTGCTTGTTTTTCCCATTGGGGTTGACATTACACAATTTGCTTATGATAATGATGCATCAATTCTCTGCTTTACTGAAAGCATGCTATGTTTATTATTGTTTATTTATGGTTTTGTTTTGTTTATAATGCACATCTGTTCTCCCGAAAATACATAATTGCCATTGGTTCTATTCTGCTACAGGGCATTAATGACGTTTAGTCTACGACCTTCGGTAATGAGGCAGGTGACAGGATTAGATACTATCACTAACAGCTGCACAGTGGCGCTGAGAGACCCGGACCATTGTCAATCTCCCTCACATCAGCAATAGAGGCCATGTAAGCTGTGATAGACAAGGTTCTTATCAGCATGTTTGGGTTCAAGTAGTGCCTAGAGCTCATTTCATGGATATGTGACGCTCCCCCTTGGTTACACACCCTCCCTTCTTCCTTTATTCCCTGCAAGCAGTCATGCTTGACTTAGTCACCTAGTTAGTGGCTGCTGCTTGATCATACATTACTGGCACCAGCTTGATTGGCGGCTGGCTCCCTCCAGAGCAGCCGTGTGACAGGGCTAACCGGACTATGCTTAGCACCTCTTCAGCAGTTCGGTAAAGGCCCAACTCAATTCGTCTTCATTTGATGGCATTTGTTAAAGGCCAACAGAGGCTAACCTGGCATCTAATTGGCTGCTGACAATTCCCCTCCCCATCTGATCAGTTCATACCAATATTGTTGATTCTAGAGGACGAAAAGAGAGGAAAGGTGACTGATTGATTGGGCAGCTGTGTGATTTAATGGAGGAAGGGATTACTGTCTCAGCTGTCAACTTCTATCAGCCCTTCTGCTCCTCTTCTGCTTTTCTTCTCTACTCTAATTTTTGCAATCACGATGAGATTTGCAGGCACAGCACCCATTCAAGGTGACTGTGCTTAATGAGCCACGTAATCCAGGATTGAGGTGCTACACCAACATTGTGTATGCTCTTCCATATGTGACCTGTAAGTAACATTATGTGGGCTCAAAGGGGGAGTCAAATGTTCCAGTAGCTATAAAAATTTCCATTAAATATCACTTCTCCTCCTACAGTTTTTCTGGGTTGAAAAGATCAGCATGTTATATTTTAGATGCTGATATGTTGGTGTCAGGCTTTAAGCAGCAATATTTTCTTTGTCCACAAAGGAATTGTTAGCAGTAAGACCATAATAACGGATGTGTGAGTTTCTTCCATATCAGGTTTTTCATTTACTGGTTTTGGTTGATATAAGATATATATATAGGCATATATTTGAATATGTAATTTTGAATGCTTATTTTTTCTATTTTTACATTTGATGAACTCTGCCATCATCTAGGCTCACTCAAAGTTAATCTTTAAAAACACTAGTAAACCTCAAAATGTATATCCGCATTTCATACTGTACATTATAATGTTGTGATGCCTCAGTTCACTTGTAGCATTTAAAATTTTAGTTTTTGTTTTATTTTTAATGTATTTAAACAAAACTTATAGAATTTTAGATCAACCCATTTATCAGTTATTAGCCAAAACATAAAAAGACAAAAATTAAGGTTACATTTTCAGCAAATTTTTGATACAACTTTTGATAATAGATTTTATATCATTGATAAATTATTTTCCCACACAGATTTCACAATGGGTTCAAGTAGTTGGTTACAGAAATTTACCTTGTTTGCTTGAATACATTAACAACGATTACAATTCTGACATGGTGATACTTTTTTTTTTTCAGGAAATAGTTCAAAAGTGACTTCTTTATATTTTTATCGCTACACTATTGACAATTGATTTTTTTGTGACCACACCTTTACATGGAATTATAATATACATTTTTGTGTTGTATTTTTCAAATTTTTTAATTTTGATAAAATAGTATCAATTTGTTTTATGTTGATTAAGGGGCAGCAGAAGTGTCAGGGAAGAGGGTTGAGACCATAGACTGTATAAAAACATGGACATAGTGTCCGTAAGGTCACCTATAGGTTACCGTAGAGCGTTTTTGAATCCGAAAGTGTGCAGAGCGGGCCATCGCCATCTTGGCACCGTGTCACTCCGGGGTAATCGAAAATGAGCAAAAAAGGCGGGAGCTGGTCGTTGAAACCACACCCACCATGCCCACAGCGATGACATCAGTGGCAATCCACTTGTCACTCAAGTGGCCACACCCTTAATTATGCAGAACTGAATGAAATAATTTTCTGAACAAAGCTGTAAACATGTTTTTTTCTGCTGTAAAGTTGGGCATTTTAACATGGGGAGTCTATGGGATTGACTCCCTTTCGCAGCCAGCCTCCAGTGGCCAGTCGATGAATTGCAGTTTTAGTCACTTCCTTGTTGGCTTCACGAGAGAGCGGGAGGTTGCCTGGGGCCTTGTGGAACTGTGATCCAGCCCTTGTCCACCAGCTAAACCAAACCACAGCAGACCTACATGAAACGGCTTGGAAATTCATGCTATACTGGGCTGGTCTTTTCAGCAAGGATGACTTTAAGTGTGTGCAAGGGTGTGGGAGAGTGAAAGATTTGCTTTACCCCCCTATAACCTTTCCTTCTGCTCCAAGGTCACTCAGCTCCAGGGTTTGGCACCAGTAGGGTACAGCAGTGCCCAGTTAAAGATATGCATAACACTTCATTTCATCCAGCATTTCATCCTCATTCTCTGTCTAAAGTTTTTATCACATGTCCTCTGGGAGCTCTTTTTTGTACAGTAGTGTGATCAAGGCTTGTGAAAGAGAAAAGACGGTTGTTTGATCCAGTGATAGTACTGATAGTACTTTGTGGTGTCATTTGGCAGGCCCTAGTACAGATGGAGAACTCCTCCTGCAGAGTATCTCTTAAGCCTGTGGCGTGAGCGATAGCAGCTCTAATAGATGCTTATCTTCTCTTTTAAAGAGGGTCCTCAAAAAGACCCAGCCATTTTTATATTCATCTTACACCAGCCTCAGTTTATCATTATACAGTATATCAATAAACCTGACCATTAAGGTCTTCTGAGATCTTGCTGAGGAAATCCATTGAGTAAATTGCTTTATAAGATGAATGTGGATCTGTGATTGCGATAAGGACATTTTGCCATGTGCTTGCACTTACGGTCACTTTATCTGTAAAATGATGTCTGGTATTTATATCAGTTGAATGTATTATATCTTGTTCTGTATTAAGTCTTCTAGGAAAAAGTGGCCAGACTGGCCACTTTAAGTAATGAAGTGCCTTGATATAGAAGATTTAGCTGATACTAACTTTTAAGCATATATCTTATATGTAGAGTATATAGTAATACTTTTTATCGAGTAAAAAGATATTACTCTGCCTATATCAGATACAATTATATTTATTAGTAGTAGCAGAAGTAGTACAAAGAAACAAATACAAAAGTGATCATTTAAATATTATTATTATTATTATTATTATTATAGTATTAATGCTACTACTATTACTATCAATAATAGCAAAAAAAAAATATATATATATATATATATATAATACATAGAAGCTGTATAAATGTACGAATACGTATTATATACTGATAGTAGTAAATAATTTTTTTTTTTAATTATATTTGTATAAACAATTTAATCTTAACCAACAAAAGTAACAAGGTACTACCATGGCTGCTGGACTTCTTTAAAGTACTCTGGAGTACAGTGTAGCCTACTGTAAATGTCATGGTACCTGACATTAATTTGATAATGCACCATAGTATAGTGTCTGATACCATCCCTCTACCACGGTACCACCTATTTAAATTTGGTAATAGTTGACTCACTGGTATTAACATTTATGTTTATTCATTTGGCAGATGCTTTTAACTAAATCGACTTACATTGCTTTAAGTACCAGGAATGTAATCATGTAACGATTAAACGCGAGTCGGTTGGAAATTGATTAAAATATGCAACACTTCAAATCGGTTGAGATGCCAACCAAATCGCGATACAAGGGTAGGAGTTTATATGAATGTATGTCTGAGCAGACATACATTCACTGACTTACTGTCTTATATTTCTTTTCATCTTGTCTCTATATAATGCATATTAAAAAGCATAACTGCAGCACTGTTTTGTTTACAGTGTAAACCAGAAACGCTTAAGTGCAGTGAAGAGTGAATCTGTGTCTGTTTCCTTCAGATATGTTTTACGTAGTATAGTTTCATAAAACTGAAGTCAGCTTATCTGTTTTTGCTTCAAATTTGTGAAATTATACATTCTAATTTAGATTAAAAACTGCTCATATTGCATGTATGCAGCATCTTTGTTTGGATCATGATTAAAATGCAGTGGTTGCCTCTCATTTTAAATGGAAAGCGCACAAAGTCTTATTTTGTTTATATAAAGAGATTTATTTTATTTGTGTTATTTATTTGATTTGGGGTTTGTTTTAAATTTTCAATTAAGTTTTGTTATTTACATTTACATTATATTTACATTTAGTTTTTTAGCAGACACTTTTATCCAAAGTGACTTACAAATGATGAGAAGCAATCAAAACCATCAAAAGAGCAATAATGTGCAAGTGCTATATTAGTATATAGTGTTATAATTCAGTTTCACAAAGAAACGTGCAGCATTTTGTCCAAACAATAATAAAAGGACATTTCATTTATAATTTGTCTCAAATCTCATTTTGTTAGATCGTGAATTGAATCGAACCGTGAATTCAAAATTATTGAGTGAATCGTTACATCCCTAAAAGTACGTTAGATTTAAATCAATTCATGCATTCCCAAGGAATCAAACTCATGGCTTCTATGTTCTATGATTTGCTTTACTGTATGGTCACAACATATCATGCACCTCTGTTTTTTACTGTGCCCCGAACTCCATCCCTCTCTTTCCCTCTGTCCTGGGCCATGTGGAGGTCTGAATGTTTTTCCTCTACACACATGGGTCTCCCCCTCCTGCTCCTCCCTCACTCTCTCTCTCTCTCTCTCTCTCTCTCTCTCTCATTCTCCCTCTCTCTCCTCTCTTGTAGTTAAAGTGCATCAGGACAGTGACCTGAGACAAAACATACAGGAAGAAGAAACAGTGAAGATTGCTCTTCCCTGACTGGGATAATCGCAGATTTTCCTGCCCGTTGTGTTTGTGCCTGTCAGCGGGTGCAATGCCTGCCACAATACAACAGCAGGTGGGCAGCAGGGGACGATGTGGTGCTCTCCTGCTCCCTCTCCTCCTGCTGTCCATGGCCCCCAGGCCTGGGAATGCCACCATCAACATCCCATCCAAATGTGAGTACAGGACTTTACATTGCCTTCAATATGCATGTGCATGTCAAGTTTTTATTTATTTATTTATTTTTAATTTGCATTGATTTTTGCAGTATTATAATGTTTCCTATGGTATATTTTTATAATTAAAGGTAGTCTATGTGAGTTAAAAAGTGCAGAATGAACAAGCTTCCTAAAGCTATAAACAGCACTGGGTTTGTTGCTATTATTGTGCATCTGCAATTTAAGATTGCAGCTATGTATCAGTACATCAGAGTATCTCTTTCTTGCCCCTCCAAACACACATACACACACAAAAGAAGAGGAGAGGAGAAAGACTAGATGATAACAACTGCAAAACAGAAATGCACCAGAATGAGATGACAGTGAAGAGTTACACCTATATTAAAGGTCAAGGAAAATAGCTAGATAGGGAGTTTAGTTTAGCTCTGCTTTGCCAGGATCTTGTTATCTCTGGTGAGCCTCTTGTTGGCCAGCTGATCTATAGTCCAGGTGTCTGAGCTGGCATCACACGTTTTCTTTGTTTTGCTTTCAAACAGTGTAATCATACTAGCGCAAACATTTGTTTCATTACAAAAAAAGGCTTAATGCAGTCTGTGTGTGGTCAGGTTTTGTCTTCACTGTGGGGCTAAATGTCCTCACGAGGATAGTAAAACCTGAACCATCTCATGAGGAAAGCAACCTAATAAACATTTAATGTCTTAATGAAAATCTAAAAATGCTAAATGGTTTTTGTTATGGAATAGAAAATATAAATGTACAAACATACATACATACATATACATATATATAATTTATAGAACTGTGCAAATCAATTCAACATCTAATCCTCATTTTAAAAAAAAGTTTCATAAATGAGACAAATATAAATGGTATCAAAATAAGAAATCTAAAAATGCCAAAGCCGTCTGTTGAGGTTTGGGTTAGATGAAGGGTTTTGTATTTAGGAATAATAGATATAAAGGTACAGTTTATGTGTTTTTTATGTATATGTGTGCATGCTTCTACATGTTACTAGTGTGTAAAACATGAGTGCATGTTGTCAATGTGCATAACTGTAATCTAAAAAGATGTCTTTTTTTCCCCCTTGCTGACTCAATGGATAGACAAAATAAGAGACTGTGAGTATTTCTAGCATGTAAAATATGTTTTTGCATGTACTAGCTCATTCCAATAACGGAAGACTCTGTTGCATGCAGCAACAGCCAGAACTGATCAGCTGAGAAATTTGTTTGTTATATTTAGAAGTGTGGGAATGATTGTGCAAAATTCAAGGGTGCTGCATTAAGGCATGAGTCTTTTAAAATGAATGATTTTCTTCTGTAGAGGCACGAGGGATCCATAAACTGGTCCATCATCAGTGATTACACTCATTTTTAAACTATGTCCTTTTTTAATATTTTCTTTTTTTTTTTTACTCCTTGTCCACCTGTTCTTGGTAATAAAATGAAGATAGACAGACAGATATGATTTATAGAGACAGACATAGTCTTTTCAGTTTAGCATGTACTCTGGTGCATCTGTACTTAAGCAAAGGGTGTTTGAAAAAAGCTCCCGTTCATAAAGTTAAATGAACAGCCAGTCCTTCTAGTCATGCATGTGACAGACTAAAGATTAAACTGCATAGTGAGGATCACTCTACCCATTCCTAAACATCAGTGTTGTTATGTGTCTAGTATAAGCACTTGTTTATAGCCTCAGTGACTCTGTCCGTAGATTACATCACTAATGCTTTATTCTCCCGCTGTCTGACTATCTGGTCTCAGTTTCTTCCCATTCTCCCATGCTTTCACAGGCCACTCATCCGTAAAACAACCGACATTTAGAAAGAACATGTCAGGCTCACCTAATCGTCATGTTTTACACTGCACTTTTCATTTCCCTCTTTTCACTTGGGAGTTTCTAATGACATGCATGATATTCTGTTTCCTGCATATGCCAATTGGAACTAATTGAGTGTGTGCATTGGTAAGATTCAGGGGCACTTGCTTCAGAACATTGCTGAGGTTTAGTGGGAAGCTTTACTGAAGTCAGTGGCACAGCAGATCATTAAGTTGTTTTGAATAGTGGTGTCATGTGATTACAGCAGGTCAGCAGGAAGGCTGCCTAACTACTGTGACTAATTTGCCTTCCCTTATCCACATCTGAAGTGACTTACAAATGGGCAATTATTATAGCTCTGTGAAAATAGATGTCTATTTCTATTTTTAGGGTGTTGCATTGCTAACTGCACAGAAATGTAACTAGATAATTGAATGTTTGGTGTGTGATTGTGTACTCTCTCCACAGTGAAAAGCCCCCCAGTGATTACCGCCCAACCAGAGTCTGTCACCACCTTTTCAGCAGATGACATCACACTCACCTGTGAGGCAACTGGGAATCCCCCACCCACGTTAGTATCCATAGCAACACGTTACATAATTTGATAACAGTTTACTTGAAGCCTATACGGTATATAATGCTTTATATATTGCATAAATAATTGTTCCCAAAGTTACAATACAAGAAAAATATATATATAATTAAGGTGTATTACATATAAGGTATTATGGATACTATTTTTGTGCATTATATACACTTCCATTCAAAAGTTTTTAATGCTTCTGAATAAAATCTCAAAACTTTTATTTGATCAGAAATACTATATAAAAACTATTATTACAATTCAAAGCAAAAGTTTTTTGAAGTTGTTGTTGAAAAAGTGAATTTTTTTATTGTAATATATTTTTAAATGTAATTTATTCCTGTGATGGCAAAGCCATTACTTCAGTCTTCAGTGTCACACGATCCTTCAGAAATCATTCTAATATTATTATTTAGTGCTCAGGAAACTTATTATTATTAGCATTGCTAAAAACTGTTGTGCTGCTTAATATCTTAGATGAACAGAAAGTTCAAAAGAACAGCATTTATGTAAAACAGAAATCTTTTGCAGCATTATTAATGTATTTATCTTTACTTTTGACCATTTTAATGCATCCTTCCTGGAAAGTAGTATTAATTGCTTTAAAAAAACAAAAATCTTATTGACACCAAACTGTTGAACAGTTTTTTGAGATAATTTATTATTAGTCTTCAAAGGGAAAAATATTTGATCACTATAGCAATTTAATTGAAGGATGTTACTTTTCTATATTATGTAAAAACATTACTGAAATGTATTTCTTATTTGCACTATTGCTAGGTTCCGCTGGGTGAAAGATGGTGTGGAGTTTGACCCCTCTAAAGACCCTGAACTCTCTGTGTCCAGAGATTCTGGGACCTTTTCTTTGACAGCCAAAGATGGACCCATTCATCAATACCAGGGCAGATATAACTGCTACGCGTCTAATGATCTCGGCACGGCGTTGTCTAACGAGGCTCGTATTGTCACAGAGAGTAAGTTGCTCTCATTACTGCAGCTTTATAAAGCGACACACTTATGATTGCCTGTTTGATATCCGGACGTTACCACATGCAGTGAGTTTTCTGTAGAGAATCTGGCACACAGCAGATAACAGCCCAAAATCAAGCCCCTTGCTCCCTGTTGTGTCATACACACAAAATGACATTAAGAGGAAAATTACAGCTCATTGTTTGTGCCAGTCACACTAGCAGTTCAAAGAATACCAGAACGAATAAAAATCTCAGATTGCATCCCAATTAGCTATCAAACACACCGAGCGGCACTTTGTACTTAAGAACAACAACAAAACTATTGTTTTGACTAGCTATCTAGCAATCTAGCGGTGTCCTTTCCTCTATCCCGACCTCTCTACCAGTTTCCCTGACAACAGTTACCTGAGAAACCAGTGAGAGTTGTGTAAGTGTGCCAGCGGGGACGGCCACTCGTGGGATTAATATGTGCAGGAAGTGAGAGTACTCAGCATGAGCGGGGCTAACAATAGCCCACATATTATGAACTCCACACGCAGCTGGGGCTGGCTACATTAATATGCACGTCTTCACACACCTATTTCATATGATTTCAAGCTAAGGCATCTTCTGCAGTGTTGGGGGTAAGACATTACAAATTACGCGACTTACGTAATCAGATTACTTTTTAAAAGTAAAAAAACTAGTAAAGTAACGCATTACATTTAAATTTACAAGAAAATATCTGAGTTACTTTTTCAAAAAAGTCATGGCAGTTACTTTGTTTTCCCATTTATTGACTGACAAGTCTCCTGTCCCCATATTGGGAGAAATCGGAAGTACAGAGGTGTAATGTGAACATGATGTTACTGTAGTTCTATACTAAATGTAAATGTGCATTAATTCATCCCACTCACAGAATAACAGATTTTGTATTTATCAAAATGAATTAAAACAGTGAAATGCAAACTTGACACAAACCTGCAATAATTAAATATGTTAAATTACACAAATGTATCTAATCCCATTTTATTAACAAGTGTCTTTGCTGCTGACCTTTGATGATCCAGTTCAACCATACTAATAAGCAAAAATGACTAATAATTGTGCTTCATTGTTTTTTATTGCTAAAGAATGTTGAACCTTCTTCTTGTGCGTTCTACCTTACAGACGAGAATTTAGAGGTTTATTCATTACACTTTTTGGTGTGAAAGGGCTTGTACATTTGCTATAAATAGAACTTAATCAAGCTCTGCTCAGATTTAAAAAGTAACACAAAAGTAATGCAAAAGGAATGTAATTCACTACTTTCCATAAAAAGTAACTAAGTAACGGGAGTTTTAGGGAGTAACAGAATATTGTAATGCATTACTTTTAAAAGTAACTTTCCCCTAAACTGATCTCCTGAATAATGTCAGCTATGTTGCTAGCTACTTAGCACACAAGGATAAAATGTATCTGAAATTGTGAAATTGTAATTTTCAATCTTTCCATTCCATGTCTAAGAATTTAAGTTTAAAGTCAGCAAAAAGTTTAAAAAGAAGAAATCAATACTTTTATTAAGTTAGGATAGTGAGGATCAAAAGTGAAAATAAAGACAACAAAAGATTTATATTTTAAATGAATGCTACTTGTTATTTTAGTATCATTGAGATATTATAGTTTCTATTAGTTTTTAATTTTGTATTTTCTGTTTTCTTTTTAATTATAGCTAAATGTTTAGCTTAAAATTAAGCTGTTTGTTTGTTGTTGCCATTTTTATTATATATATAATATGGCTATAGTATTTATTTATTTTGTAAATCAATTTTTGTTCCATCCATTCAACCATCCATCTATCCATCATTTCTTTTGTTCTATTCATCCATGCATCATCCATCCATCCATCTATTCATAATTTATTTTGCTCTATTCATTCATCCATCAATCCATCATTTATTTTGTTCTATTCATCCATCCATCCATCCATCAATCTATCCATCATTTCTTTTGTTCTATTCATCCATCCATCAATCTATCCATTATTTCTTTTGTTCTATTCATTGATCTATCCATCTATCTATCTATCATTTCGATGTTCTATTCATCCATCCATCCATAATTTCTTTTGTTCCATCCATCCAGCTATCTAACCATCCATCCATTTATTTTTTTTCTGTCAGTCCATCCATTCATCATTTATTTTATTATTTTGTATAAGTTTTATTGTTAGTTATTTTAGTACATAAAGTTAATAAAGTTAATGAAAATGAGAAGTAAATGAAAATGAGAAATGATGGCACTAGCTGTAATTAAAAAAAAGTTTACTTTATATTTTATTTTATTTTATTTCAGTTTAAGTTTATTATATTTCAAGTCAAAAGTTTGTATGTTTTAGATTTGGTATTTATAATCATGTGATGCAGTTCTTTTGAACTGTCTATTCATAAAATAATCCTGAGAAAAAAAAAACTGTATAAGGTTTTCCACAAAAATATTAAGCAGCACCAGTTTTCATTCAACATTGACAATAACATTGAGCACCAAATCAGCATATTAGAATGATTTCTGAAGGGTCATGTGACACTGAAGCCTGGAGTAATGGCTGCTGAAAATTCATCACAGGAACAAATTACAGTTTAAAATATATTACAATAGCCAACCGTTATTTTAATTGTAATAATATTTAACCGTATTATGACTATACTTTATTTTTGATGCAGCCATTGTAAGCATTAAATAATCTTATAAAGATCCCAAACTTTTAAACGGTACTGTAATTTAAATTTATTCTCTGTTCTCTTTCAGACACTCCCACTCTACAGAAGGAGAAGAAGGTGTCGAAGAAGGTGGATGAAGGAGAGAGTGTGGTCCTTCCCTGTAATCCTCCTAACAGCACTGTGGCTCCGGTGATCCACTGGATGGACAAGAGTTAGTCTCTTTATATCCTGGTTTATCCCTGTTAAACATGAGTCATATCTCAGCAATATCTACATATATGCATCTGTGTCTACATCTTTTTCTTTTAGAGCTGCGGCACATTCAGCAAAACGATCGTGTGATTCAGGGTCGTGATGGAAACTTGTACTTCTCTCATGTGACTGAAGCAGACAGTCGAGACGACTACACCTGCAACACGCAGTTCCCCAGCGCGCGCATCATCGTCCTCAAAGAGCCCATCAAACTCACTGTTGTCCCCTGTAAGCATCAAGGCAGAAAATGCTGACTGTCCTTGACCAACCAAACCAGCTGTTTCTGAAAAACTTTTGGCCTGAACAGAAGAGAAAGAGCAAGACATTGATTTTTTTCTAAATACATATCAATCGATCAATCTGTCTGTCAGTCATCTCTTTTGTTCTGTCCATCCATCCATCCATCCATCCCTTTTGTTCTGTCTGTCCGTTCATCCATCATTTCTTTTGTTCCATCTATCTATCCATCCACTTTAGTTCTGTCTAGCCATCCATCCATTCATTTGTCAATCCATCATTTTGTTTGTGCTCTCCATCCATCCATGCATCCATCCATCTATCTATCTATCCATCCATCCATTTTTTATTTTGTTTGGTCCATCCATCCATCCATCCATCCAATGTTCTTTCACTTTTCATTATGTTTGCCTCCCTATTTGTCTGTCCAATGTCATAAAAAGCCTGAAAAATAGATATTAAGCTGTTTTGTCCAGTCTTAGTCATGTGTGAACACACACTTACTGCAGCTGTAATTGTTTATGATGCTTTCTCTTCATTTCCCTTAATGATTCTGTCTTTATCTGTATCTGTAGCTAACTCAGTAGTGCGTAACAGAAGGCCACAAATGATGCGACCCACCGGCTCCCACAGCTCCTATCTGGTGCTCAGTGGCCAAAACCTGGAGCTGGAGTGCATTGTTCAGGGCCTGTAAGTGAGACCAACTCTGACTGTGTGTCTTTGAGAGATACTTCCTTTAAAATCGTCCGGTGTGTTTACATCCTATTCTCTCACTTATTAGGCCCTCTCCCAAAGTCCAGTGGATCAGGAAGGATGGAGTCCTGTCAGAGTCCCGCACATCCAAAGATAGTTTTGATAGAGTTCTGCGCTTTAAGAACATCTCAGAGTCTGACAGTGGAGAGTACCAGTGTACTGCCACAAATTTGCAAGGCATAATCACTCACACCTACAGAGTCAGTGTGGAAGGTACTGTATGCTTCACACTGGCACATCATATCCTCTTCAGATTTAGAATTAGATGTGGGGTGTGAACTTGAGAAAATCAACGGGTTGCATATGACTGTTGGCTGAGACCTTTCATAATTAGTTGTTTGTGTTTTGTGTTGGTAAAGCTGCCCCATATTGGATTAAAAAACCTGAGAGCCAACTGTACGCCCCGGGAGATACGGTCAAACTGGAATGTAAGGCTGACGGTATTCCCAGCCCTGAGGTCACCTGGAGCATCAATGGAAATCTTCTTACTGGTAATTTATTCAGTCAAGACACATTCCATTTCTTAATGTGGGGTTTCTCACACTAGGTTTTGAGAAGGAACTGCAATGGGTATGTGAATTGAAGCAAAGTTAATTCATAAAACCACAAGGGATAGTTCACCAAAAATATTTTAGTCACCCTCATGTTGTTCCAAACTTGCATGAATTTCTTTCTCTGTTGAACACAAAATAAGATATTTACTGGTAGCCATTGACTTCAATAGTAGGGAAAAAATACTATGAAAGCCAGTGGCTACCAGCAACTTTTTGATTACTAGTATTCTTCCAAACATCATCTTCCCTGTTCAACAGAAGAAACTAATACATATGTGAAACAACATGTAGGTGAATAAATTGACAAAATGTTCGTTTTTGGGTGAACTGTACCTTAACTGTATATTTTGTTTGTATATGTAGAATAATCTTTGTTTGAGACATTGGTATATGGTCTTGTATTGACATATTGAGCTGTCTTTTTGCGTAGATATTGACCCAGACCCTAGACGCAGCTTGAAACATGGCGTTCTCACTCTGAAGAATGTGGAACTCAGTGACACTGCAGTCTATCAGTGCAAAGCAATCAATAAGCATGGATCTATCCTCATCAATGCCTACGTCTATGTTATAGGTAAGGGAATTTCCAAAGACAGCTCTAAAAAGCTATTTTTGCTGTGGTGCTTGCTAAGGCAAAATACAGGGACCAGAATATCATAGATGTATTTGTAAACTACCCTAGCAACCACATAGTGACATGCTAACAACCACTCAAAACACCTTAGCAACAGCATAGCTACCAACCACCTGAACTTAATTGCATAGCCAATCACAATTCTTTTTGGTTCTGAGAATTCTAAAGACTAAATACATTTTCTAATGTTTTCATTTTGTTTCTCTAGAACTGCCTCCCCAGATTCTGACAGAAGATGGTCTCATGTACTCTGTGGCAGAGGGACAGACGACTGAGCTGGCTTGTGAGACCTTTGGCTCTCCTCAGCCCAATGTCACATGGTGAGACAGACTCTATCCTGTGGGGTGTCCCCTCCTCATATGCCAGAACTGCTCTGGCCGGCTGTTCTGATTATTGGTGTATTGTGTGTGTTTGGGTTGGGGGGGGGTTAGCAGTTTTGTTGGGAGTCCATTGGGAATATGGGTTAATCATACTCAATAATCAACATTTCGGGGAAAACATGCCTGCTACCATTTGAACAGGCTAAAATGAATATTCTGTGCGTTCACAGGGAGGGTGAGACCTGGGATGCTCTTGTAGCCAACTCAAGGATGAGCCAGTTACCCGATGGCTCTCTACAGATCAGTAACGCCTCCCTCAATGACAGCGGCCAGTACACCTGCACTGTTAGCAACAGTAAAATCACCATCACTGCTGAGCTGGATGTACTCAGTGAGTTCCACACCATATTTAGAAAAGGCTCCATTTCAGAGTTTTTTTTTTTGTTCTAATATCCATATACAAGGAACAGAATCTATGCAAAATATTATTAAATACTAATATTAAGTGTACAGAGACTTTTATTACAACAAGGAAAATGGATAATATATATATATATATAATAGACAATTTATTTTCTTAAAGTCTCTTATCTTACATCATCTTGTGGATTTTTTATATATATATGTATGTATATATATATGTATGTATATATATGTATGTATATATATATATATATATATATATATATATATATATATGAAACACAAGACAAATATAAAGAAAAAAAATTCATTTAAAATTAAGATATTTTATACTAATAGAAAGTCTGTCTCTCAGATAAGACAGTCATTGTGAAACCTCCATTGGCTCTGCGAATCCAGCGGGGGATGCCTGCTACCCTCACCTGCGAGTACCAGGTGGACTCCAGGCAGGACACCCCTCAAGTCCAGTGGAGGAAGAACCGACAGAAGCTCACAGAATCCTCAGATTCTGACAAGTATGCTTTTATACCTTTATTTTTTCCTCAGAATGCTTCAAAAAGGCTTAGTTTAAGCAATACAACATGATCCATTAACTTCATTGACCATAAATACATACATGTCTTAGGTACATGATAGATGAATCCACCCTCATAATACCTGAGGTCAAAGAAGAGGATGGAGGGATTTACACCTGTGAAGTCATTACCACTCTGGATATGGCTGAAGCGAGTGGCTCCATCACTATCGTTGGTAGGTAACTTTATAATCTGCCTGTTCTCTAATATGGCCATTTCTAAACCATTTTATGTGTCTGGATCTGTATGTCTATATGTGTATTGCATGTTGTATGATAATGTGACCTACAGAAAGGGCAGAAGGACACATTTTGCTGTAGGCATGTTCAAGAAATAACCTTTAAAACCATAGATGGCTTGTTTTTACTAGCATCTTACCCTTACCTCTTTGTCAACCCTCATTCACCAGACCGACCAGACTCTCCGACCCAAATACAGATGACAGAACCTAAAGATCGCAGTGTGACTCTCAGCTGGACACCTGGAGATGATCACAATAGCCCTGTGCTAGGTACCGTAAACGTTTCCCTGTTTAGGCAACAGTTTAAGTGTATGCAGTCAGTATGAGATGCATATTAATTTTTTTGTAATGCTTATTGATTTTTTGTCCCCCTTTAAATTGGACACTTACGCCACATTTAATATGTATAAATGTCATTGCGTTCACAAACAAATTATCAAACCAATATCATACCAGATTTTCTCAAAACTAACACGTTTCCTAGCACTTTTTTTTTCAGCCAAATACAGTATATATATACACACACACACACACACACATACACTCACCAGCCACTTTATTAGGTACACCTGTTCAATTGCTCGGTAACACAAATTGCTAATCAACCAATCACATGGCAGCAACTGAAGTGTCTAAATACTTTTTGGGGGGCCAGTCTTTTCTAAAAATCAGTGACATTTCCTCCTATTCTATTTGTATATGTGTGTGTTTATGTATCTAGAGTATCTGATTGAGTTTGAGACTGAATATGAAAGAAAAGAATGGGAGGAGCTAAGCCGCGTGTCAGGCAACAATCAGCGAACTACCCTTTCCCTGAAGCCCTTCTTTTCCTACCGTTTCCGAGTCATCGCTATCAATGACATCGGCAAGAGTGACCCGAGCATGTACACGGATGTTTTTTTCACACCAGCTGCTTGTAAGTTACACTGCTCGTGTGCACATATGCATGTTTACATAGACTTAAAACAGAAAAGACTGGTTTGTCCCTTGATTCATTGCAATACACTTTGGAATTGTGCTTGTATCTTCTCTCAGCATGTGGCTGATTTAAAGTGACAGTTTTATTACCATGTTAGAACAACTTGGCACTAAATTATGATTTGTCCTCTACAGCTCCAGACAGTAACCCTGAAGGAGTGCGCAGTGATTCCACCAACCCCGGCAACCTTGTCATCACATGGAAGGTGAGTTGCACAATTCAGCATTTTAAAGAGACCAGAAATGATTCTGTCATCATGTATTCATCCTGATGTTGTTCCAAACCTGTATGAATTTTCCCCCCATGGAACAAAAGATATTGTAAACAGGAAAAAAAAAATGTGAACAGGAGATAGGACTGTTAAGCTCCAAAATAGATGACAAATTTCCAAAAGGAGCCATCATATTCAATTATATTGTAAGCTGTGTTGGAAAGTATCTAACTAAAAAAGTATTGACGCTACTAACTTAACAACAACTCGTGCTTACAGTTGTTGTATGTAGCATTGTCAGATCTGATTCATTCTAGTGTATGTAGTGTAAAAAAAAAGTCTGATTGATTCTAGCGAATCTGTTCAAATGTAATTTCACGGTCATCTCACTCATATGCAGTGATGGAAGGTCTGATTCATTTTAGTGAAACGGTTCATTTGAACAGTTAGGGTAAAGAAACTGACTAAAAATTGAGTCCCCCTACTATGCAAGTCCCAATTGTCAATGTTTGAAATTCTCATTGTTCACAGAAAAATACAGTTTGGCCTAAAACTGAATCTGTATTCTTGCAGGAAATGGACAGACATAGTTTCAACGGCCCAGGTTTTCGCTATAAAGTGATGTGGAGGAAAGTTTTGGGCAGCGGTCCATCCTGGCACACCGAATTCATGACCTCTCCACCCTTCACCGTCACAGATGTGGGCAACTTCTCTGCCTTTGACATTAAAGTGCAAGCTGTTAATGAGATGGGAGAAGGTCCGGAGCCCAAATCCACTATTGGATACTCTGGAGAGGACTGTGAGTTGGTCTTGTTTGATATTTTTACTGCTCTGTGAATCCTCCTGTAAGGTTATGCATCTCAATTCACCCCAATTAAACAATGAATTTAGCTTAATGTTAATCCTAATGTGCTCTTTCTTCCTGTCAGACCCAACTGAGGCCCCTATGAATGTGGCAGTGGAATTGATCAACAGCACTGCAATTGTAGTGACGTGGGCGCCCATAAACAGAGAAACTGTGAGAGGTCGTCTGCAGGGTTACAAGGTAATATACTGTACTGTGTTAAGCTCAGCCAAAAACTGAAAAATGTTAGATGTAAAATATCTTTGACAATTTATGTATTATGCACCCTATAGATTTATCTGATGCACTATGGCCCAGAAAGCAGACACCTCAATCGAGAGCGTGTTAGGGAGGGTAAGCCAAGGAACATCTCGTTTGTGATAACAGACAGTAATGAGGAGAGGAAGGTTCTGGGAGACCTGCAGCCATACTCCCATTACACACTGTCTGTGAGTGTCTTCAACAATAAAGGAGAAGGTCCCCAGTCTGACCCCCTCACTTTCCACACTCCAGAAGGAGGTAAAAATGAAAAACTGAGAGACAAAAAGTAAAAATAGATGAAGAAAGTTGAGGGATTCAAATCCTGTCATCCATTTTTTTTTCAGTACCTGGTCCTCCATCATCTTTAGTGCTGGATAGCCCATCAGAGACAGAAATTACACTGCATTGGACTCCACCCACCCAGCCGAACGGTGTCTTGAAAGGATACACATTAAAGTATCAACAAGGTGCGTTGAACAATTCTCATCAAGAGTATTAGAAGCAGTGAACATTAAGCATCAGAAAACCATTCCAAACACTATAGCAGGGTTCCTCAAATCTTGCCCTCCAGAGTTTAGCTCCAACCCTAGCAAGCTCATCAAGGTCTTCAGGATCCCTAGAAAATCACAGTTAAGGGATTATGATCAAGGTTTGAGCTAAACTCTGCAGTCTGGTGGCCATCCAGGACCAGATTTGAGGAACCCAGCACTATAGCAACTGCACAGCACGTGCTTGGTTTACATTTTAAAACAACTAGTTTTAAAAACCACTAAACAATGTTCAAAATAGTTTTTCTTTCCCCCCCCCCATTTCTCTGCAGTTGATAAAGAAGACAGTCCCATGCAAATGATCGAGATTAGTGACTACGTCGTGTCTCACTTCAGCTTAAAGCTGGATCCTCACAGCCGTTACCGCTTCTACCTGCGAGGCTTCACTGCTAAGGGAGAAGGACTGCCAATCATCAGGGAGGGAGCTACAACTCTGGATGGAGGTCCAACATTTTACTGATCTCTAAATTATAGCCACATGATATATGAGATGTTTCCACAGACACTTTGTCCTAACCAGACATAATGCGACACAATTCTAGCGAAGTAATTTATGTGTCCACACTGAAACTAAAAGGAAACTGTCAGGGTTCTGTCACTTCAGTGTAGTGTTATTCATGGTTTTGTGACAGAGCCCTGATACTCTCCTCATGTCATTGTTTTCATGTGAGCGAGCGGCTTCGAGACTGCTCGAGCCGTGCGCTCTTGTCTGCGTGTCCTGTTTCTTGTTGGAGCGTGGTGTTCGGATCCCGGCACTCATGTTTTGCTGAGTTTCGGTTTCGTGTAGGGGACCGGACACTCGCGCTCCACGTTCTGTTTTATTGTGGTAACGTGCTGTCTTGTGTAAACACACGGTTTATGAGCTTGCTCATTAGCTGCGTGTTTGTCTAATTCAAGCAAATGGCTTGCAATTGGTTTGCTGGCATTGTGCTTGTGTTTTTGTTTTGTGTGAGCACATGGCTTTTGTCTTAGTTCCTATGTGCCTTGTGCTCTCGTCAATTGTCTTGACCCCTCCCATCTTGTTACCTGGTTATTGATGTAATTTTCCCCACATGTGTTCCCTCGTTACCCTCATCATTAGCTCCCTATTTATTGTCCTTGTGTTTGCAGTCTGGTTGCTAGTTCGTCGTCAAATATTTGTCTGTGCACATAGTGTCTTTCCTTGCCTTGCCAGTCAAGTTTTGTCTGTTTTCCCCTACGGGGTAGTTTTTGTTTGTTTATTTTATTATTACTACTATTAAAGAGCCCTTCTCTCTGCATCGAGTCCTCGCCTCATCCCTCTACCCAAACCCTGACAGTACGAACTAGCCAGTATGAGGACTCAGCGGAAGAAGGGTTTGCACCGTCCACCAGCCTCCACTCTCTCCAGCCCCCACTACCAGCGCATGCTCCAGTTTAAGACCTTGATCTCTCTCCATCAACAAGGGACTGGTGTGAGGGATTTTGCCCTGGAGTTCAGTTGTACTGCAAAAGGGATTGGAGTTTAATGATGCGGCCCTCAAGGACCTCTTTAATTACGCCCTTGATGAGCCTCTCAGCTGGTGGAGAATGAGGGGGCTGGACCACCTGTCGTTTGGTGAATTTGTGGAGTTCGTGGCACGTTCCCCAGCTAAGGAGGCTGCAGTGCTGCCTGTGGTGCCCGTCAAAGCTGCAGTTCCCCCTATGGTGGATGAAGGAGCTGCAGTACCCCCAGAGGTGACTTGTGACATTGCAGAACCCCTAGAGGTGGCCGAAAAGACTGCAGCACCTCACTCTCGTAGACGGAGGAGGGGAAAGAAGAGTAATGGCTCTGCCCCGCCAATGCCAGAGGAGCCTGATGAGGCTGCAGCGCCCCCAGAGGTGCCTGATGAGGCTGCAGCGCCCCCAGAGGTGCCTGATGAGGCTGCAGCGCCCCCAGTAGTGGCCGACGACATTGCACTGCCCCAGTCTCGGAGACGGAGGAGGAGGAGAAAGGCTTCCTCCATCCCACATGGCCCGGAGGCCATTCAGGAGCCCACTGCTGGCCTGGAGGCCATTCCAGTCATGCCCAAGCTCCTTGCCCTGCCGGCGCCGCCCAAGCTCCTTGCCCTGCCGGCGCCGCCCAAGCTCCTTGCCCTACCGGCGCCGCCCAAGCTCCTTGCCCTGCCGACGCCGCCCAAGCTTCCTGCCCTGATGCCGGCTCTATCTAACTTCCCTGCCCTGATGCCGGCTCTGCCCTTGATGAGTGCCTTGCCGGCTCTATCTAAGCTCCCTGCCCTGATGCCGGCTCTGCCCTTGATGAGTGCCTTGCCGGTTTTGCCCTTCCTATCTGCCGGGGTTCCTGTTAGGCTGGATCCTTGCTGGTACATCCCTCTGGCTCCGCCCTGGGTTTCTGCCGGGTTCCGGTTAGGCCGGAGCCTCTCTGGTCTGTCCCTCCTGCACCGCCCTGGTGGTCTACCGGGGTTCCTGTTAGGCCGGAGCCTCGCTGGTCTGTTCCTCCGGCACCGCCCTGGTTGTCTGTCGGGGTTTCTGTTAAGCCGGAGTCCTCTTGGTCTCTCCCACTGGTTCTGCCCTGCTGGTCTGCCCGGGTTCCTGTTAGGCCAGATCCTCGCTGGCTCGTTCCTCCGGCTCCGCCCTGGTGGTCTGCCTGGGTTCCTGTTAGTCCAGATCCTCGCTGGCTCATCTCTCCGGCTCCACCCTGGCCCACTGCTGGGACTCCTGGACTGCCTGAGCCTCCTTGGCTCAACTCTCCCGCCCCTCCCTGGTCCCTTTTAATAACTGTTTGGGTTTTTAGTTGACTGGGCTCCCTTCCCTCCCTCCCTCCCTCCCCTATTTTGTCTGTTTTTTGATTTCCATGTCTTGTGTTCTGTTTTGTACCGTGCTTGTGTTGCCATGCCTGTGCTGTCATGTTCCTGTTTTGTCTTTGGGTGTTCCTCGTTAGGGACGCCAGGTGGTGTCCCTTTTGAGGGGGGCTAGTGTCAGGGTTCTGTCACTTCAGTCTAGTGTTATTCATGGTTTTGTGACAGAGCCCTGATACTCTCCTCATGTCATTGTTTTCATGTGAGCGCGCGGCTTCGAGACTGCTCGAGCCGTGCGCTCTTGTCTGCGTGTCCTGTTTCTTGTTGGAACGTGGTGTTCGGATCCCGGCACTCATGTTTTGCTGAGTTTCGGTTTCGTGTCGGGGACCGGACACTCGCGCTCCATGTTCTGTTTTATTGTGGTAACGTGCTGTCTTGCTCATTAGCTGTGTGTTTGTCTAATTCAAGCACATGGCTTGCGATTGGTTTGCTGGCCATGTGCTTGTGTTTTTGTTTTGTGTGAGCACATGGCTTTTGTCTTAGTTCCTATGTGCCTTGTGCTCTCGTCAATTGTCTTGACCCCTCCCATCTTGTTACCTGGTTATTGATGTAATTTTCCCCACATGTGTTCCCTCTTTCCCTCATCATTAGCTCCCTATTTATTGTCCTTGTGTTTGCAGTCTGGTTGCTAGTTCGTCATCAAATATTTGTCTGTGCACATCGTTTCTTGCCTTGCCTTGCCAGTCAAGTTTTGTCTGTTTTCCCCTACGGGGTAGTTTTTGTTTGTTTATTTTATTATTACTACTATTAAAGAGCCCTTCTCTCTGCATCATTGAATCCTCGCCTCATCCCTCTACCCAAACCCTGACAGTAACTTGACATAATCACAGCCCATTTGAATTTTATTTGGACAATTGAGTTTGTGTAATGAACAATCATCCAGATTTAAGGGTGACTAAGTCTCACTTTTGTGTGTGTGTGTGTGTGTGTGTGTGAACAGTTCCGCCCTCCAACATTAGTTTATCGACTGGAGAGACATCAGTCAACCTGACATGGATATCTAAAGAAAGACAGAGGAATGTGGGATTCTTTATTCATTACTTGAAAAAAGACGGTATGTGCCATATGGACAGGATGTGATTAAGAATGATTGAACTCGTTTGTTGAATAGCAAAATAGGAAGTATCAGCTTTATTAAGTCTTACATGTATGGTAGTTAGTGCCTCTACTTTTTCAGTAACTGAGAGAGAATAAAAAAAAAAGTTTTTTTTTTATTTGTATTGTGTGTATCTGTCCAGGCAAAGGCACATGGAAGCGCTCTGAGAGAGTGAACAGCTCTCAGTCTTTTTACAGGCTGCAGGGGCTCCAGTCCGGGTCCGAGTACCGCCTGAAGATCGACTTCCAAAACAAAACTTTATGGGAGTATGAGATCCAGACAGCAGGAGCAAGTAATCGCAAACTGCTCTCTTAATGCTTTTTATAATAAATTGCACTGATGTTCTATTTACATAACAGAAGAAATTTAAAAGAAGACATCTGTGTAATATTTTCCATTCTGCGATGTTCATAGTATCTTCCAAATGTCTCTTTTTTTTCATTGTAAGAATGAAGGTCGTATACACTACCATTCAAAAGTTTGGTGTCAGTATATTTTTTGTTTCTGGAATAAGTCTTATATCTTACAGACCCCAAAGGTTGAAAGGTAGTGTAGGTTTGTAACAGCATTAACCCATTTAAGCCCACCGGCAACTATAGTTTCCACAGTTTATAGTTGTCATTTTCCTTTTGTAAGTATTTTTCTAGATGTTATCCATGTTTTATTTCTCAATGACATGCAAGCAAACAACCAAATAAAAGGTATTCACTTCCTTCCTGTCACATGAGGCTGTTAAGTCCCTACCCCTACATCCAGGAAGCATGCCGAAAGCAAACCCTCCCATATAAAGTTACTAATAAGTATTTTTTTGTTGACACATATATATCTACATAATCAGATAGGTCTCTAGAATCATCCAAACAAAACAAATCTTCCAGGAGATCTATAGTTTTTTTGTATACTTTGTCAAATGTCCAAACAAATAACTTGTAAGTACAAGTTCATGGGGAAATGGGCTAAACTGTGTTAACAGGTTAATAAATCAAGGTAATTGGTCTTGTTTAATGCTTTTTCCCTTCATAATATCCCACCTAAAACATAACTTAACACTTTAACTGACATCTCTACTGTACAGTAGAGCTTAATTTGATAGGGAATAAATCTGTCAAGAGGAGGAGATGAGAGAGCAATCTTTCCACAGCTCTACTGCCCCTCTTCCTTGTCTGCTTTTGCCATGGAGGGTGGGTTTCCAGTTTTCAAGTGACAGCAGCAGTTTACTAACTCCCATCAGCCACACAAAATGAAGAACGGAAAGATAAAGAGCTAACACATGGGATTAAAAGATGTAGATAATCTTTTTCTCCCTTTTATGACATTGTCTTGTAAGGGGCAAAATATTGAGGCCCCTTTATCCAGTTTGGATGCGTTTCATTCTAATTGGTCAAGGACCCCAATTCTACCATTGTATTGCTGAAATTCAGACAAGTAATGAATTTACATTTACATTATTATATGAAATCACCTACTACAGTCAGATATTTAATACCAATGGGCCTAAAAAATTATTTATTTATTTTCATTTAACTAACATCTAAGAATAAAAATACCTGCATGTTCAATAAGTAAATAAATAAACAAACAATTATGGGTATGGCCCATCATATAAAAATTATTTAAATAAACATATATTTAAAAAAATATATCATTAATTTCATGAATACCATGGACTTTTGTCAAGGTTAATTTATTTGACCTAATCAATATGTGCCTATTCATAATATATGTGATATTTTACATATTTACATCACAAAGTATAGTATGAAAATATGTTTTATGTGAATTTATAAAACTGTGTAACTTCACTGCAGTACTCCTTGTAGGCTACTTATACGGAAACTGCTTACATAAGGGAAAGTTCACTCAAAAATAGAAATTTTGCTGCTATTGTGTCATCTTCAACTTGCAAACTTATGAGTTTCTTTCTTCTATTGAACACAAAAGATATTTTTCAGATGTTGGTAACCAAACAGTTAAATGCATAATTTTCTTTCATATACACCCTTTTTATTATAAAGATGTAATATTTTCTTAATTCTATTTATTTTTATTCATTTATTTTTAATTAACTTATTGATACACAATACCCTGTTGGGTCAACTTAATGGCTGCTCTATGTTTAACACAAACTGATTTATTGTGTTTTCATATTAAAGAGATTATAAGCTAGATGCAATTTTTTGGGGGCTTGCATCAAATGTTCTTCTACTTTTATGCATAATTAATTTGTTTATGAATAAAGATTGATCTGTTGAAAACAGTTATTTGGAGGTCGATGCCAAATGCTCTCCTCCTATTCAAATTTTATATTGAAGGGGTGAATACAACATATTTACCCACCGGCAACTATAGTTGCCACACATTCAAATACAATTTTCAAGAAAAATAAACTAAAACCTGGGAAAAATAAATACAAAACATGTTCACATAGGACACCATTAACATGACTATATGCATGAAACCATTCAGGCACAAATGGGTTAAGGAAAGAAAATGATGACAGCATTTCCATTTTTTCCCTCTTAAATAATAATAATACTAATAAAAATCAAACACAATTTTCCTCACTTCAGAAGTCATGGAGATAAGTCAAGGGTTTGTGACCGAGAGCTGGTTCATTGGACTCATCAGCGCCCTCGTGCTGTTGCTGCTGGTACTGCTCATTCTGTGTTTCATAAAACGAAGCAAAGGTGGAAAATATTCAGGTATAAGAAGCACTGTCACACGTCATTCTAATCTATTTAACCACCCTTAGTGTGATTAGTCCCTTGACATTACTAACAAATTGTATTCTTCCCACAGTCAAAGAAAAAGAAGAAGGCCAGATAGACTCTGAAGTTCGACCAATGAATAACGAGGCTTTTGGAGAGTACAGGTGTGGTGAAGTTTGTTAGGCAGATTATTGCATAAAATTAATTTCCCTATTTCTTATGCTCTTTATTTCTCTCCTAAATGCTCTTCCTAATGATTTGCAGATCGCTGGAGAGGTATTCTTTGCAGTGGCATTGTGTTCTTTTGCATGCATGGCTTTCTCAATACTTCCCCTTGCATGCACAGAGTGGCATTTTTTTATTTAAATTTATGGATTTATTTGTATTTTTCTTTTCCCCCTTTCTCTTCTTGCATAGTGACAATGAGGAGAAGCAGACAGCCAGTCAGCCGTCTCTGTGCGAGGATAGTAAGCTATGTACTGACGACACTCTAGATGACTACGCCAACAGCAACAGCGTGCAGACCGAGGTCATCATGGACGAGTCGCTGGCCAGTCAGAGCAGCGGACTCCGAGATGTTCCTGACCCCGGGACTCAGGAAAGTTCCCCTCTAAATCCTGCCACAGCCATCTCCCACCACGGCCTGCCCATCTCTGCCGCCTTCCTTGACTAGCCGGGGCGAGACCGAGCCCAAATGTGGATTCACACATGTGCCCACCTGTTGCAACTGCTCATGACTGACCAAGTATTCGAAATCCCACAATAATGAGACCTACACACACAACAGATGCCGAGAAAACCAACCAGAAGCACTGCTGGAACTTACTTCAGACACAATTGGACCAACACTTTTAATACAGTCAGAGGAAAACATTTGACTGACATATAACAAATAGACTGCCATGCTCGTTTATTTACAGATATTAGCTTTCATTTTACAATATAAAATAGGCTATAGCCGTTTACAGTTAAACTGACGTGACAAGAACCTCTCCAGAAGAGACTTCTTTGATTATTCAGTGACATAAAGTAGACACCGAGCTCCCAAGGGTGAACGGCAAATCAAATCAGAGTCGGATTCACCTGTTAGTCAGTAAGAAGCGATGCAGAAGGAGGGTGTGAGGGAGAAGAGAGAAGCTGAGAGCCTTAAAATCATGACTAAGTGCGTTGTGCAAGCATATAGACAGCATGAGCTGGTTATACTGGTTGCAAAATTTAATCAACTTATTGTCTTTTGTGCGTCTCTGCCATTTCTTTTTTTTTTTTTTTATTCTTTGAAGTCCTGCCTAAACCATTTTTATTATTCTTTTTTTAATGATATATTTATTGTTATAATTTTTGGGTTGTTTTTTTTTTACACAAGAATCAGTTTTGTGTCGTGTTTTAAAGGTGCTGTAAGTGACGTTAGCCATTGTGGATCTTCTCCGTTTTAGCCACTGAATTATATATGCACCCTTTAAAAAAAACACAAAAAAACAACCCTGGGTTAGCGTGGCCCAGATGATGCATCTCTTTCAAAATTCTGTGTGTTGTGACACAATTGTTTTTTGGCGAAAAATTTGGTAAATTTAGTTACATGTTATAGTAGATGTTTGAACAGTGTCCAGTTCTTTTCAGAAATGAGAATTCATCTATTTTCTGAATGCATCTTATTGATATTGTGAATGATGCATATATGCATACGTTTCATTTTGAACTTTTTATCAAACCGTCATAACTCATTCTTCCAGGGAAACGACAGCCTTTCTTACAATCTACTGCAATGTCACATTCAGATCTGCCACCATCTAATCAACAACAGATTGACAAAACTAAGTCTCCACCATAAATATTCCTCCTTTTTAATAATTCAGATATTTCCTGAGTTCCGTTCCATAAAATTTGCTTACAGTACCTTTAAGTCATCTGTACGTTGAGTTATTGTAATATCGTGATTCAACAGAAGATATATATCGGCATCCCCTCAGTTAAGATTACAGGTTTCTATAGTGTAAATACATGAGATGCAATGACTCTACGACATAAGATCAGTTATAGCAAGCTGTACATATAAGCATCTATCAATTTAGCCAAATACAGTATTATAATCTTTCATCTCCATGGGTTCCTGTGCTTGCCTTCAACAACATACTCATCACCATCTCTCATGTTAATCCTTTGTGTGCTTAATTCTTGTTTTCTGCATTGTATTAAACTGTACAGACTGATTTTCTCTTGCAGCCCTGTTGGTGTAAAGCCATAAGAACACACACGTAAGGTGCGTAGTTTTGAGGTCGTATTGAGTTAGATAGGGCTGTGAGAGAGTACATCACACACACACGGTTTAGTTTGGTTATGTAAAATGCAATCATGTATTGGCTTGTGTCTTATTACACAATGTATGCTTTGTTTGGGTGGGAATTGTTCCATACCAGTATACCAAATAGCATTTGTTCCCTCTTTTGCTTTTCATTTGATCTGATGTTTGATAATGAATATAGCAGAATATAGCACTGAGAGAATCTATGGACATTCTGGTATTTCTCAAGAGAGGGGCATGGGGGGAAATAAATCTCTTAATTTACAGATGAATGTAAATATAGTCCAAAAAGATTGTTAGTTATGACATTGAAAACTGTCTTGATGATTATGTTTTAGGTTTTTAAATTTTGAGTTTTGTAACTTTTTTTTTTTTTTAGCTTCAAGTAACTTGTTAGTTGTGATTTGAGTGTGGTAGACAAGTAGTGCATAGGTTTAAATAACTAAGAAAAACGCTATTTGATAAATAAATGTTTCAGGTTCTGAAAAAGAAAAAGAAAAAAAAGCTGATTGGATAAAAGTGATGGAAAAAAAGTTAAATGAAGCTACTAGCAAAACATGATTGCGCTTATAGTTTCCCAAGTGCTAAAGACTGGCAGTATTGTGCGTATCTGATTAGAATCTATTGTTGCAGAGGCAGCATGAAAGGAAGGACGCAGTCATCTTATTTGCACCACTACACACACACACACGCTTCCAGGGAGCAATAGAAACACGCTGACTCAGATCTGTGAGACAACTGTCTTGTGGCGGCTTTTGCAGTGATGCCCAGCCCTCTGGAATAGCTGTGGAGGCTGGACTGTCCGATCTGTGTTAGCCTCCCTCACAAAAGCTGTACAGACAAACTCAGGACAAAAGTCTCTAAGAGATCTATTTTCTTACAGGAGGGGGAAGTGATGCAAATTATATTCAACTCAATATTGGACTGAACTGCTGCTAGACGACTTGTGTATTTTGTCAGTGTCTTGACTGTGTATTGAGCTCGGAAATGAATCGACTCTTGGATATCCACTATACTGCCCTCTGCTACTGCAACTAAAACTGGATATGAGGGCACCGTTTAAAGCTTCACTAGTGAAAGAACGTTGCCGTTTCTGTTGTTAGTTGTCAAATGTACACATTCAAGCTCATAATGCATCTTAAACTGTATGCTTAAAGCATAAATAAGCTTGACATTATAGTCTCTTATTCCTCTTGTATGTTCTGTTTGTTACTGCATATGATGTGAAAATAAATGAAGGATGAGATGAATGAGGTTGTGGGACTGTATTGGTCACATGCTCCTGCTGTGTTGTGGACTGAAGGGGAAGTGAGGGTGGGCTACCTTAATGAGATATGAACTGGATTTTGCTACTGTATCTGCATCACCAATCAGCCAGTGCAAGGAAGTACTTCTTAAAATCAGTGGGATCATCTACATCTGCAACAAAGTTGTAATATAAAACATCCATCACTATATAAAATTTGACAAAGGCAGCTATCAGTAATGATGCCTATAAAAGTCCAATTTATGAATGCCGAACACACACAGTGCTTTGAAATTCAGTACCACTTTATTTCTCGTGCAGGAGAATGATCAGATGAGAGGATGGAGTGGGATGGTGCTTTATCGAGAGCTTGTGCCAAACTGGGTGAAGTACTGAACTGTGGGACGGTTTGTATAGAGCTGCTTGTCCAGGTAGTGTTGGCTGAAAAACAGAAAATATCATGTTTCGAGATATCCAGAAATTTTATTTTATATTTTATTTTATTTTAAATGTACACTACCGTTCAAAAGGTTGGGGTGGGAGAGAAGACTCTTATTCCCATCAAGGGTACATTAATTTGATCAAAAATACAATAATAACAATATTGTGAAAAATTATTAGAATTTAAAATAACAGAGATCCTCTCATATGATTGTAAAGTGCTTTGGGTGTACAGCAATTTACAATAAACTGTCAAAAATATTATTGCCATCACTATATGAACTATTGGAAAGCTTGCATTACCAACCACAGTAGCCTAAATTTGGTTATTTTATGATAACTTTTGGCCTATTTATTTTCCAGTTGTCTGCTGTGTATTTAACAATAGTGAAATATGAATGTGCCACTTACTGCGTTTGCTGCTCTTGTGTCAGCTGTTGATTGTATTTATAGAGCTGATTTCTCCTCTCTCTCTGCAGCTCCTTGTCTCTTTTCTCGTCTCTCTCCTGCTGTCTGGCCTGCTCTGTCAGATGGTAATCCCAGGCCACATTTCTCTGCCTCTTCATCTCTTTTAGTCTCTGGTGAAATTGGAAAGGGATAACAGAGTATTACTTTTATGATGACTATAAGTGCATGCTCAAATGGCACATGTCAGTGTCAGATCTTAACCTCTTTCTCCAAACACTGTTCCTCTCTCTTTCTGTGGATATCACTGATCTGCTGTGGGGTCATGCCCTTTCAGCGGTCAGTCAGGACTTGTGGACCCTCTGCTGAGGATTCGGTTTCTCTCTTTGCAGCCTCTGGTCGCTCCATCAGGAGGTCAGAGGTCACCATGTACCGCTCCTCTCCCTCTCTCCTCAGTCTCTCTTGTTGCTCCCTTTCCATCCTCTCCTCAGCCTGTAAAGGGAGGTCAGATGTTACCTTGACCTTTTATCTCAAAGATCTATGGTGCCTCTGTGGGTTTTCGAAAGAAAGAAAAGAAAGAAACCTCACATTGTAAATAAATCGTGTAAAAATAGTTCTTTATGGTGACAATTGTAGGTTACCACTTTTAACAGTTTATGGTTTTAAAGTATGGAAAATAGCATTGTGAACATTTTTTAATAAATCTTCTTTCCATGTTCCACGAAACTCAAAGTGGTTTTCAATGTCTTGAGGGTGAGAAAATTATTATTTTTTCATTATTGGGTGTACAATCTTTATTTAATATTTAATAACCTACTAAAAATAAACACAAATGTTTGTCTTCTTTAGTTTAGTGGTGAGATAATACCTGAGCTTGATTGTAATGACTGAGTGCAATGTGGGTTGCTCTTGTGCACTCCTCCTCCAGGCCGTTCAGCTGCACTGCCCTGAGGTCTTTTTCCACCAACTCCCTGCCAGTAAGCAGCTCTGCATACACAAACACAGAAATGATATGCATGATCAGAACCTCTGTGCTCCTAAACACAGAGGAATACACTTACATTATGTTTGCTTCTATTTTAACATCACAAGGCTAAATGGGATATAATGCAATCTGTTTACCTATGTTTTTCTGTTCCCTTTCTTGTTTCTCCCTCTCCTCCCTTTGAGCTCTCAGGTTTCTCTCGCTCATTTCCATCTGAGCTCTCTTTTTTTCATTCTCAATAATTCCTTCTCCCTGACCAAGTGTACATAAACATATTCATAGGATAAGAACAGTGGTGTCCTGCAGTGTGCCATGTTATTTTTCCAATGAAACTATTTTAAACAAAATTACTTAAACTTAAATTATCTAAAAAATGGTGAAAACCCTAAAATAAAGGTTAAAAACTTAAAAACGTTAAAAAGATATTGTCCTTACACATTCAAATTCAAATGGACATTTTTAAAACACTTTATTTTAGTGTTCTGGTGACACATGTGACATACGTACTGTAATAATAACAGTAAATCATGTATAATTACATGCAACTAACCCTAAAGAAAACCCCTTATCCTAACTTTAACCCATAAATGTATATAAATATTACTTGTGACCAAAAGGGATAATTATTTTCTATAATCTACTCATCCTCAAGTTGTTTCAAGCCTGTATGAGTTTCTTTCTTCTGCTGCTCACATAAGAATATATTTTGGTAACCAAACAGTTGGCAACCAAACTCATCCTTTCTAATCATCCTACTTGTCCACTTGATCCTATTGTATCTCATCTCCTTCAAGCTATTTCTCTTGCAGCTGTACCTGCACTCACTCAAATCATTAACACATCCCTTCACATTGGTGTTTTTCCCTCAGCATTTAGACAGGCGCTTATAACCCCACTACTTAAGAAACCCACCCTTAACCCATCACTTTTAGAGAACTACGAACACTTGAATGAGCTGTGTTCAGCCAAGTCTCTGACTTTCTCACATAGAACAACCTCCTTGACAGCAAGTAGTCTGGTTTCAGAAGTGGGCATTTAACCGAGACTGGCTTGCTCTCAGTTGTTGAAGCCCCAGGACTGGCAAGAGCAGATTCTAAATCTTCAATACTTATCTTGCTGGATCTGTCTGCTGCTTTTGACATAATTAACCACCAGATCCTCCTGTCAACCCTATTGGCAAAGGGCATCTCTCAGATAGGTCCTTCAAGGTATCCTGGAGAGGTGAAGTTTCCATATCGCAACTACTGGGGTGCCTCAGGGCTCTGTTCTTGGACCACTTCTCTTCTCTGTCTACATGGCATCACTAAGATCTGTCATTTAGAAACATGACTATTCATGTCACTGCTATTCTGCCATCCTGATGATCTGATGATAGCTGCTCGCATCTCAGTTTGTCCAACAGACATTTCTTGCTGGAACTTAACCTAGCCAAGACAGCACTGCTTGTGGTTCCATCAAACCCATCGTTTCATCACAATTTCACCATAACTCCTTTAAAAACAGCTGGAAACCTTGGCGATATTATTGATGATCAGTTAACGTTCTCAGACCACATTGCTAAAACCGACCGGTCCTGCAGATTTGCTTTATTCAACATCAAGAAGATCAGGACCCTTCTTTCGGAACATGCTTCACAACTCCTTGTTCAAGCTCTTGTTCTGTCGAGGCTGGACTATTGCAATGCTCTCTTGGCAAGTCTCCCAGACAGTTTTATCAAACCTTTCAAATTAATTAATCCAAAACGCAGCAGCAAGATTAATTTTTAACGAGCTGAAAAGACTGCACGTCACACCTCTGTTTATCAATTTGCACTGGCTACCAATAGCTGCTCGCATAAAATTCAAGGCCACCACTGGCTCTGCACCCCTTTACCTAAATTAATTACTTCAGATTATGTGCCTTCTAGTAGCTTGTCTGCAAGTGAATGTTGCTTTATTGTGCAATCTCAAAGAGGCACAAAATCACGTTCACTGACTTTTAAAGTAAATGTTCCCTCCTGGTGGAATGACCTGCCCAGCTCAATCTGAGCAGCTGAGTCCTTAGTCATCTTCAAGAATTGGCTAAAGACATCTCTTCATCTCTTCCATCTTTATATGACCCTCTAACTCTAGCACTATCTGATCTAATTCTGTTCTTTAAAAAGTCCCCTTTTAGACTTTTAGCACTCTATTTACTATCAGCTTGAAAAAAAAAAATCTGTATTCTGTTTTCTTTTTTATTTATTATGCAATGAACAAAAGCAAAAAAGGTATCTAGCTTGCTCTGTTATTTTCCTATTCTATCTTTTTATTATTGTTTATTATTATTTTTTTATTTAATTCCTTACATTTATATAGCGCTTTTCTAGGCACTCAAAGCACTTTAGATTGTCAGGGGGTATCTCCTCATCCACCACCAGTGTGCAGCATCCACCTGGATGATGCGACGGCAGCCATATTTCGCTAGAACGCCCACCACACACCAGCTTACTGGAGACAGGGTGATGAAGCCAATTAATGGATATGGGGATTGTTAGGAGGCCATGATGGTCAGAGGCCAATGGGCGAATTAAGCCAGGATGCCGAGGTCACACCTCTATTCTTTTTCATTTTATTTAACGTTTTCTTTTTATTTATATGACTTAAAAACCTTGCTACATGTACTGCATTAACCTAACTGAGAATTGTTATAGCACTTATCATTCCTCTTTTGTTGATTTTGATTGCTTTCAGTGTCCTCATTTGTAAGTCGCTTTGGATAAAAGCGTCTGCTAAATTACTAAATGTAAATGTAAACAGTTGATGGTCCCCATTAACTTCAATATAAGTCAGTGGGGACCATCAACTGTTTGATTACCCACATTCCTCAAAATATATTCTTTGTGTTCAGTAGAAAAAAGAAAAAAAAATCATACTGGTTTGGAACAACTTGAGGGTGAGAGAATGATGACAGAATTTTCATTTTTTTGTTTACCACCCCTTTCATTCTTTCATTTCCTTGTTGCACTGCAACAAGGACACCTTAAAATAAAGTGTACCCTACATTTTAACCCAAAATATTGATGGAGCAGTTTGTGTCAATGTCATTTGATAGAGATTTTATCTGTTGCTGTGTCCCAACAAACACTTGCAGTCTATACTTACCAAAAACACTTGCATGCTGGCGGGTCCCAATGCTGATTCAGAGACAGAAATACTGACATTTGGCGCCCCCTGTCGGCCATAATTGATATCTGCATCACGACTGTCCTCAGAAGGTTTTTTTTTTCACTCTATATGTACCAAATCCTGATCCAACTCTCTTCGCAACTGTTCTTCCTCTTTTTTTTCTGTTGCATTGCAATTTCATCCAGGGATAAGCGCAACAAATCTGAACAACAAAGAACATTATTTCTGTAAATAATATGCCAGTGATCTGACTGTGGTTGATCCTTTATTGAAAAATGAAAGAAATACAGGCGAAATATACTTTACAGTATAATTGCACTTTGATACTTTAAGTGTTGTAGCTTGTTTTGCGGTAAAGTAAGTAGTGCAGAAGTTGTGAGAGACCAACAAGCTGCAGAAGAGGCGTGTCTTACCACGAGCCATATCTCGCTGTTTTTCCATCTTCAGTCGCTCTGGTTTCTCCTCCTGCTGTTTTCGTAGCACACGCAGGTCAACGCCGATCACTCGGCCTCTAGTGTTGAATATTCGGCTCTCGCGCTCCATCGCCCGCAGCGCAGACTCATCCACAGCTAAATCAACCTTTTACATTTTCTGTTTTATATCAACAAACCTCCCTGTATTAGATATCAGCTTCAGCTCCCTCTCTCTCACCGCCACTGAGAAGCTTGTGGATTAGAATAAGATAAAATATCAAAACCTTACTATGGTGAATATCAATTGGATTTCGATAAACCTGCTGTTTGAAGCGCTATTTGGCGTTGCCATGTTAACTGGTTTACGGTCTGCGGCGCAGCTTCTGTGACTAGGTTATTATGGTATGTTTGACAGACGTAGGCTATATTATTTATACAAAGATATACAAATTCTATTGTTATCCAAACCAGGGTTATTATAGTTAACTAACCTTAAAACCTTACTTGAAACAACTGAAATAAAATTAACATTATCCGAAATAAAATAAAACATGAAACACCGTATTTTATTTCAGCAAGTTGCAAGTCAATATTTCTACCTTTTACCTTCATTTACTAAAATCATCATATCATATCATTTGATATGAATTTGAAAAGATTGTAACCAGGCACGTTTTAGTGGGGTTTTCAGTACCATGAACAGCTCCCTTTAAATCTAATCTCAGCTATGAGTATTTAATCATTGGGGTGCTGTTAATAAATTTACTGTTATAGTTCTTTCTATTAAATATTCAGTAGTCTGGATTTATACAAAATGGAATAAAATTGATGAACAAGACGTCCGGGGGGGGGGTATGGTAAAAGTCTAATTTTATAGATAATAATAAAATAAAATAAATTATTTGCAATGTTGGTTTTGCTTCACAAATTCACATGAACTACCAAAAGTGGCCCGAATTCATTCGAAACCCCCCTTAGCTCTAGGACTTTTATTTTGCCTGCATTCTGCTCTAGACGGGGGGCGTGTACACGAGATTGTCTTTTGTCAGATTATTATTATTTCAGTCGTTTAACCTTAATTAAGAAAGACGATATGTAGCCTAACATATCTAACTGCCAATTCGTTTCAAATCCGATTTGACGCAGCCAAACAACGTCTGGAGAAACGCATCGCCACAAAGAGTCTAGCACCAATCTGTCACCCCTCTCTTGAGATAAACCAGGCAGCATGGGATATTTAAAACTGATCGAGATTGAAAATTTCAAATCTTACAAAGGACGTCAAATAATCGGACCGTTTCACAAATTTACAGCAATAATCGGACCAAATGGATCTGGTAGGTGTTGTGTCAGGTGCTGATGCAGCGCGGTGGACTGCAGGGATGCAGCTGCCGCAGGAGTCTAGTGTGCACGCTGCATTGCAATGGGTTTCGCTATGGCTACATGTTTGATTTTTAAATTCAGTTGTGTTTTTTTTTTCTTTCCTTCAGATTTTCAGATTTTTTTCCCGCCTCTCTGTTACATAGTTTAGATTCAAACTGAATTAGAAACTTTTTTTAGAAGCAATGCATTCCAAATTTCTTTTGCAACAAATTTCAAATGTTAAGATAACATTAACCTAAAATTAATTCATATTACATGCTTAAAGTAAATAAATAAAAAATAGATAAAAATAGCATTGTCCCTCAGTTAAATTAAAATTAGTAGCAAAACAAATGATTAAGGCATCTTTTTACACTTTTATGTGTAAAAAGAAAAAGAAAAGAAAAAGATGCCTTAATCATTTGTTTTGCTACTAATTAAATATGACGTGATTCATAATATGCCTTCCTTTCATATTATGTTAAAAATTGTTATTATTATTATCAGTTTATTTTTTCAAATATTTAATTAAATTCAAAATGGTGTACTTTTTATGTGATGTGTGAAAAAATACAGAAAAAAACAAGGTAAATATAAATTTGAACAGAATGTTTTATTGTGCATCATTTCCAGTCAAGCTTTAGTTTTTGTCAAATTATTAAATAAATAAAATAGAAAGAAAGAAAATTATACAAATTTATACATGAATATTATTAAATTTTATTTAGGATACATTAAATTAACCTTACCAAGACACAAGTGTCCTGTTTAAAATGTCAAATAATAAACCTCAAAAAAATTATAATGCACTCCAGTTACTCTTTGCTCAAAATCACTGCTCTCTAGGGAAGTCAAACCTTATGGATGCCATCAGTTTTGTATTAGCGGAGAGGACCAGTAACCTGCGTGTTAAAACCCTGAAGGATCTCATCCATGGAGCGCCAGTGGGAAAACCAGCAGCTAACCGTGCCTTTGTGAGCATGGTATACTGCGAGGAGAATGGAGACGAATGCACCTTCACACGGGTCATCATTGGTAAATGTTAAAAAGTAAAGTTACTAAATGAGTTGCATTCCCGAAAGTTGTTACAACCTCATAAGAGTAAGAAAAAAAAAGTTTTTTTCCCTGTGTTATTTACTAGTTCTATGAATCATTTTTATCCTGCTGTGAGACTAACTATTTTTATGTTTCAGGTTCCTCCTCAGAGTACCGAATCAACAATAAGGTGGTCGGGCTTTCAGACTACAGTGAGGAGCTAGAAAAACTGGGTATCCTTATTAAGGCCAGAAATTTTCTTGTGTTCCAGGTAAACATGCACATGACATTTTTCAGTATTTTTCAATATTTTTTTCAGTATTATAGAAAATCTAAGCTAACCTGAATGAGATATTTTGTGCAGGGTGCAGTGGAGTCCATAGCCATGAAGAATCCTAAAGAGAGGACCACTTTGTTTGAGGAGATCTCCCGCTCTGGTGAGCTGGCCCAAGAGTATGACCGCAGAAAGAAAGAGATGGTGAAAGCAGAAGAGGACACACAGTTCAACTATCACCGTAAGAAGAACATCGCTGCAGAGCGAAAAGAAGCCAAACAGGAAAAAGAGGAGGTAAACTACTTTGCTACATCTTATTTTCTCACCATTGCACAGTTGAACTTTTGTTCTCTGTTCAGGCGGAGAGGTACCAGAGGCTAAAGGATGAGGTGGTCAGGGCTCATGTTCAGCTCCAGCTCTTTAAACTCTACCATAATGAGGCGGAGATCGAGAAGCTGAACCGAGAGTTGTCTCAACGCAACCGTGAGATTGAAAAGGACAGGAAGAAGATGGATCATGTAGAGGAAGAGCTCAAGGAAAAGAAGAAAGAGCTGGGAAGAATGATGAGGGATCAGCAGAATGTGGAGAAGGAGATAAAGTAAGTGATGGGTGCTATATAGTATATTATTCTATTCAAGGATATAGCTATATAATTATATTTTAAATTTAAATCAAAATAATTTTAAGGTTTTTATATTTTATTTGATTTATTTTACCTTTAGACTCTACTGAAAACTTGAAATATTCTAGTTATGATAAGCTAACTATTAGTCATGATGACAGTTTGCTAATGAACTACTTATCTCTCCTCGTCTAGAGAGAAAGATGCTGAGTTGAATCAGAAACGGCCTCAGTATATCAAGGCCAAGGAGAACACTGCCCATAAAATTAAGAAGCTGGAGGTGGCACGAAAATCCTTGCAGAACGCCCAGAAGATGTACAAGAAGCGCAAGGCTGACATAGAGGAACTGGACCGTGAGCAGGGTGCCGTGGAGATGGCGAGGCAGGAGTTTGAGGAACGGATGGAAGAGGAGGCACAGAGTCAAGGCCAAGATTTGACACTGGAGGAGAACCAGGTCGGTCGAACTGAGCTGCACAGTGCACTTCAGCTGGAATCAAAAAAATGCTAGTATGTCCATACTTTTCAGCGTTTCAATGTACACTTATACTGTTATCTCAGGTGAAGCAGTATCACAGGCTAAAGGAGGAGGCTAGTAAGCGGGCAGCTACCTTGGCTCAAGAGCTAGAGAAGTTTAACAGGGACCAAAAGGCTGACCAGGACAGACTGGATCTGGAGGAGAGGAAGAAAATTGAGACAGAGGTACATAAATAATTGTGAACTCTTTTTGTGCTTTTGTAAAATTCAGATTTGTTATATCTCTTTTTTGATTACAGGCCAAAATAAAGCAGAAGATTCGTGAGATCGAGGAAAACCAAAAACGCATTGAAAAGCTGGAGGACTATATTGCAACCAGCAGGTGTTTCAAAGATCATTATAAAATGAATAATATCAAGTCTTGTTATAAAATTGATTGATATAAACCTGTATCGATATAAATCTGTGTATTTATACAATGTATGGAAAACACATACAATATACAGTATGATACATAAGATTGTTTTTGAGAAATGTTTTTTTCCCATATTATTTGTATTTCAGATGTTCTTTTGAACTTACTGTTAATTACGGAATCCTGAAAACAAATTAATTAATCAAATTAATCAAAATTAATAATAAGAAAGTTTTCCTGAGCACCAAATAATCATATTAGAATGATTTCTGAAGGATCATGTGATACTGAAGACTGGAGTAATGGCTGCTGAAAATTCAGCTTTGCCATCACATGAATAAATTACATTTTAAATATTTTAAGTATATTTAAATAATAAAGTTATTTTAATTTGTAATACTGTAAATTGTAATATTTCACAATATATTGTATCAAATAAATACAGCCTTGGTGAATAATGTGTATATGATTGATATATTTAATAGATTTAATATAATAATACATGTAATTGTTTTTTTTGCATCATACCTAAGTGGAAAGCAAATCTTCTAGTGACTTGTTGCTTTATTTGACTTTTTCTTCACCTTTCAGTTTCATTGCATGGCAAACTTTGACTTTTAACCATCTCTGTTTTTTTCTCTCACCAGACAGTCTCTGGATGAACAGAGGCGTATGGAAGAGGAACTGACTGAAGAAGTGGAGCTGGCCAAAAGAAGGATTGATGAGATAAACATGGAGTTAAACCAAGTACAAATACACATTTGCTCATACTCTTAGGTTCATCATTTCACCAAGACTGTGTTTTCACTGCTGAGATGGTTCTGGTCACAGGTGATGGAGCAACTTGGAGATGCTCGCATCGACAGGCAGGAGAACAGCCGTCAGCAGCGCAAAGCTGAAATTATGGAGAGCATTAAAAGGCTTTACCCTGGCTCAGTGGTGAGTTGCTGTCTGTATAGACACATTTTCAATTGAAGCTTGCAGCAGAAGCTTGTAAGATGTCCACAAAAAGCTTTCACCGATGTCATTCATTTCCACATATAAATCCCTTTATCAAACAGTATGGCAGACTGATCGACTTATGCCAGCCCACACAGAAGAAATACCAGATTGCTGTGACCAAAGTCCTGGGAAAAAACATGGACGCCATTATTGTGGACTCTGAGAAAACCGGCAGAGATTGCATCCAGTACATTAAAGAGCAAAGAGGAGAACCAGAGACCTTTCTGCCTCTTGACTATTTGGAGGTAAAAACAGATTTTAATGAACAATTCAAGAGCTGAGCTCTGA